>NC_061092.1:46143507-46203507 GCF_015104395.2 Macrobrachium nipponense | reverse complement strand
TTTGTCGTAATGGCCACCAAACAATATAGACTGGAAAATGGGCCAATACCCAATTACCATTTTTTTTTTTGGTGGGAGTCTCTGGGAGGGGGGGGGGGGGAGGGGCAGGGTGTGGGTCGATAAACAAGGAAGGTGTTTTCGTGCTTTGGAGTTGGCCGTTCATTTCTGAAATGAAATTACCTTTGGGATAATATGAAGAATTGAAAACAAAAGATTTCTTGAATAGTCTCTTGTTGTACCACAATTATGTTGACAAACATCATCTTTTTGGCGAAATATAATGGATATCGTAATGGTTCAAAACATTATAATAGCTCCCTCCGTAAGAGCTCCCGAGAAAGAATTATTTAAGGCTGGGGAAAATGTCTTAAGAAGTACTATAAAAAAAATGGAAAATATCTTAGGATGCATCATCCCCGCTTATAATACATTAAGGTGGTTGGGAAAAATATCTTAAAAATATCTTGAAACCCACTACCTAAATTGGGAACATTTCTTCAAATTCATTATCAAAGTGGTTAAGGAAAAAACTCAATATACATTACCATTATTAAGGAAAATGCCGTGAAGGTTAGGAATGTACTTTGAATGCATCACCGGAAACGTCTAACATATGCATTAACACGATTTGGAGCATATTTTAAAAAGCGTTATCTTTGCTGGGGGAAATCTCATACAACGTAACACCAAGAATCATACGATATAGAACACAGCGTTCCCCTTTACTTATTTTTTCAGTGTAATGACCTCCACATACAACGGTCACAAAATCTTCAACAGGACGCTACCCAGCCACATAATGTACCTAATAGAAGTATGACGCAATTGCAAAACCACGGGAAAATCGTTGTCATTTTTGACGGGCAGGTAACCCGTGGTCAAATAAAAAATATTATTTTGTGTGTAAAATAATAGTAAGAAATCATCTATACATAAACTGTGGTCAAAAGATGGGCTAAACAATTTGACTTCATAGCATTAATGCATGTCTTATAAGCTGTTCGATACAATTCTCAGGAAACAATATCTTCAAAACTAACGAGAGCGAGTGATCAAACTATTATCAATAAAATGAATACAAGTACTCTCCAAAATAATTTAATATTGTTAGTATAATTCAGATGAAAATATTAGCTACACATATTGTCGAGAAATGATGAACATAGCCTCGATTTTCTACGGACATTTATGCAGATTAATTGTCTTTCATTCACGATATGAATCCTTCGTAAACAAATACCTAACGGAGATGGACAGAAAGTACAAAGTGATATAGCTTTTAATTGACCACACTATTATTTGAAGGCAGCCTATGATATTAATAACTCAGTCCTAGAAATGCTGCTGCCATTGAGAGAATAGTTTGCACCATAACCCTGGCTGGGCCAAGTCTGAACGATGAAAAAGTTCACTAATGTTCTCGCATCAAGAAACTTTGTTGGAATCTACGGAAGATCACTCCTAATTACAGAGATAAATTCCTCATATTAAGTGGAGGATGACACGTCTGAAAGAGAGAGAGAGAGAGAGAGAGAGAGAGAGAGAGAGCGGCGGAAATCAGGATTTTATAGTACGCAGAATAAAACTATGAAAATATAGGTTATACACTAATACCAGGGTTACGAACTTATTCTATTAAGTACCACTAACTAAAGTGGATACTGATTTCGTTCTTGTTCCCTTCTTCGCCTCTACAGTATATCCCCCGTAAATACCCTGGACGACAGGTTCAGTTCTATATTTTTTAACCAACGATAAGCTTCCCTGCTGAAAGTTATACAAAAACATATCGATGCAGGAATATATTTTTTTTCTGTGTGAGTGTATGTGCGTGTGTATTCTTTATTTTTCTCTTATCTGATCTGCTGATATAATTTCAATGAATATATATTTCATTATTAATTCCAGAGCTGGGATTACTTTGCATGTGGTTTCTTGTCTGCTTTTACTCGAGCATTCAAAACAAGTCTTGTGCCTTCATGATAAAAAAACAAACCTCAGTTCCAGGTATTTCCTCACGTAAGAAAGCCTGCTTCAAGTTCCCTGCAAATAATGAAGTAAAGTCACTCTTCCTAAAGTGGTCCAAAGCCCAAAAAATAAAATGCAAAAAGGTCACAAGGTGATAAGGTGAGAGCTCCATAATACTATACTACAGTAATGAAGAAGCTCAGGAATAATATACATTAATTATACTAATAATAGTAAACAAGTAACAAATGCGCCGAAGTTTCTTCAGCGCAATCAAGGTTTGTATACAGCCGCTACAAAGTATAATCACCGAAAATAGATCTAATTTTCGGTGGTCTCGGTTTAATGCAGTATGAGCCGCGGCCAATGAAACTTTAACCACGACCCGGTTGTGGCCTATCCTATATCGTTGGCAGATTATGGTTAACTTTACCCTTAAATAAAATAAACACTACAGAGACTAGAGGGCTGCAATCTGATATGTTAAATGATTGAAGGGTGGGTGATCAACATACCAATTTGCAGCCCTCTAGCCTCAGTAGTTTTTAAGATATGAGGGTGGATAGAATAATAATAATAATAAAATAATAATAATAATAATAATAATAATAATAATAATTCCAGGTCAACAATAATATAGCATGTAAGTCATTTTATGGTCTTAATGGATATTAAAAGCTTTCGAACTTTGTACTAGGTTCATCTTCAGTCAAGTGAACATTATGACTTTAAAAATTCGTCGAAGTAAACTTCTGAACAGAAATGAAGGAAGCGCTCAACAGCCCAACTAGGTCATTCCGTTGTTGATGTTCGAACTTAACTGTAGATGAACCTAGTACAAGGTTCGAAAGCTTTTAATATCCATTAAAGACGATATACTCACATGCTATATTATTGTGGACCTGCAACCATTCTCATCATTTCCGACACGGATAACTGTGTCCAATAATAATAATAATAATAATAATAATAATAATAATAATAATAATAATAATAATAATAATAATACCTGAAGGAGTGATAGAAAACGATCAGGCAAAGATCCTCCTCTGGACTATGGTATCAGAACGGATAGGGTGATACGTGCAAACAGACCAGACGTGACGTTGATTGACAAGGTCAAGAAGAAAGTATCACTCATTGATGTCGCAATACCATGGGACACCAGAGTTGAAGAGAAAGAGAGGGAAAAATTGGGGAAGTAAAGTATCAAGATCTGAAAATAGAAATAAGAAGGATATGGGATATGCCAGTGGAAATCGTACCCATAATCATAGGAGCACTAGGCACGATCCCAAGATCCCTGAAAAGGAATCTAGAAAAACTAGAGGCTGAAGTAGCTCCAGGACTCATGCAGAAGAGTGTGATCCTAGAAACGGCACACATAGTAAGAAGAGTGATGGACTCCTAAGAGGCAGGATGCAACCCGGAACCCCACACTATAAATACCACCCAGTCGAATTGGAGGACTGTGATAGAGCAAAAAAAAAAAAAAAAAAAAAAAAAAAAAAAAAAAAAAAAAAAAAAAAAAAAAAAAAAAAAAAAAAATATAATAAATAATAAAATAATAATAATAATAAAATTAGAAGTAGGGTGGAGATGATGGTACGCCGGCGTCTGAATATTTGCGTAGAAGAAGGAATTGTTGTCTCTTTTGCCCGTGAGAATGTCTATTTGCATGAGAAAGCTGAAAAGCAAAGCAATGGAATTCTTCACATTTTGCTACACAGAAGCTCCACTCATGCTCCACCACTTGAAAGGGAGTATTCTACAGTAACTGCAGTTTTGCTGCTCTCCAAAGCCACCCGATTTTTAGGAAAAAGGATCGACAATATTTCTAGTTTATTTGGTTTCCTTCGCTCTTTCCTTGCCCTTCCTTGACCTGATTTCCCCGGCCCCCTTTATATTTGTGTTCTAAGGTCACTTTACTCGGTGGAACCTTTCTCGGTGAGTTCGTGGCCTTTCTCAAGTATCACAAAATCTTAAACGAGAAAATACAAAGCAACATAATGTACATTATAGATTATATACATAAAATGGCAAAGGTACTTATAATGTTACCAATATTTTTGAGGTGACATTTCTAGTTCTACTACTACATATAGTAGTAGTAATAGTAGTCGCAATAGTAGTAGAGACAATAACCATAACAACTACAAACCAAGGAAAAGGCGGCATCAAAACATTATTAAAAAACTGTCCCGCACCCATATCATCAGCACAATAAAGGTGAAAAAATAAATAAATAAATGATTGCATAAAAGCACATTCATTATGGCCTGCAGCGAACGGTGCTGTGACAGCGATAATCCCCAATTTAGAAATGAAATAGTTAATCATTTTTCACTTGACTCTGACGTCAAAAATCTATGGGATGGCTATGAAATTTTAATAAGTGTGCGCGTCACAAAGGCCTTTAATTTTTGAGAAAATAAATGGTGAACGAATATACAAAGCATACAGAAACTGCGCTCGGATTGTTGCTATGCATAACAATGTATTCATATAAGAATGAGTAATCGGATTTATCTAGTGCGCAACTGGGAAATGAATTATGAACAAACATCCAAAATACACAGAGAAGGTGTTAGATATATTGCTATGACAAAAAAATTGTATTCATTCATACATGCTCACCCGAGTAAGTAAGCTGCTCTTGTGGTGAAGTGAAAAAGGGAATATCATATTTGTTCCTCAATACACGCGAATCGAGATAAGACCAGAATGGAATGAAAACTGCATAGTAATCAAAAATACATTCATGTGTGCATAACACAACCTATATGATATGTACATATATATATATATATATATATATATATATATATATATATTATATATATATATATATACACACACACAAGGTGAACCAAAAGTAGGTGGACAGTAGATGATAACATTTATTTCAAAGATTATATATATTAGCTAGAGTAACTAATGCACTTAAACTTTTATAAACAATTGTTTATATATATATATATATATATATATATATAGATATATATATATAAATATATATATATCTATATATATATATCTATATATAAAATATATATATATATATATATATATATATATATACACATAATTATATAAAACCTTTGACATCACAATCGTATCGTTGGCGCCATTGCCACATTCATACTTAAACTGATGAATCACGGACGGAGCGTGTGCAATTAACTTCAAAAACAGCTCTGTCATGCATGTGACACTTGCTTCCTGGATGCTGAGGCGGCCCCTCGTTTTCAATACCTATTTCACTCCAACTCTCTCTCTCTCTCTCTCTCTCTCTCTCTCTCTCTCTCTCTCTCTCTCTCTCACTATACAGTCTTTTAACCAACCTATCATCCTCCATAATTTCCACATGAAAAAAAATCTAAAAACTTACAGCTACTTTCACATATGCTAACCTGTTTTTTTTTTACCACTTACATATATCTCCACATTTCTCTCCCTTTCAATTTTCTTCTGGCCCGTATAACACGAACGATTCATCTCCGTAGATTCCACCTACTTTACTTCACTCGCATTCACCATAGACGCTTGCCATAAACAAACGAGATAGCTCAAAAATCCCTTCATACATTCCTACCTGGGCTTCCATGGACATACAAAGCTTGATACCAATATTCTTATTCCGACATATTCGAACTCGCTATTCACTACGGCGTCTCTTCAATATTCCCACTCAACACTGTCATCTGCAAACAAGTCATTCCAAACTCGATTCCCGATCCATGTTTTTATCCAATAATTTTGCACCTACACCTGTTTCTTTCACTATCATTCCTTCTGTCATCACTTTCTTACTTAGAGTCCTATCATACACCTCTAGTAAACTAAGTAACTGCTGTGTCATTAGAAGTCTTAACCTCATCTATAACCTTAACTATTACACACAATTATTCCTCCCTTTCCTTCAGAACATTCCCCTTACCAAGACTAACTTTAGACAGCCTGGTCAACCCAACCAGTTAATTACACTTTCATCAACTTACCGCAGCATCAATCACAAGATCATCAACTCTGTTTTCTTCCTTCACACAACCTCTTAATTTTCCTTCTAACATCCTAACAGTTACATCCATAGACATTCGAAAAATTACACTTCCCTTCCTCTCTTACCTCTCCTGTCTCTTATACATTCAAGAAATTCTTAAAACACTCCATCGACCAAGGACTGCTCTCTCTTTAAAAGGCAATTTTCTACTTGCATCTTTTATTCTGAGGCCCATTGGCTTACTAACATTTATATCTGCAGTGACTTCCTTGTAAAACAACGTATTTTTTTTCCCGAAAGTACTCGCTCACCTTCTTCCCCATTTCTTATCATATGCTTTTTTACTCTCATTTTCTGCTTGACCGCCTTTTCCTTCCTCGTGCATTCCTATGCATGAATTTGCCTTCTGTGTTTCTAATGCACCTCAACTAATCTGTTTGTCCTTCACTATGTTTATTAATTTCCTCATCCCATGAAGCCTCCTGCCATTTGTGTTCCATGCTGTCTCTATGAACACTCTTTTGCATCTTTAACCCTAGACCATGTCTGATCTTTTTTCTCCTAAGACATAATCCTCAAACTTGCTTGTCTCAATTGCTTTTATATCTACATTCTCACTCATTCCTTTCCAACTGAAAATTTCCAGCTGCCTTTACTTTTGTTTGAATAAAACAACATTCTAATATAACTCCAGTTGCTCGTCTCCTCAAAATTACATCTATCAACTTACTCATCCACCGACTATGCACTAATACATAATATAATTGGTCATTTTCCTACTCCTTTTGTTTTCAGAGAATATTTATGATACATTTGTACAGACTATCCGACAATCCATTCTCATTTCCTCCATGAACTCCACCACAACGTCATCTCTTTCTTTCTCATCTACCTTTCCATTTAACTCACCTAGCACAACCAACCTTTAAAGCTCCCCAGACCTGGCAAGGACCAGATTCACTCTCCCAAGAACACAGACTCTTACTCTCATTCCTCTTTTCCTGCTATCGCAACCAATCTTACACATATAATCCTCAAAATAACACATTTTTGCTCTTTCATTTGCCAATAGTCTTCCTGATATCACATTTACTACACATTTCGAAGCTCTAGAGACCTTACAGATACCGCAAATGCATGACTCATACCTGCACACACACACTGCCCTTTTACCTTTGCGCTAATTGACAATGCATCTGGCTTTCTCTTCTTAAACAATTCACCTTTAATGCAGTTATTCTCCTATCTGTCACGTCCACATAAATTCAAAACCCCTAGTTGCAGTTCTCAACTGTTTCTGTTTTTTTTTTTTTTTTTTTTTTTTTTTTTTTTTTTTTTTTTTTTTTTTTTAAAGAATATGCCTCCAGTTTCTTATCATCCATACAAGTGTATGTATGTATGTATGTATGTATGTATGTATGTATGATTATATATATATATATAGATATATATATATATATATATACACCGCTGAAAACTAAATATTCTCACCTGACATGTGCAAAGAGATGGAGCTCACACTAATTTGTGGCTGAGGTCAAGTACTCCTTTTCCCGTCCATATCAACTACCTTCCTTACAATTTGTATAACTTACATAATTGTTTTAAAATTAATGGATAGGCTCCACCTCCTCGCTCCTGTCAGGTATGAATATTTGGTTTCCAGCAGTCTGTAATGATAACAACACATGCATTTAAAAGAAAAAATAATAGCTGAGCACATTAGAGAAAAACACAAGGATGCAGCTCGTCCATTTATAAACTATCAGAAACCTTCGCAAGAGTAGAAAAAACTACTTTAAAAAAAACTGCTAACTTTAACACTGCTGTATTTCCAATTTTTAACAAGAACATGACTCGCATCCAAACCATTTTGAAAAATATCCTGAAAGCCAAATGGGAAGAACAACTCCCGAGGTGTGTTGTACGACGGAGAAAACCCCAGAAGGATGTATTCTCAGGTGAAGCAACGCCCCATATTATCTCTTCAGCCAGGCATCTATTTCTTATTTGACTTCCCGAAAAACACCTTCTCCCTTCTGAACCCCCAAAAGGAAAAATTTCCCTCCTCTCAAGCTCAAAAGATGACATTTTTTGTAAATCCTAAATACACACTACCTTAATACCCTGAGAGATCTATTATTTAACTGTAAAGGCAAAGAAAACCCTATGGACATTTTAAATAGTATATTCGTTTGTGAAATTGAAAGAAATATTCCTCATGAAAACACAAAAGCTGAATCTTTTTTGTAAAATCTAAAGAAATATTTAGTTGTAAACTTGAAATGCCTCTTTTCATGAAAAAAACAACCATTATCCGCTTAAGAAAGAATTACATGTCTTGACAAAAAAAAAAAAAAAAAAAAAAAAAAAAAAAAAAAAAAAAAAAAACTTGAGAGAAACAACTCAGGAATAAAAGATTTGAATCCATGTCTAGTGCACCCAATAGCAGATTTATAACAAAATATAAAGAAAAATCAAAGATAATCCTCATTTTGCAGCAACAAGAAAAAGCCAAGGCAATAAGAAATTGTTTTTCAGTAAATCAATAATATAGTTTTATAAGAGGAAATGCAAGAATTGGTCTCCACAATCGGATAAAAGCGCAGACTTCAATGTATATAAAATAAGGACAGTGCTAGACCCTATATATGTCTGCAAGAACCATCCAAAAAGAAAGACCCTACATCGGCAAACCCCTAATAACAGAATCCCGCTGTAATCCCTTAAATTCAAAGAAACCGCTTCGAACATGCAAAATCAAGGAAAAGATATAAGCGTAGTCTTTAAATACATGGACAAGACTTGTCTGTAAAAATAAAATTTGAAAAAATGAAAATAAAATACCCAAGTCTATCATGAGGAACAGTCAGCATTCGCATACAATCATCAAGTAAAGAGACACAACAAAGATATATAAGTTCAAACTCTTGTTCAGCTCGAGAGATTCTTTCAACCGGTGACAGATTTGCTCAGCCGAAGAGAATAATGTTCTCAACATACTAGGACATAGTTACTCACTCTGAGAGACTAATACCTGAGAAAAAACTTCGTGCCAGAAGCAAAATATATCAACATGAGATAAAAGAAGTCTGCATGACAAAGGATTTTTAGTCCCGAAAGAAAAATACAGTATATCGTATATCGAAATGGACAAAATATTCTCTCCACAGCTATGGAGAGAACTTATAAACTATGGAGAGAGAATACCTCTTAGCTCTCGCGAAAGTATGCTAACTATTCACCTAAACAGAGAATTGCAGAAAGGGAGGTATCTCATACAGATACAGATACATACATGAATACACATGTATATATATATATATATATTAGAGAGAGAGATAAATATGTGTTAGGGTGGTGAGAGTGTGAGAGTGTGTGTGTATGTGTGTGTGTGAAAAATCAAGAGAGCTACAGATCCATTAATGAATTGATAGCATTCTAGAGAAAAGTCAGTGCGCTGAAGGATGGCATTATCACCCTTCAGTCCTGCAAAAGGCCGATATTAGGAGCAGCCGAAGAGGCCTAATTACCTTTCGCATAAAGAATATGTGTCGCGAGACGGAGAATAAATACAAAATAGTAAAAACGGACCTAATGCCTTCCCCGAGGTCTGAATCATGCAGACGCAATTAAGTGAAGATCGTTACTGGTGATTACGATCGCAAGGCGACGGTATTTAGAGCCCGATTTAAAAGACGAACGGTTTCATTCTATGTCGCACTTTCTGAGATTAATTTCGTTAACAGTATTTCGTGGGCCCCAGAGATGGTCAGGAGATAAAGATGCTACAAAGAGTCCGTACTTTACGACGCAATAATGGGGGATTTCTTTTGAGCAACGACCCTTCAACGTTATAGCATAATGGAAGCGCGTGCACATTGGCATGCGAAAATGAACATGGAAGTTGTGGGGGGGGGGGGGGGGGGGGGGGGGGCGGGGGGGAACTGATGCTACGTTTAAGTCATCAGACCTGCAATTCTGTAACATAAATTGAACTTCTTGCGAAAACTAGGAATTCCAGTTTCAAATTTTCAAGGAATTTAGTTAATTACTTTGTAACACATATTACTGAAAGATGAGAAAGACGAACTGACGGGACTTACAGTCAACCTTGAAATCCGGATCGAAATAAAACAAGCAAAAAATGGGACGAAGTTTCTTCGGCACAATATAGTTTTCTGAACAGTTTTTTTTATGCTGTATTTAACTCTCAGCCCCGGCCAATGAAATTCTCAGCCTCGGCCCATGAAACTTTCAGCGTCAGCCCGGTGGTGGCCCGTGTAATATGTTGCATCTATAGCAGTGTCAGGCGCATGATCATGGTTAACATTGATCTTAAATAATACAAAACCTACTGAGGCTAGAGGGCTGCATTTTGGTACATATAATGATTGAAGGGCGAATGATCAACATATCAATTTGCAGCCCTTTCGCCTCAATAGTTTTTAAAATCTGAGGGCGGACAGAAAAAGTGCGGATAGACACACAAATGGCCATCTCAATAGTTTTCTTTTACCGAAAACTAAAAGTGCATACAGGTAAATTTACTCCTAAATAAGAAACCACTCCTAATGACCTCCATATACAATGTCCTGAAGCAAGAAAATCAAGTGAAGTGGAAAGAGTACACTTACCTTCATTCTTCGCGGCGGAAGCAGGCTCTTCCGGTTAGCAACGTAGCTGAAAATAATGACATGTAAAAAACGGATTGATAAATTAATGAAATAAAAATTCGAATACACTAATAAAACAGAACCTTCCTCAAAACAACACTATGGTGTTAACTCGAATGTCCTACCAGCAACATTGTAATTACAAAACAATAAATTCAACAGAACCAATTTCATTTTGCATGACAGGATAACCGATGCTGTAAGTTTGGTACAACTGTCATTACCATTAAACATAAGCTGAAAGCATTATTATTATTATTAATATATTATTATTACTATTATTATTATTATGCTGGTGAAACTTGATAGGTACGTAGGTATCTTGACGTTAAGTAATTACTTTCCTTACAGATGTTTGATATTGACCCAGTTTTCAAGTATACACGTAGATTTCCTGATTAGTGTTTCAACATCTGTTTCTTCAGGCCTCTTAAACTATTATAGTTAGAGTTCTCTGGTCTTCAGGATTCGACAGATACATGTCATTGGTATTCGTTTAAATATTTGTTACATTGGCCCATTTTTCATGCTGCAGATCAATTTAAAGATTAATATTCTACTCTTACCTGAATTTGATCATCAATATTCGAAATTTTTTAATCAGGCGTAGATGTCAAAATAACAGGTATATTTAAAGGTTACAATTTCAGTAATTTTCAATAATGAAAATATGGTGGGCTGGTGATCACTACCTTCACATTTTTTCAAGGTCAGAAGTCATAAAAAGGCGAAATTTTTCGCATATTAGTGTCTGATCTAGATGACACAGGGTTGATACAAATCTCTTGGTTGATCACTTTACGCAAATCTTTTTAACCTTGATCTAATTTCTAAGGTCACAAATCTTCTCAACGATTACTTTTTTCTGTATATTTTCGACCCTACCTATTTTCAGTCACATGTAGATTAAAAGTTAACCATTTATCATTCTTTTCATTATTATATTTCAGAATATATGAAAGTTAGAGGTCTCTAGTCCTCAGAATTTGTATCAAGCCGTTTCATTATGGGCATCCTCAAGAAGATAAGGTAATTCAGCCTCAACATTCTTACAATTGTCTTTTACCTTCTATTATTCTTCCAACAAGCAAAAACCGAATGCATTCAATGACTTCGACAAGTTTGTAAAACCATCCTTAAGCTGCCATGATCACTTTCGAAGGCAACTATAATGTGTAAGATTGGTGTCTCACGAGAGTGGCTGCTTCAGTTCGCCAGAACTGACACTGCTGGAATTTAGTTCTTTTTATTATTACTTTTATCGTTATTACCATTCTTTTTATCACTATTTTTATCGCTATTATTGTTGTAGTTATTACTTCTGAACTACAGAGTTTTCCACAGAGTGGAATGCTAATGTGACGTTTTGATCCGGATATCCGGCCAACTAACTTCTTTATTACTACACAGAGAAAAAAGAAAGCATCATTCTAATAAAACTTTTCACGAGGATTCCAAATATGCTATTACCTTTCTTCTGGGATGAAAAAATAACAATGATTGGGGGATGGTTTTTAATTGGGTACCATTTTGATCCGAATATCCGGCCGGATATCTGGCAATGCTAACCTCTTTATATTAATTTTAGAGAAAAAACGTTATTCTGATAGAAAGTTTCACGAGGATTCCAAATATGCTCTTGCTTTTCTTCTATGGTGAAAAGTAACGATGATATTACAGTTCAAACCGTGTCATCATAGAGTATATATATAGAAAAATATTATTAATATATATATATATATATATGTATAGATAATATTATATATAGAAATATAATTACACATATATATATATATATATATATATATAATATATATATACATATATTATATCATATATATATATATATAATATATATATATATATATATATATATATATATAATGTTTTTGTGCGTATACTAAGGATATACTGGCATGAAATTTAATTTTAAGTGCATATAACAGCAAATAATTAAATATTATTACTATATAACTAAATTCATATCTATACACTTGTTTCTTTTGTGGTGTAACACATTCTGCGATTAATAGTCCACATTTATTTTATGAAAAAAAATAATAAAACCTTAACCACGAATAAGCAGAGCAACCTTATTTGATTGTTACACGTACAATGGACTTGCAGAGTTACTTGGATGTTGCTGTTACCTTCTACGGAACCAGACGGTACACTAGGACTGAGGCATTCCAGAGGTTTCCTACTTTCATTCGGCATATCACCCTTCCGTCCCCAACAAGTAAGTGCTGTGTGGAAGCCGCGACATCGAGAATAGACCTGTTTGACCGGTTTTGAATTGAATATAGAATTAAGGTCAAAGGCCAAGCACTGGGACCTATGTGGTCATCAAGCACTGAAACGGAAATTGACAGTTAAAAGTTTGAAATGTGTAACAGGAAGAAATCCTCGCAGTTGCACATGCATCACTTGTTAGGAGAGGGTGGAAAGTGAGATGGAAGAGAGAGAATATGAACGCAGGTACAGTAAAAGGAAGAAATGAGTTGCAGCTATGGGCCGAGGGCACATTATCAAGAACCTCAAGTAATGGCTACAGTGCACCGCATGAGGTGCATTGACGGCACTATCCCTTTACGGGGAGATTTAATTGGTCCTTTATTTCCTTCCCAAATGCGGAATTCTTTCCTTCCAAGGTACTTCCTAATAAGCTAACACCAATAACTGAGAGAGGGATGACCCTTCAGAAAAGTGTTGGCGACCTTCAATACAACATGAGACGCCTCTTCATTTTACCGTCTCTACTTCCTACCCTAAGACCTTTTTTGTACCAAATTCTTTGTTATTGAGCTATAATCTTATTTTCTACGAGGTCGCCAAAGCCAAAACAGTCGTTCAACTAAAGAACGGTAAATATATTAATTTTCGTTACAGTCCCTTATTATACATTAGATAGGAATCCTCCAATGCGATTTCCATTAAAGTGAAATGCACATGAATTCGTGTACTGATACTAACTTATTATAAGGTAAGGAAACGGAACGTAAGGTAAATGGTCTTTATTAAGAAAAAATAAAGCGAGAGAGGCAAGGATAGATAAACTAAATGAACAAATGCCACAACATAAGCGCTGGCGTAATCACTACTATTAGTCTACCTGGGAATCCTTATCTCAACGAAACACCGACGCCTTGCGCTCGTCAAATGTCCCGGACGAGAACTGAGAACCCCCGAATACCTTTATAATCTTCGTGAACATTTCAACGGAGCCGCGTCAGCGAAAAGGTCACAGGTAAGAGGGACGCGAAAGTCAGCGACAAATCCCCGTAATCAAAGCTTCCATTAAGCTCTCTGTCGGATATACATGTTGAAAAAAACATTCCGACGTCAAGATTAAATGCGATCGCTAATCCCTCTTGACAAAGGAATACAGATATGAGCTCACTCGGGTTATTTATTAATTTATTTTTTCCCGCGGATGTTAGTGTGAAAGCATTTATTTGACAAAAGGGGGAGACTCGGCGTTGCATTATGAATAAATTAATTACCTATTTATCCACATAAAATACAGGAAACCGTGAAAGAATAATACGCATCGTCCTGTTTTCACTGCACACACAAATAGTATGTTCACAATTTAAACACCAGGACTGAGTTGAAAGCAAGCATTTGAGAGAGAGAGAGAGAGAGAGAGAGAGAGAAGAGAGAGGAGAGAGAGAGAGAGAGAGACCATGTGTTAAATTCCCAAACACAAAGAAAGTAAGAAGCAAAACAACATGAATAACTCTAGGGTTGTTTCTAGGAAGAAAGAATGAGCATTTTACGGTAGCTCTCTCTCTCTCTCTCTCTCTCTCTCTCTCTCTCTCGTCCCACTCTCTCTGATCATCCTCTCTCTCTCTCTCTCTTCTTAGGCAAGGGAAAAAACGGATTAATTTTTTCTTGAAAAACAAGAAGATTAATATCTCTCCTCTCTCTCTCTTCCAATCTCTCTCTCTTCATCTCCTCTCTCGCCTTTCTCTCTCTCTCTCTCTCTCTCTCTCTCTCTCTCTCTCTTAAGGCAAGGGAAAAACGAGATTAATTTTTTCTTGAAAAACAAGAAGATTAATATCTCTCTCTCTCTCTCTCTCTCTCTCTCTCTCTCTCTCTCTCTCTCTCGAACGTGTTTTGACGTAAAGTTATAAGCCGACAAGTCTGGTAGCAAATAAAGCACTTCAGAGAAGTGAGCTACTTGCATAAGAAATAGTGTCCAACTGATAAGTTACTGGTAAATCCATATTCGTAAGTAAACATAAATCTTTTAACAATTCCTTGCAATTAAACAAAGATTTTTTTGCCATAACTGAATAAGCTGAAGATCATGAGGGATAAATGGTTTTAATCACAGGATGCTAGATTAATTTTGTAGTATCCAAATACTCTCCTTCCGAAATGCTAAGATATTTTGGCCTATTTTCCGAAAGTGGGCATTTTCATGTTTCGGCGACGTATTATTAATATAACTGAATTCTGACAGAGCATATTACGACTTAGCACCTTAATCATAAAGGTCTGGCTTTTGACAAAGCCTCCAAAGCATTGCCCTTTGAATTTTTAACAGACCATCTAACTCATAAATATCTGAATTTTGACAGAGTACTCAAAATGTACATATCTGAATTTTGACAAGAGCATTTAAATCATATCCCACTGAATTCTGACAGAGCATTCTAAATCGTAAGACACTGAATTTTTACATAGCATCAAAATCACAACACACCAAATTTTACCAGATTATTAAAACCATAACCCAATAAATTTTTACACAACATCTAAATCGTATCCCACTGATGTTGACATGGCATCTAAATCATAACCCACTTAATTTTGACACAACATCTAAATCATAAACCTCTGAATTTTCACGCAGCATCTAAATCATACGCCAATGAATTTTGACAGAACATTCCAATGAATTTTGACAGAGCATGCAAATCATAAGCCACTGAATTTTGACGCAGCATCTAAATCATACGCCAATGAATTTTGACAGAACATGTAAATCTTACCCTAATGAGTTTTGATAGAGCATCTAAACTATAAACCAATGAATTTTGACAGAGCATCTAACTCATAAGCCAATGAATTTTTACATAGCATCTAAATGATAACCTAATGAATTTTTATACAGGATCTACATCATAACCCAATGAATTTTGACAGATAACCAACTGAATTTATGCACAGCATTTAAATCATAACCACTGAATTTTGTCAGAGCATCTACATCTTAGCCAAAAGAATTTCGAGAGAGCACCTAAATCATTACACACTGAATTTTGACAGAGCATCTAAATTATAGCAAATGAATTTTGAAAGTGCATCTCAATCATAAATATCTGAATTTTGAAAGCATCTAAATCATAACCCACTGATTTTTGACGGAGCAATTGCTTGACAGTATTAGTTATGAAAATATATTCAAAATGACAAAACTACAAAATTGTTACGGATGCTAACAGGTACGAAAGAAAAACAGAAATCACAGACAATGAAGCATTTGAGAGCTGACGATGAAGATTCTGAGAGTAGATTCTCAAAATATGTTAACACAAGGTCTGAGTTTTGACAGATCTTCAAATTCTTCATTCACAAGTTCTGAATATATGATATAATTATTCTTAAAATATCAAAGCTAGATAGGCATTCCGTTAGGCTTAAATAGTATCAAAGTATATCTGGTATGTTCATCCGAATTGTGATTCAGCATATAAAAAGATATGGTAAATAACATGGTATAATAAAAAGTTTAGAAGAGTGACACTTTCATAATCGGGAGGGAAAGACTCATACCACGCGGCTCACGCATCGTTTTCTGACTCCAGAGGGACGAGGGCATCCGGCCTGCTGCCCCGCCGCTCTAGGAACGACTTTGGCTGGGCTTCTTTCTTACAGATAAAACCTGAGAGAGAGAGAGAGAGAGAGAGAGAGAGAGAGAGAGAGAGAGAGAGATATTTTAGCTGAAATGCTGAATACTAGAAACGTAATGAAGCCTGAACCGAGTTCTAAAGCTTATTAGCTTGCTTGAGCTAGCATTAAGCACGACGGAAATTTATCATTTTGCTTTACAACAATTTTTCCGACTCCAACTTCCTGAGATAAAACCACCTCTCTCATCAGATAGGCAATATATATATATATAGATATATATAGGTATATATAATATATCTATATATATATATATATATATATATATATATATATATATTAGTAAAGAAAATGAGAACATAACCTAAAGAGTCAGTGCAGGGGTTGCAGGTTGCTTGCGGAAGCAACAGCCCTTCTTGGCATAAAGAGCCAGTCTAAATTTGTGGTCAGTTTTAAATTTTGTGATTTATTATGAATTTACAACCTGCCAAAGGAAGTCCCCATGGCGCAGTGGATAGCGCGCTGGACTTCTAATCCAGAGGCCGCGGGTTCGAATCCCGCTGGGGATGTATTCTTTAGCCCTTTGAAATCATTTGTCAACTCTGTTGCTTACTAAAAGCGGCCGTGAGTAAGTATTGTTAACAAATATACTCAGAGATAAGGGTGCTTGTTTACAAACGTCTGCACGATGTTGCTGATAAAATACAGGAAGAAAAAGGCTTCGACACATTAACTGTAGAATAAATGAACCGAAAGACGAGATAGCGTTAAACAGAGTAAAACTCTTCCCCTGACGGTGAACATGATGAGAGAAAACGGAAAGGATACTTTTACTACTAAACCATCGCTTCCCTTGCATCACATCTTATTACCCACTTCGAAACACTCGAGCCGAAAATATGCCTACTTTACCGGTTCTACAACGGCCGGCCAAAACCAGCCACACCACCATCTCGCGGAGAGGGCACGACCGACCCCGAACCCGAACCCCCCCAACTCCCTGCCCGATAATCGTGTTCATCCCTATTACTCAACGGTGCCTCAACATTCCTCAGCGCTGACGTGTGCACCAATGTCACAATAAGGTAACTAGAGAAGTGCCATCTACCCCTCCTACCACAGCCTACCCATCCACATTCCCACCGCCCTCCCACCCCCCCCCCCCTAACTCCTCCAGTTTTCCCATCCGGATGATATTGATTGGCTTCTTAAGCCACTATGTTCGTGGGGAGGAGGTGGGGACGTAAATGGGGATCTTAATGACCGATGATAAAGTAGGCTATCTAAGAGCGCATTCAGCGCTGATAAGAATAAACATTATCATGATCGCCTCTGCTAGCTTATTTGTAAGAGCAAGATATACACACACCGAAATGACAGATATCGAATTAATAATAACAATAATAATAATAATAATTTCAGCTCAGGGAATACACAAAGCAGAGACGTTATAATTCACACAATTTATATACACGACAAAAAATATAAAAATAGTATTTGGCTATAACCAAACTGATAATGGTAAAAACAATAGTAAAAATAATAAAAACAATTAAAAATACAGTAACATACTCAATTTTCTGCTAGTGATCCTAAGTTATTACAGATATCAGGCACAGGATACTAAATACGAAAAGAGAAAAAGCAAATCTCAATAATAATAATATCAATAATAACAAAGGAAACAGACAATACCTAATAATGGCATTAATGTAGAGTAAATATACACAACAACTAAGGCGACCCGTGGGTAAAGAAAGAAAGCTTTATTTATGGAACAGACGCCTCATTATCCCATCTTTCCCGCATGTTTAGATCATCTTCTTGCCTCACTAAATCTTAAACGGTGGAGGAGAGATGTGGCACCTGGAAGGGTTATCAATCCGTTTTTCAGCATCTTTTTTTGGGATGAAGTTGGTAGCCCCGAGACTTTCTTCCTAGCTACGACGAAACATAGCTGGTCCCGACGATGAATAAAGTTAGATTAATAAAAATTTAAAATCAAACTCATCACAGCCGACTCACTACCTGAACCTAAGTCACTGCTCAGATCACCTGAGACCAAATGGATTTTTGGGAAAAGGGCCACATCACTTCCGCTTCGTGGGATTAATCCCAGTATGAAATAATGAAGCAGTGTATGTATACACATACACATACACACACACACACACACACACACACACACACACACATATATATATATATATATATATATATATATATATAATATATATATATATACATACACAGGCTCCAAAGGGTGTTTGCCTTCTGGTTCTCTAGTACCCCTTCCAAAGCCGAGTTGCCTGGTGAGCGGCAGGGTGCGACCTTGCAGAATGTGAGCATTGCACGCATGCACATGCAACAACAAAAATAAGAGGCAGGTACATGAAATGTTTTTATGATATCCTACTGTAAGAAACCCTTTTAGTTAAGCGACACCGAGTGCAATCACCCAATAAAATTGTAAGTGCAACAACAAATAAAGAGCATTCTCTCTCTCTCTCTCTCTCTCTCTCTCTCTCTCAGACGACTCCGGATTTAATAAGCAATATGAATGTCATTCATAATTATGCCAAATAACTTCCGAGCTTCGGTTGCCAATATCTTAATAAACCTGAATTCCACTACAGGATCTCTCTCTCTCTCTCTCTCTCTCTCTCACACACACACACACACACATACCAAACAATTGCAATGGAAAAATGAAGCAAAAACAGTTAATACATCCTGTCGACATATCACAACAATTAAGAGGCAAAATAATCAACGGGAAAAATTAACTCCCAGAAAAGTTTCTCGTCTTTTTTTTTTCTTTTTCTTCATACGATACTTTCCACAAATATAGATCAGCTCCTTTTTATAAATGATTACATTTTATTCTGTTTCTCCATTAACTATACAAGTAACCTTACTCCACATCTTCACAGAATTACTTAATACAGTTTTTCTTAGAAGGAAAAACAGTGTGTGGACAACAACTGTCACGATGAAATATCTCTAAAAGATGTATGATGAAAAGAAACAAATTATTTTGTGATGATTAAAAGAAACAAACTACTGTGAAGGTGAAGGTAGAAGAATACTGGACTTCTTCCTCCGGTTAGTATGAAGGTCTTCAATAAATTTTGTTACAACTACTTTTACTATTACTACGACTTGAACTTGATAATGAAGATGACAACGTTGCCATCACCTTAATATATAATTTCCTATTTTCCCCGTTGTTGGTGTTTTATAGTTTTATTATACTCTGAATTATTGTCTTCATTGTCGTCTACTCCCTAATAGGAAAGCATCTTTCAAAAGCAAACTATTCAAGTGCATCTTCAATGATTACTCTTGGATACAGCAAGCTTCAACAATCCACTTCGTTGAACGGGAGATAGTCGAAGTATAAATGATCTTACAACTGAAAGTACTGGTATACTGACGATCATCAACTACCACAAGTGACCTAGATTGTCATTACGCAGTACTAGGGACTAATATAGACATTGTTAGAGACTCCGATGTTGTCTCAATGTAAAATAGAATAATACATTAAATAATGCACATTCCTACCATAAAAAAAATGTATGATGTATTATACATCTCTTATCTGGATGTAACAAATTAAACAGGTAATAAATTATACGTTTAGACTTGTGTTGCTCAGCCCGAAAGCCAGCTTCTCATTATTAGCAATATAATTAAGCCCAAGCTTTTGTACGGTACATAAATGTTCACCTGACTTGAACTTAACATATCGACCACTTTCATATTAATGTCTAATAACAACGACAAAAATAATATGAAGGGTGATAAGATGATGATCTGGAAGTAATGTACAGAGTAATAAGAGAAATATCTTTTGCATTTCTAACCGAAAACCCCCGGGCTAAATCTTATAAGCAAGGCCATTTTGAGCGGGTGGTCACCTAAGGTTAAATCACTTGTATATGCCTACCGAGCAACTCTTCAGACTAGTTTTAACGGGACTGTATATCTAGTAAGAGCCTGGGATGCTTCCACTTATGCAATAAAATCAGCAAGCTAACCTTGGACACCTAAAACTTTGGACGTGGAGAGTAATGCAACAGACACCTATGGATGGGTATTATATTTGCGGAGCAGTTAGAAATTGCATGGCAATCCGGCCAGCAGGCTAACTTAGACACTTTTGAATGGAGCCTTAATACACACCAGTCTGATTACGAAGGGGAATTCAGTCAGCAGCTTAACTTTAAACACTAATATATGAACACAGCATTTATGCCCATCATACTACATACAGAGAGAACAATCTAGCCAGCAAGGTAACTATAGCCACCTATACATAAATGAACACTACTTATGCCGAGAACACTGACCGAAACGCATTGGACTGTCTTTTAGCAGGCTAGCTTTGATTCCCCAAAACTGAACACTATTTTTTGCCGTACAGGACTAGACAGAAAACACACTTTAGACAGCAGGCTAACTTTGCCCATATGCAAATGTGCAACAATATATGAATGGCGGTAAACATCATTTTTGTAATAGTATTTAGTGAAAGGATTATTAGCAAAAAACATGCGTACATTGGGCGAAGAATAAAGGTACTCGTACAAAAACAAAACAGGCCTCATAAATGCGAATTGCAAGAGCGCAAATAACAATAACGCGAACACCGTACGTATACTTCCCACAAATACGACAAAAAGAAAAATAAAAGCAACGAGAATGTGCTTTCCAATGGCCCCAATAAATTCCGGAATATGAATATCATCGAAAGAGCATCGTAATGCGTGTGTTATTGAGATGGTAATTGTTGTAATTCTCATCAGTCACCGGCATTACATCACCTGGCCTACGACCACTGAAATCAATGGTCATTCGATGACGCAAAAGCATTAATAAAGACATTTAGTAATCCCATGTATTGGGTTGGATATCAGTGGTTCAGGAGATTAATAGGAACATACACATAAGAGATTGGGCATATCTGTTACGCGGAAATGTATACACATGGCAGGTGTCTTTCTCTTTTCCCTACGCTTGTAGGTGTTGTGCGTGCGTGTGTGTTTATGCGTGTAGTTAGGAACTAAGTATAAAAAAAGAAAAAAATCCCGTAGATAAACGCTTTTTAATAAAGTGTTCCTTTTCTCTACATGTCCAAACCAACTGCTTTATTCTTTAAATCCTCTATGCACATAAGCTTTAAGGTCCTTCATTTCCCCGTTTCGGTTATTCAATCTTTATGAATAGTTTTGAAACCGAATACACTACCTTTTAGTTTTCTGTCAAAGTTCAACCAAGCTCATCTTTCAATTTTTGGGATTATCTTTCCTTTCTCACTATCAACGAAAAGAAACCAGATGTCTTGAACTTCTTTTATATGAATTTATTATAAAAGTTTATCGAGATTTCACACTCATGTGTGAGAGGGAGATAAACAAAATGCAAAGCAGAAAAGCAGGGTCATCTTTTACTCAAAAGCGAAGCTAAAGGGACGGTAAGGAAGAAGAAACTGGAAGAAAAGAGGTGGAAGCATAAAAGCGAAGGAAAAGGAAGAATACGGGAAAGAAAAGAGCCTGGAAGTAAAGTGGCACAATTTCGAAAATGAAATCAGCCCAGGACAGAAATTGCCTGTGAAAACGGAAGACCCTTTTCGAGGCGAGAGAGAATAAATAGAATCAACGGCGGTGTTCTAAATAAAATGACAAGTGATCGACGCACGGACACTTTATCTGTCCCCTTGGATGCTCACACATGAGGCACACAATTTCTGGCATGTCACATCTAAACACCCACTGGAATAAGACCTAAAGTACAAAAGGGGAAAAAACCATGATATAAATCTGGAACAGCTGAATATACAATGAGGGCGCTTCCCCTGCTCTCTATCTCTCTCTCTCATACACACACAAACAGACATACAAACGAGGAATTTGTCATTGATTATCATGTTCATTTTTTCCCATGACACATGCTTGCGTTATTTCATTCTCATATTTTTCCTTTCTCTATGAATAATATCAAGAGAATAGTGCGATGAAAACGTGGATGAGTTATGATGTACAAATGCACACGCGCGCGCACACACACACACATATATATATATGTATATATGTGTGTGTGTGTATGTGTAGAATCTATTGTTCATTTTTACCAGATACATAAGAAATTGCAATAGCCACAATGCCGATACCGGGCATCATGATTTCTTCAAATTTCTTTGAAGTTGGAGCTCAGGGCTTTGTAGTGAGCTGAAGGCTTTGTAGTGACAAGCGTAAAAAAAAAAAAAAAAAAAAAAAAAAAAAAAGAATTTGAGAAGTTAAGAGGGCATTGTGGCTATTTCAATTTCATAATTTTATATATATGTGTGTGTGTGACTGTTGGAAAGTTACAAAATAAAATCAAGATGACATAAGATTATGTATTAAGAGAGAGAGAGGAGAGGGGAGAGAGAGAGAGAGAGTAAGTAGAGGGAGGGGGGGGATGGCAAGAAGAGAGAGAGAGAGAGAGAGAGAGAGAGAGAGGTGGTCGTCGCCTGAAAGGCGTCAGAAACTTGAGCTAACTCTGGGATCTTTGGCGTGAATGAGGGTAATTCAAACATCCTTTTGCGGGATATGTTTGCCTCACGACCGACAGGATATCAACAGTTTTCCTTCCTTTTCCTTTCTTTTTTCGGAGACAGTGCGAAAGAGGGGAAAAGTTTATCCTTCAGGACTCACTCCCAGTTTTAAACTTTAAAGTTGATTAAGTTACTGGACTGATTGAGGGCGTGCCTTGCTTCTCTCGCCAGGAATTGATCGACAGATTTGGAGTTACCTGGCATCGGCACTCGACAATGCAGCTAGATCCCAGCAATATATATATATATATATATATATATATATATATATATATATATATATATATATATATATATATATATACACACACACACATATATATATATATATATATATATATATAATATACATTATATATATATACATACATATATATATATACACTTCACCCCTTCTGCTCCCCTGCCTCCTCTGGGGGATCCCACAAGTGTTCTTATACCTCCATAGTGCACAGAAATATCAGATAAGAAGACTACCAAACCCAGGATTTCCAGGTACTGTGAGACGTAAATTTAGTGCAGTCAGGGAATTGTTTTGCCTCTTGTCTGTATTACATTTCAATTCTTCCAAGGCGACTTTCCCCCCTTCTTTATTCAACTTCTCACTCCCCAATTATGGTTCAATGCTGTGATTAATTCCCTTGTGATGCTAGTAAACATCCCCTAGTTAATTCAAGCAACGTACTAGTTCTTTCTGTGTAAACTCCCAGTCATTTCATGCCCCTTCAGTGGGTTGCATTATTTTAGGTGAAGAGCAAGTGGTGTGTAACATTCCCCATGTGTCCTTCGCCTTAGTACTGATGCTAGAATGCAATCTCTTTGCAGACAAACACCATGCCTGATTGTGGGAGAAATTGGGAATCCTTTGGAATAAGGTTTGCATTGAAATAACCCATTTTGCTCAAATTCTGATCTCCGTGACAGGTTCATTTCCTTACCATAACAATGTAAATAAGGTTAATTTAAAACTAAAGTCCAGAGTCTATGTAAATTCCTCCTTTTTCAGTAATGTCAGCCTTAGGCTGTAGATTTTTTGTTTGTGATAACTCTCATCCCTCCAGTCAAGGCCATTTTTAAGAGTGTTAGACTACATTTTCAAGGAGGGAACGAGCAGTTCACAACAATATATATATATATATATATATATATATAATATATATATATACATATATATATATATATATATAACTGGTAAAAATGTTCTGTTACAACAGAATTCCATCGAATAAAATGAGCCCATAAAAAGGCCAAAATATAGAAAGTAAGTACTATATTTCAGAGACTGCTGTCTTTCTCTTCAGGTAGGTAATGGATGAGAAAAGTTACGGAAAAGGTGGTATTTATACCAAGCCGTTTAACTAAGTCACCCCGGTTGGTAATTTCTCTTTATATTTCTCAAGTGCTGGTTGAAGGAAGATTTGATCAATGATATCTGAATCCCAGGTGCCCTTTGCGTGTTCATTTCCTGTAATTGGTTAATCAAGGCTGACTCTACCATCTGGCTTTTGTACCAAAATTTGCTGCTATAAATTATAGGTGACAAATTCCAGTTTATTCTGTGGTTATGATTATTTATATGGTTAAAAATAGCTGAGCTCTGTTGTCCATACCTAACTGACCGTTTATGTTCCATTAATCTCTCGGGAAGTGATTTCATTGTAAAACCATTAAAAGATTGGTCACAGTCCAGGCAAGGGATTTTGTATTATCCTGTGTCTTTGGGGATTGGCTTTCGTTGGACATTAATCAGGGATTTGGCTAAGGTATTTAGGTAGGTAAAGGCAAAAGGATTAGAGTTTCGGAGAGTCTGTGTCACCGTCTCAATCCTGTCCAGGCATGGGATTTTTATTTTAATGTTGGGTGTCTCTCTGGTCTTGTTTTGAGGGGGTCGGTAGAAAATTACATTTGCTTTATGAATTGCTTTCTCAACTATATAGTCAGGGTACACTAAAGACGAAAGCTTCCTACGAATTAGTTCAAATTCCTTTTCCAGGAAATCTGGGGATCAAATTCCTCTGATCTAAGTATATGTTTCTTGATGGTATAGGTCAAAGGAATGATGCTTTAATCTACACAAGAACGAGCTTTAATATTTCCTCTATAGCCATAGAGAGTCCTCTGAGCAACACCTAGCTTTCTGGAAGCTTAATAATCTGAGGACAACATATTTTTTGGAGTCAATTTAACATAATTCAGATTCTGTATGTGGAATCATTTAGATGAGCATTATCATTGGACATCCAACGGCCCATGAGGATGATGTAGGTGTCAAATTAACGTAATTTATTGATTTAACTTTATTCTTAAATCAGCCTTGTATTCTTTAATTTTAAGTGTTTTTCTCTATTATTCAGTTCAGCAGCTGTATTTTTCTACGTTAACGTAACGTTCAGTTGTTTTGCTCAGTGATTCCTCCTCTTGTTGTGAATTACCTAACTATTGTGTTAACGATTTTTTTTATTTTGTTTTCGAGTTGCGGTGGAACTGTAGTGCGGTAAGTGAAGGCCGGCCTAAAATAGTTCGGGCCTGACTAAGCTTTTGGACGTACACTCTTTTCTCAGCAGCCTTCTGGAGATTAATCTTAGGCCTTTTTAGAGGGGATTACTGCAACAGACCTTCCCTTGGAAGTGGTTTTGCGTAGATGTGCTAAGCCATCTACAGCGTATGTGCATTTTGGAGTTAGATCACGACTGTGATATCACAGGTTATAGTCACTGTCACTTGCGACGCCTGTACTCCTGTTTCCTGCTCGAGGATTTAGCGGAAGACATGGTTGTCGCTCAGTCCCGCCACGTAGGAGGCGTTATGCCAACCGCTGTCCTGTTTTGTCCATCTTCAGCTGCTTGTCCAGGAGAGCTAAGGGTCTCGTGAGGAGGCACATAGGGCGGCAATTGGTTAGGTAGGAGGTTTAAGGCTTTCCTTACTTTATTTTCTCTGGTCTTCCTTCTTTCTAATAGTTATAGGATAGTGGTTTTATTATTGGGCCCGTATTATGATTGTTTGTGACTTTGACATTCTATCATTCTTCCTTACTTTGTTAGGGTCAGCTTTTAAGTATTAGGAATCCTTGTGAGCCTGTTGTTTGTTATTGGTATTGTGTATATTCATTAAGTTTACTCGCAAGGCTGATTTAGTGTTAAGTGTACTTTATAATTAAATATTGTTAATTTTATTCTGGTGTTTGTGTCCACATTCCTCTTACCCTGTGTACTTTCTTACCGCCTACGATCCCTGTGATTATTAAAGTATAAAGAACCTGTATTACAGCCAAAGGGGTGGTAACAAGTTGGCGACCGTGACAAGATCGTACGCGGTGTGTACAGAGTTTGGGTATGTGGAGCAACTCTGGGAGAGGTTACAATATTTAATTTGGTTTTGTTGCTTGCCTTACTCGCCCCCCACCCCCCCATAGGTAATTCATTATGGAGGACTTTGTTTTTGACCCAGCCGAATGTTTGGGCTCTGCTGACTGTATTAAATATCTAGCCACATTAAGTAAGGAGCATTGGAGGAGTTGTGCTCGTTGGTTAAATATTTCTTTTAGACCCACAGATACTAAGGCTCAGTTGTTGTTGTCTGCCAAGGCGATGTTAACTCGTGGTATAACCAGGGGTGAGGATTTGGCTGGGGATATGATTAGTATACACAGTAGTGGAAGTTCTGGAGAAGAGAATTCTGTTGATGAAGAGATTAGTGTTAATCCTGGGCTGTCACTATTTGAGGACCATCTTCGTACTGGCATTTTATATACTGGACCAACTAATTTAACAGTAAAGACTAAAGTTTCTAATAACCCTTTTATAGAGGAAGAGCCAGAGCCAGTACAGTCTGTGGTAAATCCTGAAGATTAGAACCTTAGCTTAATTTGTAAACGGATAGAATTATTGAGGGTACAATTCGAAGAGAATGAGAGGGCGAGGCGCCATGAGTTGGAAATGGCTAGAATTAACTTAGACTTTGCTAGGTTACGAGCTAACCCTGACTTTAATAGTACTTCTACCGGTCCTTCTTCAGATAGGTTTAACATGAGTGCGGCATTAAAGTTAGTGCCCGTGTTTGATGAAGGTAATGTGCCGGAGTTCTTTAAGGCTTTTGAGCGGGTGGCCACTAGGTTGTCTTGGCCCACCGAGATGTGGACTGTATTGATCCAATGCAGGTTGGTAGGTAAGGCCATTCGCCAATATAATGCTTTGGAAGAGAGTGTGGCCAGAGATTATGGTAAAGTTAAGGTGTTGATTCTCAAGGTGTATGACTTAGTCGAGGCTTATCGTCTGAAATTCAGAAATTCAATAAAGCCCGATAATATATCTTATGTGGAGTATGCCCGTCTCAAGGAGGAGCAGTTTGACGACTGGGTAAAGAGTCGCCATGTGGTCTCCTTCTCCTCCTTGAGGGAGCTGATGCTACTTGAGGAGTTTAAGAAAACTTGTAGTAAAAACTTAGAATTCACCTGGAGGAGGTTAAAGCATATAACTTAAGTACAGCTGCTTAGATAGCAGATGAATTTGTGTTAACACACCATGTAGGTAGTAGTAGTTTTGGCCCATCGGCCATTAAATCCCAGCCTGCCAGGCCGAGCAATAATAATTGGAGATCCAATAACCCCCTTTAAAACAAAGGTTGAAGCTAGCCAGGGAAATAACCCGAGTGGAAGGAACACACGGGTGTTTTCCCAGAGTAATCAAAGATTTAATAATGTTGGTCGAGCTAGGGGAACTTGTTTTTGGTGCCACGAGCAGGGGCACTTTCAAGCTCGGCGTCCTGGCCGGAAGAGGTATCTCCAGCAGAACAGATGGGGAGGTAACAATGTCCCCATATCTTTAATAGCTAATGCCCCTACTACCCCTAATACTGAAGTTGAGTGTTCCCCAGGAACTGAAGGAAGGGTTAGGTTTAGTGGTAGTGGAGGCAAAATAAATAAATCACCTACTGGTTCTAGGTCTTTTCGCCGCCGGAATCTTCGCCCCCGGTCCTTTTGCCGCAGATTTTTTTTGCTGTTAGAACTTTTTGCCGTGAGGATTTTTGGCCGCAGAATTGAAAAAAAGAGAAGCCCATTAAAGAAATAAAAAACAGAAAGAGTAGAGAAACAAAATGACCCAAGACACACTCTCTCTCTTGATAATCATATCTTTTTATTTATTCATTTAAATAATTACGATACAAGTAGTTTCAATACTATAAACATTTCATAACAACAAGCGTTAAAAAAAATACATTACAACTAGCTTCAATACTTTGATATTTTAAACTAGCAGTGTTTAAACTGCCAGTGGCCATAATATTAAATCCTCTCTCTCTCTCTCTCTCTCTCTCTCTCTCTCTCTCTCTCTCTCTCTCTCTCTTATCCATATAGCAATAAATATTATATTTCATAAATTTTAGGTACTACTTCTCACTGAAAAGGAAAGTAAATAAAGATTATAAAGTACAAATTTTATTCATTTATTTATCAAAAGTACAAAGTTTATTCATTTAAAAATATAAGGTGCAATTCAACATTGATATTTCATTGTACAGTAGCACCATATTTAAAAAGGAAATAAAAAGTTTAATTTTCTTTTCAATATCAAAATGAATGCATATTCATTGCGAGACACCATAAGTAATAAAGTTTACGTTCAGAATTATATAGTTACAAGCCTGTGTATTCGTAAATTAACATCTTTGAAAGTTTTCTTCTTGTACGGTGCTTCGCCTCGTTCGATGTCAGTTCTTTCCTTCCTAGCCACATACTCTTCCTGTTTTAAAATTGTGAGTAATTTCCAAATATTTGGGTGTGTATTTTTTACCGAACTTTGCATTGCGTTATGGAACCCTTCAACGTTGTTGCTGGTGTTAGGTAAATATCATAGTATTGAAGCTAGTTGTAATGTATTTTTTTTTAACGCTTGCTGTTTTCAAATGTTGACAGCATTGAAACTACTTGTAATGTAATTATTTAAATGGCTCATTTTGTTTCTCTACTCTTTTAGTTTTTTTTTTCTTTCATGCGGGTATTGGCTTTTTTTCAATTCTGCGGCCAAAAATCCTCACGGAAAAAAGTGCTAACGGCGAAAAGACCTACGGCAAAAAGACCGGCGGCGAAAAGACCGGTGGCGAAAAGACCTGCGGCGGAAAAACCGGTCACGTCACCTACTAGCTCTCCTTTGTGACTTTATGACAAATATATTTGGCCTGGCAGATTGGTTATTGATAATAAAGTTGTGAGAGTGAAATTCTTAAGGGACACTTTTGGTGAGCATTCATTATGTGGTCCTGGGTGGGTTTCGGCGCCTTTGGTGGAAGTCGAGGCATCCTTCCCAGGGTATCTCAATGTAACAGAATTGGCAGTGGTAGAAAAGCTCCCCATCCCCGGTATTGACGGCATTTGGGAAATATGTTGGATGCCCGAGGTTATGTATTATTCCCAATAGTGTCCATAACTGCAAGTCCTGTAGCAATTACCCCTCGAGCTTCTGCAAAGACTGCCGCTGCCTTACAGAATGAGGGTAATTTCAACTTAAGTAGTTTAGAGGTAGAGGTAGAGAAACCCAGGTCTGTAGGTAGTGGTAGTAGTAGTTTTATAAATAAAATATTTAATCCTGATTGTGACCGTATAAGCTTTATTGAAGATCAGAAGGCTGAATTCAATTATGAATTATGAGGTACGGATGATTTAACAAAACCAAGGTTCTGTGTGATTACAGGTTTGTTGTATATAGTTAGTCGTCCTGTGGATCACAGCTTGAATTAAACCTCTCGGGTAGAACAGATTGTGGCACCTACAAAATATCAGAATGATATCCTTAGTTTAGCTCATGAGGATTCCTTTTCCGGCCATTTTGGAGTTTGTAAAACACACAGTAGATTGGCAAAACATTTTTGGTGGCCAGGATTGAAATCCTCAGTGAAGAAATTTGTAGGAAGTTGTGAAACATGTCAAGTAATGGGTAAACCCAATAAACCTATTCCTAAAGCCCCTTTGCATCCAATTCCTGCAATTGGGGATCCTTTTGCAGAGTTGGTTATTGATGTGGTGGGGCCTTTACCTAAAACTGAATCTGGGTTTACACATCTTTTAACTATAATAGTTAGAGCGTCTAGGTTTCCCGAAGCTTTTCCTACGAGGAAAATTATGTCAAAGGTAGTGTTTGAGAAACTAATAGAATTTTTTTCCAGGTATGGGTTGCCTCATAAAATTCAGACAGATTGTGGCACGAATTCCTTGAGCAAGGTATTCAGAGGTAAATGTGCTGAACTGGCCATTCAGCACATTACCAGTGTACCTTACCACCCAGAGAGTCAGGGCGTAGTGGAAAGGTTCCACCAAACCCTCAAGTCTATTCTAAAAAAGTACTGTTATGAAAAGGTGAGGATTGGGATAAAGGTCTTCCCTTTGTTCTCTTTGCTATATGTAATCATCCAAATTCTTCCACAGGTGTAGCTCCATTTGAGTTGATTTTTGGACATAAAGTTGTTAGAGGTTAGCCATAAGAAAGAATTTAATGTGGGTGAGTTTGTTGAGGACCTGAGAAGGAGATTATTGGCTGATTGGATAATTTAGTGTTGGCTCAGGCCTCAATGAAGGAAAATTATGATATGAAAAGTAAGGCATGATCATTTAAGCATGGTGAGCTTGTTATGGTTTTGAGTACAGACTCGGACAATTTTCTGGAACCTAGGTATAAGGGGCCTTGGAAGGTAATCCGGAAATTGTCTGATGTCAATTATGAAGTGGAAGCTCCTGGGACCAAACGTAAGGTTTGGATATTCCATATTAATAGATTGAAATCCTACACAGTTGGTAGACTAGACACTCTAGCTATAGTATATGAGCCAGTGTCTCTAGTGATAGAACAAACGTTAGAAGAACCAACCGACTTGTTTTGCCAAGTATCTTCAGATGCTCTGACAGGTAATATACAAAATTTGGGAACTTTAGCAAAGGGTTTGGAGCACCTGGAGGGTGTCCAGAAGGATGACATGATGAAGTTAATATCTTCTTTTTCAGACTTATTTCAGGCCTCTCCAGGTAGAACGACCTTGCTGCAACATGATGCTGATGTGGGCAGTGCTTCCTCAGTCAAACAAAGTCCTTATCAATTAAATACAGAAAAGTGTGAATATCGTCGAGAAGGAGATAAAAGTATATGTTGGTGCATGATTTAATTAGACCTTCAGTAAGTCCTTAGAGTTCACCTATTGTACTTGTTAAGAAACCTGATGAGGAGTTTCACATGTGTGTGGACTTCCGCAAGGTCAATGCTAATACAAAGAATGACTCTTTCCCTATGCCACGTATCGAGGATTGTCTTGATCGGATAGGGCCTGATAAGTTTATAACTAAATTGGATCTTTTAAAGGGGTATTGGCAGGTTCCCCTCTCTGATCAAGCTCGTGAGATTTCCGCTTTTGTTACTCCCTTTGGGCTTTACGAATGTAACATAATGCCCTTTGGGATGAAGAACGCAGCGTGGACCTTCCAGGGGTTGATGAACTGAGTTATATGTGGTCTGGAGGGTACAGAAATTTACACAGATGATTTGGTTATTCACAACAATGACTGGCGGACTCATTTGGTGAGATTAAAGAAAGTATTTGAGGCCCTGGCCCCTGGTCTTGTAAATTTAAGCAAGTGTGACTTTGGTATAGCCATGGTGTGTTATCTAGGTCACGAGGTTGGGTTGGGTCAGGTTACTCCTAAACAAGCTAATATCGAGGCTCTATCAAATTTACAAAGGCTGTGCAATGTTAGGGAGGTCCAGAGAATTTTGAGTATGATGGGTTATTATAGGAGATTCGTCCGGAACTTCTCTGACCTTGCTCAGCCACTAACTCAACTATTGCAGAAGGGACAAAAATTTGTATGGTTTCCTTAGTATTGATGTCTAACCCCATTCTAATGTCTCCTGACTTTCAGAAACCGTTTATTGTGGCTGTAGATGCCAGTGATGTGGGTATATGTGGAGTACTTTTTCAAAGACATGAAGATGGTGAAGTGCGTCCAGCATCATACCTTAGTCGTAAGTTGCTGGATTCTGAGAAAAGGTATTCTACCACTGAGAAGGAGGCACTAGCTTTAATTCATACCTTAGTTCATTTCAAACCGTATGTAACTAATTTTTCCTTTCCCGTAGAAATTTGGACTTACCATAACCCTTTGGTGTTCATCGAAAGAATGAAAGGTTCTAACCAGAGGATTCTGTGTTGGGTTCTTCAGCTGCAGGAGTTTTCTTTAAGAATTAAGCATGATAAGGGTGTTGATAACTGTATTCCTAATGCCCTTTCTAGGATGTAAGTCTGGTTATTTCTCTTCTCACCTCTCCCTTCTCATTTCTCCTTCGGGGTTTGTATTGAAAATTATATTTAAGGTAGTTAATTTTTGATCATGTTTAAAATGGTGTATGGATTCGGGCTTTGACTTAAGTCTGTTTCACTATAATGTTGTTCCGAGTTTTGTTTCACCTTATTCTTTTCCCTTGCAGGATGTTTTAGATTAAGTTGTCTTTTCCCTTTCAGGATGTTTTAGATTAAGTTCTCTTTTTCCTTTGCAGGAGGTTTTAGATTAAGTTGTCTATATGGTTATCTTTTAGTATGTTATATGATTGTGTGGTACTAAAAAAATGTATTGTATTTGAATAATTTTTTTTTTTTTTGAAGGGGAGGAAGGTGTCAAATTAACAAAATTTATTGATTTAACTTTATTCTTAAATCAGCCTTGTATTAGTTAGTTTTAAGTGTTTTTATCTAATATTCAGTTCAGCAGCTGTATTTTTCTACGTTAACGTAACATTCAGTTGTTTTGCTCAGTGATTCCTCCTCTTGCTGTGAAATACCTAACTATCGTGCTAATGATTGTTTTTATTTTGTTTTCGAATTGTGGTGGAACTGTAGTGCGGTAAGTGAAAGCCGGCCTAAAATAGATCGGGCCTGACTAAGCTTTTGGACGTACACTCTTTTCTCAGCAGCCTTCTGGAGATTAATCTTAGGCCTTTTTAGAGGAGATTACTGCAACGGACCTTCCCTTGCAAGTAGTTTTGCGTAGTTGTGCTGAGCCATCTACAGCGTATGTGCATTTTGGAGTTAGATCACGACTGTGATATCACAGGTTATTGTCACTTGCGACGCCTGTACTCCTGTTTCCCGCTCGAGGATTTAGCGGAAGACGTGGTTGTCGCTCTGTCCTGCAATGTAGGAGGCGTTACGTCAACCGCTGTCCTGTTTTGTCCATCTTCAGCTGCTTGTCCAGGAGAGCTAAGGGCTCGTGAGGAGGCATGTAGGGAGGCAATTGCCAGGTAAGAGTAGATTATCCTGTGTTGTTCCTCGGGATTGAACTCGACCCCTGTTTCTACCTGGACAATTTGTGAGCTCCCCCGTATAGCTGCTGGGAAGTTGAAGCGACCTTCAGGAACTCCTGTTCACGTCGTTGTAATGTAGGATTTAACCACTATTTAAGGATTAATTATGTCTATTTATATTTGTATATATATATATGCGTTGAGTTAGGGGTATTTGGTATTCATTGCCCCTCTGAATATCTATTTGAATTAGTTTCTAAGTATAGTACCACCACGGTTAGGTAGGAGGTTTAAGATTTTCCTTACTTTATTTTCTCTGGTCTTCCTTCTTTCTAATAGTTATAGGATAGTGGTTTTATTATTGGGCCCGTATTATGATTGTTTGTGATTTTGACATTCTATCATTCTTCCTTGCTTTGTTAGGGTCAGCTTTTAAGTATTATGAATCCTTGTGAGCCCGTTATTTGTTATGGCATTGTGTATATTTATTAAGTTTACTCACAAGGCTGATTTAGTGTTAAGTGTACTTTATAATTAAATATTGTTAATTTTATTCTGGTGTTTGTGTCCACATTCCTCTTACCGTGTACTTTCTTACCGCCTACGATCTCTGTGATTATTAAAGTATAAAGAATCTGTATTATGGCCAAAGGGGTCGTAACAGTAGTGCTAAGGCTGTAGCTATTGTGAATCATTGGTTAACCAGGAATTAATTTTGTTTCTTTATCACTACCACACTCAGTTTCTGAGTGTTGGGAAACTTAATGCATATGAATTGTAACCTTATTTTGTACACAACTTTTTAAAGTGTGATAACTTGAATGCAGAAAATCAATGAAAAGATGAAATCTCTCAAAACTCTTTAAATTACAAAGAAGTAAATTAAACCTCAAAGGTTTTCAAAAAGCTAATTACATTATTATCTTCTCATTTTTGTCTTTGCTGATATAGTAAAATGGTAATATAAAAGGAAAATTTAATGAATTTCACCAAGTTTCTAAGAGACCTTGAATCATCCAGCAGGGATGGGTAAATGACTCTTCATCTACCAAGAATGTGAAAATGAATACATCACACCTCAGAAATACAACATCTAATAACAGAACTAGGGAAAAATCATAAAAACATTATCATAATTAACTTCTCATAACCGAGGAGATAATTATGATAATTTTCCAGTCATTTGAAAATCAGATGGCCACAGAGGGTGTAAGCCTTTTGTCCCCATGCATTGGATTTCTTAAATAGATGAGACTGTCAAAACCATCTCTTTTCACCTTTTGTACAGTTCCCTTGCGTGAAGCATTTACAATTTGTTTTACTAATATTTCCACGTCGCCTGCATGAGTTTTATACACCGGAGCGGATTTCATCTAGTCTATTTAGACTACTATTCCTACGCTAATTGTGTGAGGCATTTATAATTTTGTTTTACTATTATTTCCCACGTCACGTACGTGAGATTTCCGCACTATGTGGAGGCCATTCTCAGCCTTTTGGCTGTCATTTCATCTGCTTCTCCAGATATTCCAGCCATAGGTATCCTTATTATTTCCCTGGCATAGCATTGAGTATTCCGGATACTCCTGTCGACATTTGCAGCGTTTGCAACTGCCTTCCATCCTATTATTCTCGGGCTAGACTGCTAGCATTTTACTGCTGAGAAGATGCCCAGTAACGCAGCACTGGAGGAGGTCAGGGCCTTCACCGAAGCCGGAAGAGCCATGGGGCTGGAGGGCACAAAATTGATCAATTGGTTGAACGACAAAATGAAAGAAACTGCAGAGAGAGCATACCAGGCAGCCAAAAGGGAGAAGGAGAGAAAAGCACAAGAGAGAAGAGAAGCAGCTGAGAGAGAAGCACAAGAGAGAAGAGACGCAGCTGAGAGAGAAGCACAAGAGAGAAGAGACGCAGCTGAGAGAGAAGCACAAGAGAGAAGAGAAGACACTGAAAGAGCATTCCAAGCAGCTGAGAGAGAATTCCAAGCAGCCGAAAGGGAGAAAGAGAGTGAAGCCCAAAAAAGAAGAGAAGATGCAGAGAGAGCACATCAACTGGCAATGGCAGTTAAGAGTGCCCGTCTGGCATCCCCGAGTGCCACGGCCCCTGTGCCCCCTCCTTCACACTCTCACCTCCACAGCATGGGCACCCTCGTTAGGACTTGGGACGATAGCGAACCCGACAACTGGCTCGATCATGTCGAGCAGGTGTTCGCGAACTTCAATCTAACCCCTCAGGAAGTGGACCTTCTCCTTGGCAAGCATCTCGCTGGCAAAGGATGGACTGCATTCGAGGACCTCCCCTGAATGAGCAACAAGATCTTGCCCTCATCCGAGAGGCAATCCTTGGGGCTTACGAGCTAACCCCAGACCCGTGGAAGCAGAAGTGGAGAAGCATGCCCAAGGAGGCTAACCAAACATGGACAGAGTTGGTAGCCAAGAAGACACCAGCACTCCAAAGGTAGATGAAGGCCTCCAATTAAACATCTGTTGAGGAGGTCTTAGAACTTTTTCAATTAAGAGGATTTCTTGTCCAATGCTCCCCGTGATCTTGCCACCCACTCGGTGGACAAGGCTCCTAAAACTATTGTGGAGGGCTGTAGATGGGCGGATGCTTACAACACTCACCATCCACTGCAGAATTTGTTGAAGAAGAAAATTCGTCCTGCTCTCCCTCTCTCACTCCTGCTGCCACCTCTCAGTCTACCCAGCGCCCCAATAATTCTCCACGGAAACCTGTGTGTGGACATTACAATAAACAAGGGCACACCACGGAGCAGTGACCCTCAACAGTGAATCCTCCTCAGCAAGCTGCTGCTACCCCTCAGAATGGAACTCCCCATCATCATAATAAGAATAACGGCCATTGCTGATTTTAGCAAGAGTTTCTGTGACTCATGCAAAGTGCATGGGCACACTGCTGCCTGGGTGGGATGCCCCAAGAAAGCTCTTGTTCTGCCATTGCTATGGCAGTGACGAATCCTTTAGTTCTAGGCTCTCCTGCTCAGAGCCCCACATTTGTCGCACCTACCAGAGGTCGCTCTCCTGCCCACAAGGTCCAAGATTTTGACAACACTGGTGCACAGGTATCCAACATTCAAGAGGATAAAATTCTTCATGGAGCTCAGGTTGATAGGTACCAATTCATCACAATAAAGAACCTCAACCATGTCAAGATGTTCTTGCCTACTGACCAGTTGAGAGTCACACAACCCCACCGCTCTCAGATATGTACAGTAAGTTCCAGAAGTGAAGCGACAAATTTCAAAGGATTTCGTTCGAAATTCACTAACTGGCAACTACAACACGTAGCTGAAAAACTTATTTTTTTCTACAGTGAAAGCTCTATCAAGCAAAATAAAACTAACACATGATACACAGATATCAAATCTATGATATTTATAACAATCATAAGAAAATATTATGGTAATAGTAATTATTTTCTTCTTCCCAGCTTGTTCCCATTTTTATATGGGGTCACCGTTTCGGATGAGCCATTTCCATCTATTTCTATCTTGCGCTTCTGCCTCAACAATTCCCTTCTCATGTAAGTCTCCTCTCACACAGTCCTTCCATCTCTTTCTTGGCCTCCCTCTTTTTCTTCTTCCTTGCACCTCCACCCCCATAGTATCTCCCAGCGTGGTCCTCATCTCTCCTCAACAGGTGTCCATACCATCTCAGCCTCCCCTCCTGCACTTTCTTTGATACTTCCACCACCTTAGTTGACCCCCTTATGTAGTCATTTCTGATCCTATCCACTCTTGTCACCCCAGACATCCACCTAAGCATTCTCATTTCTGCCACATCATCTTCTTCTGCTCTGCTTTTCTCATGCTTGCTGTTTCCGTACCATACAGCATTGCTGTTCTTACCACCGTCTTGTGAAATTTTCCTTTTAACCTAAGCGGCACTCTTTTGTCACAAAGAACTCCCGAGGCCGCTCTCCAGTTGTTCCAGCCTGCCTGTACCCAATGTTTTACTTCTTCTTCCATACTTCCTCCAGCGTTAACAAAAGATCCCAAATACTTAAACTTATCAACTCTCCTTATTTGCTCTCCACCAAGCTGAATACTTTCTCTATCATCCCCCTCAGTGGTGGTACACATATATTCTGTCTTAGATCTACTTATTCTCATTCCTCTGTCCTCCAGTACTTGTCTCCATCTTTCCAATTTCACTTCCAGATCTTCCCTGCTCTCTGCACACAGAACAATATCATCCGCATACAATATGTTCCATGGTACTGTCTCCTTTACTTCCTCTATTATAACATCCATCACTATGTTAAAGATAAATGGGCTCAGAGCCGACCCTTGGTGTAATCCTACTCTCACCTCAAAACCTTCTGTCTCCCCAACACTGCTCCTCACTCTGGTAAATACATTCCGGTACATCTCTTGTATCAATCGCACATACTTCTCTGGCACCATCTTCTCCCTCAGGCTCCTCCATACCTCTTGTCTCGGGACTCGGTCATAAGCCTTTTCAAGGTCAATGAATACCATATGCAGGTCCCTTTGTCTTTCCCCGAATTTCTCCATTAATTGCCTCAGACAAAATATACCATCTGTTGTTCCCCTTCCCTTCATAAATCCCATCTGCTCTTTACCTATTTGTACTTCTTCTCTCAGTCATCCTTTCCAGTATCTTCAAAGTGTGGGGCATCAATTTAATGCCCCTATAATTACCACACTCTTGGACATCACCTTTCCCTTTAAAAATTGGGATCAATATACTCCCACGCCACTCATTTGGTATCTTTTCCTGTTCAAGGATCTTTATCATAAGATTGTACAGTATATCCACTCCTTCATCTCCTAATGCTTTCCATGCCTCCACCGGGATCATGTCTGGTCCGGTTGCCTTCCCATTCTTCATCTTCTTCAGTGCATTTAGTACCTCTTGCCTAGAAAACCTCATTACCATGCCAATGTTCACTTGCCCATCCTCTCTTATTAGTCTATTATTTTCTTCATTTAACAACTGTTCGAAATATTCTTTCCATCTCTTCACAATGTCTTCCTCCTTTCTAAGTACTACACCCTCTTGATCCTTTATTTGTTTGATATGTGTTATATCTTTGGTGCTCTTATTTCTAGCCTTTGATAGCTTGATCATCTTCTTTAATCCTTCCTTTGTCCCCAGCTCATCATACACATCATCATACGACTTTGCTTTAGCTTGGGCTACCGCCTTTTTCACCACCTTGTTCTTCTCTCTGTACCTGTTTCTGTCTTCCACTGACTGTGACTCTTCCCATCTTTTCTTTGCCTCCTTCTTCTTTTACTACTTTCTCAATGTCTTCATCCCACCACCAACTCTCCTTTTCTTCCCATATGATACCAGATGTCTCTCCTAGCAGCTCCTTTCCATGCCTTCTTATTACTGCTGCATTTCGTGCCCACCATTCTTGAACATCTTCTATCCCTATATCAATATCCTCCAAAACCCTCCTCTTAAACTCTCTCTTCTTATCCCTTCCTTCTCTAATTCGTACCATTTAATTTTCCTTATCCCTTTAGCTTTGGTTTTTCTTTCCCTTTTCAACTTCAAGTCCATACATAGCAGTCTGTGTTGGGGGGCTACATGGTCGCCTGGAATAACTTTGCAGTTCTTGACCTCCACCAGATTTATCCTTTTATACAAGAAATAGTCTATCTGGGAGAATCTTCCCCCACTCCTATAAGTTATTAGGTGTTCCCTTTTGTTCTTAAAGAATGTGTTTACTATTGCCATGTCGAATGACACAGCAAAGTCCACTACACTCTCTCCTTCTGGGTTTCTCTCCCCAATTCCATGGCCCCCATGCACCCGCCCAATCGCCTCATTTTCACTTCCGACATGGCCATTCAAATCTGCCCCAACTATCACCCTCTCATGCTATTCCAGTTCTTGCATTATTCCATCCATGTCTCTCCAGAAATTTCCCTTCTCTTCTTCTGTATAACCAGCTTTTGGTGCATATGTGCTTACAATATTCAGAATCTCTCCTCCATAACATATCTTCAATCTGATGATATGGTCATTCTTTCTATGCACTTCTATTACCGAGTTCTTTAGTTCACTAGACAGTACTATGCCAACTCCATTTCTACCTTGCTTATTTGCTCCACTATAATATAGCTTATATCCATCTCCCAACTCTTTAGCTTTATTTCCTTTCCACCACGTTTCTTGCACACACACAACATCTACTTTCTTTTCTCTCATCAAGTCAGCCAATTCTCTACCTCTCCCAGTCATGGACCCAACATTTAGCTGACATACTCTAAACCCAATGTGAGCTCGCTTCTTTAGCTGCACCCGCTCCTCCTGATGCAGTAGCCCTCGCCTTACCACAGAGTTAGGGCGATGTCTCTGTGCGTCATTTACGGAGTACGCCCTAGCATTACCTCTTTCCATATTTCGGCTCATTCCATTTATTTGGTTTTGGCACAGATTTTTACAGCCGGATGCCCTTCCTGACACCAACCCTCCCTATTTATCCGGGCTTGGGACCAGCACCCATAAGGACTTGCCCCCCCAGGTGGCTAGGTTGGTAATAGTAATTATTTTAAAGTATATTAATTACTTCAAACTGTAGAAACGAAACAATTTGAAATTTTCTTTCAACACAGGATTACCATCATTAACAATTTACATTTTGAGCAATGTAAAAAAATATTTAATATCATAGTGTATTATCAATTATTTTAGCGAAGATGCATAAAACCATGCAAGTATCAATAGAATGTTAAGGGAAAATCTCCACAACATTAAACATAATGAAACATGAATGCAACTAGATTCAACAGACAAGTTGGGTGTGGTTGGTTGTTCTGATTTTAGCTTCTAGGACCGAGCATAAAACACCATCTTCGAGAAAGGCTCCAACTGCTGCTGCTACCTTCAGGTGACTAAGCCTAGTTCCGGGCATAGCAAGGCTTACAATGCAGGGCAACTGTCTGTTATTTAGGCAAAGATAGAACCATTAGGACCGACAACGTAAAATCACCACCTGGTTAAGTAGTGAGACGACAGACCCCAACCACCACTCCTCCCCCTCTACCTCTACCTACAATCCTAATTCCACCTTTTTCACTTCAACCTTTTACCTCAAATCTTCTAATCATATTCCAATCGTGAAATTTAAGACTGAATTTGCTTAAGTGGGCGTATCATAAGGAAGTGATATCACCCAAATTCATATTTCCACGGGCAACCAGTAATCAGTTCGATCCAGTCAAGCATTATTGTATGACAGAAATTTATGAGTTTTTTGGGGTGTATATATATATATATATATATATATATATATATATATATATATATATATATATGAAGAAGCACCCGAGCATGACCAATAGGCCTAGTGCTCGATTCTTAAAACAGGCCTCTGGTTATTCCTGACTAGATAAAAAGGTCCTGAGAGAGAGAGAGAGAGAGAGAGAGAGAGAGAGAGAGAGAGAGAGAGAGAGAGAGAGAGGAGATACTCGAATTAAAATAATGCTCGCCAAGTATATTCACACTCCGGATCGCATGAACAAGAATAGTCTCACTTATGCACTGAAAAAAAAAAAGGTGGACACCTACGAAAATACTTGTTTGATGCGACCCTGATCGCAATTCCATATGCAAAAATTTGCACAATTGAGGAATTCGATGAAATTATTATCTAACAAGCTGGAAAATACATTTCCTTGATTCTTGAATAGGCCTAACCATGTAGCCAATGCTAAACGCGCATATAACTTGGATTTCGTTTTTTTTTTTTTTACACCAACTTGTGTCTTAATTATATTTCATTTAATCAGATGCTTAACTTCTTTGCGCTTTATCAAAAGAAATCATAATAACTTTCAATATAACGCTATACAAGTAGAAAGTTAATTTACATAACATATTAGGCCAATGCTTATGAACTCGGTTCCTGCTGCCACTCAATGGTGAACACTTGATATCACACATAGAGAGTCGCAGATGTTTCAATGGGGAAATTTTTTTTTTTTTTTTTTTTTTATAAACACTTATTAAACTAACGTTGATCATTCACTCGGGAAATACTTTCTGCGCCTCTACAGTTAATCACTGATACATATTATCAGATAAAGAGGATGACAATAATTGGAATAAAATATACTAACTGGCAACCCAACAAGAGTTTCTAAAGAAGTACGATCAATTCTGAAATTTGTCGCTTCACTTATGGAACTTACTGTACCATGGCAGTAGCAACCTATATTCCAGGAGGTTATGACGTCCTGCTAGAACAAGATTTTAAGTCTCCTCCTACCTTTATACCGTCTCAGGGCACCCGCCCTTACATAGCTCCGGACCCGTTCCACGGGGCTCCAAGAATTACCTCTGCACAGGCATGGCCAGGCTCCGTCCCTCATGGAAGTTGAGCCACGTTCGAATCCTCTCACTAAGCCAGGAACGGCCTCAGTGCCAGTGCCAAGGCAAGACTCGAGTCTCCCTCCCGGAGCTCAAGTCCCGGTCACATTCCCTCCGCTGGCTTGGTCCCACTACCCATGCCGGCAGTCGAGGAAGAGCCAATTCCAGTAAGAATCCTCCAGGATACCCATGACCTTAGCGGACACTCCGTCAATGGTGCGGCCTCGCAAACCGACCTGGAGTTGGTCATCACAACTTCTAAGCCCATCCTGAATACCGTTACCTCCTCCACTCCCCTTGTATCAGCAGCTAACCAGTCCCGGAGTAATGACTCTGCCGAATCCTATTTGGCTGAAGAACTCGGGGAACCAGGCCACGCAGCATTAGGAACGGGGATGAGTGCCAGTGCTCCAGTTGTTGCAGCAGCCAGAGCCGATGCCCCTCCGGCATCTGCATGTACATAATTGGTTGACTATGTAATTGACTTGTGTCAAGAATGAAAAAATACAATCTATTAATTTGCCTTATGGCACTGATTTTTTAAAAACTACTACCATACTTCTATTTATGTGACTTTGTGTCAAGACTGAATGAGTACATTTTATCAACTTACCTACGTGAGGTCTATACGCAAAACCTTTCATGGATGAGTTAACTAAAATAAAAAGAATGTTAAAGATAATAGGTGTGGAACTGTGTTCCTCGCAGTATTATGTAATGACAGCAACGCATAGCGATGTAAAAGTCACAATTACGAAATAGTGGCTAAACGTGATTTAAAATTCGCCATCCAAAGCCTCTGCTACCACAAATAAACACAGACATGACGCCAGTGATATATCCGAGTAATGGAGGCAGGGACTCATTCATCAGAAACTGTATTTCCTCATCAATAAATTTTTCTTATCGTCGAATGGATTGCTTCCTTCAGTTTGATATCAATATGACACCAAAACCAATATGACAATGGCACACACAAAGAGACTGATACAATAGTAACGAGAACTAACTATCAAAGGTATATATGACTTAACGAAAGGGGTCAAGCGAGCAAAGAAAGAAAGGAATACGCTTATTTCAAAAATAAAGTTATGGAGAGAGAGAGAGAGAGAGAGAGCCAGGTCACGATGGAAAGGTTTTTTAAAATTAGTTATGAGAATGGTGTTTCCAACGATGCGTTATGTTAAGAGAATAGTGTTTCCGACGATGCGTTATGCACAGAACAAGTTCCTAAATTACCATAACTCTCATTGACAAACGTTCTTTGATTGTTTAGCGACTTTTGTTCCCCAGGCAGCATTGCCAACACCGCGTTTGCTCTGCACCAGGGCATTAGCAACTACTTCATGGTGTTTCCAGTTGTCTTCTTATCCAAAGCTCACCGCGAAGTGTAGGTACCGGAATACATGACGGGAACTGTACCTTTAAGCGGTAAGTAAACCAATTCATCCATAAAATTAGCCTTTCCTTGTTCTGCAGTTATAGACTAAAGCCACTAAGCTACCTGTATTTTCAACTGCCATGCCGATGGGTCTATCAAGTCAGATATCCTGGAGGTCGCCATAGATACTGAAACAACCCACCAATAATGTTTACCTCACAGATCGGAAAATCTTGAATGTATGTAACATTCTAACCAATGGGATATGTAATTACATATTTTCCTCTATGTAACAATGAAAGGTTTAGGGTAACAACCTCCATATATACACTGGCTGTCGCCCACCTCAGGACTATGCTCTCTCACCAATGGCTCCTAAATATTTATCTAAAACCTAGCGACTACTATCAGACCTCATCGTCTTACCCCTTTCTTGCATAACCATCATTCTATAGCGTGGGTACATTAATTATCATAATTCGAATAATAATATAACTAAAATAACATAAACACTATCATTGTCAGTGTAAACATCTGCATAATAGAATTTTCTCTAGACAAGGAAGGTTGTGCTTATAGAAAATGGCAACAATTGAGCTTTAACTGCCAATAATGAGCAAAAAACGCGCCGAAAGGTGGGAGTTGGAGGGAGTCTCGTAAGTGTACAGCTACACCTCTCCGCGTGCCTACACTGACAACCTGGGAGCGTGGGCGGGTGAGGGTGGGAAAAGGGGAAAGAAAGCTTGAGGGGAGGAGAGAAGAACATCCAAAGGGCTATACCTCGGTGACAGGTCTTGATTTTTGTCCAATATGAAGTTAGAGGGGTGCGAGGGGAGGGACAGAGACGGGGGATGAGTGTAAATTCATCTCTGTGCGACAAACAAAAGGCTGAGGAATCCCAACCTCTTTCTTCTGTCAGTGAAAACGTCCCACCATAAAACCAATATAGAACGGATTCCCTTTTCTGGAGGCTGCCGGTTGACTGACACTTGGGACGCCCAAACATCTGCCCTCCTTTTCTCGAGAGAGAGAGAGAGAGAGAGAGAGAGAGAGAGAGAGAGAGAGAGGAAGCAAATGCCTGGGCGTTAAACCCGGAGGTCTTTTATTTTATTTTATTTTATTTTTATTTTTACATTTTGAAAGCGATAAGATAACCATGATTATTTACAGATTACTCATGGATCGGTACACAATTTTCAAGAATTTACAAAGATTATTTAAGCCTGTATCTCAAAAATTATACGCACGCACACATACTATATATATATATATATATATATATATATAATATATATATATATATATATATATATAGTATGTGTGTGTGTGCCGGAATAGATCCACATTTTCCCTGAAGTTTGAGTTTGCTGCCCTTAAAAATAAGTATGGGAGAGAAACCACGAAAAAGATGGTTTTGCCTTTTCTCCCGAGTCAAATCATGTTGATGAGGAAAGGAAATAGTAAGCAGTATCAAACACCGCCAGATATAACGAGGACAAAATGACTTTCTGGCACAAATATCTTTTATATATACGAAGCAATGCCCATCAAAAAACAAAATTAATAGACTTTCTACAATTTTGACCATACATAGCATTTGGTCTAACTTAGGGAAACCCAGTTAAATATAATAATAATAATAATAATAATAATAATAATAATAATAATAAGAAGAAGAAGAAGAAGAAGAAGAAGAAGAAGAAGAAGAAGAAGAAGAAGAAAAGAGCAATTAAAAATATTCCTAATTTCGAAGTAATCATATATAATTAATGAGTGATAATTACAAAACTTCCTTGTAACGCAAGGAGAGCTGCAAGCTTCATGATGCAATAACTTTCGACTATTTCTTCATTTCTGGGTCACGATAAATTTGCCTAATATTCAATAAGGACTCTCTGGGACACGAAAGGCTTGAATGTTCAAGGCAAGAATTAATAATTATCCCCCGAAACCGGTTTTTCACTAAACATAAAAATCAGTGCCTTTGAAAGCTTTGACAAACTACAGATGTAAATAAGGCTCTAATGTAATTCATCTGGCTATTGTCAAGGGAACAAAGTAAAGTGTGAGCCTATGACTATACTTTCGGCATCTCGGCCTTTTTATGGTAGTAGCAGGTGCACGCTTTAATTCATTTGCCAGCTCTGAATAATTCTCAATGGAAGCATTATCGAGGTGCCTTTGTCAGCACTTTCAGTTCTATGTTTCCAATCGCTCATTAGTATCTTTATCAAGCATAATTTCTAAATTAAACCAATATAAAAAGATCTAAAATAAATGTTGGTCTTTGTATGTAACAATACTATATGTACTCGTACACACTCAAATATATATACATATATATATATATATATATATACTATTATATACGTATATATATATATATATATATATATATATATATATATATATATATATATATATATATATATATATATGATATAGTATATAGATATATATACATATATAATTATCGATCGATCGTTTGAACTTGCAAGGTTTCAAGTTATCACTGGACCGAAGGAGTGAATAAAACAAGATGGTCCAGCGCTTTCGTGCCTTCCTTCACACCGCAACCTTCAGATGTGATAACGGAGAAACGCTAAGTTAACTACTTGCATTAGTCCTTTCTCCAGCTCAATTACAATATATTATATAATATATATTTAGAATCTACTGGTCATTTTTACCAGAGACCTACATATGTAACTGTAACAGCCGGACATCATGATTTCTAAATATTTCTTCAAAGTTCGATCTCGAGGCTTTGTAGTGACAAGCATATCCAAAATAGAGCAAAGAATTTGAGAATTCAAGATGGCAATGCGGCTATTACAATTACACACACACACACACACACAGTTGACAAGTATAGACTTTACTTGGGATGAATATGGAATAATTTTTTAATCGCAAGAAGACTTGGAATTGGGCTAAAAATTCCGACTATTGACCAGAGGAAGTGTAATTAGAACATTCTGGAATAATCAACAATAGAGTAGAGATTTCCTAATACTAACAATTCAGCAAAGAAGAGCAGAGTATGGGAATGCCATAAAAGGAATGGTGGTAAAAATCTACCTCCACTTATACAAAATTAAGGTTGCATAAAAATGAGATCAGGATAATTATGCTGACATAAAATTCTATTTTGGCAATTACAGTGAGGCTGTGAGAGATTGCAAGAAGGCAACTTCATTTTCTGGGAAGTGTGAAAGAGGGAACGTTTAAAGAGTTGAAGTGTGGCAAGATACAATCGAGGGGAGGAGAGCTACAGGGGAACATACTGCCTGTACTATACGAGGAGACTGACAGGATGAAAGAACAGTCCCAATACTGATGTCGATGGCAGGAGATTTAACAGTGGACGCGCATGCGCGCCAACGTCATGGGAAATACTGAAGAAAATGATTGTCTTTGACAACAAAGCATTGTCAGCCATAACTGGTTTAATACCAGCACAAACTGATAAATTATGAAGTCTGATCAATATTAATGGCCTCTTTGAATGAGGCTCATAAAGAAAAAAAAACGTTGTGCCGTGAAGGATACGCACACTACAAAAACTAATAGACGTGTGGGATCATGGGAAACTAGGATGAACGCATTACGCATGGAGTGTGATCACTAACAACTAGTTGTAATTTACAGGAGGGATATATAAGGCACGTGCGTGTTTATATAGATTCCTTAAATACCAAAGACTGATGGCACTTTCGTTATGTGAATTCGAGGTGAATCGTATTACAGAGCTTTAAATGTCAACAGATAGCTGGATGGAGGAGGGTTCTTCTTAACGTTAATACCAGGCCATCATCCCCGGGAAGTGTGGCTGGAAATGAGCAGCACATAGCATAGCATAGCATAGTATAGTATAGCCGCAATGAGGGAAGTTAGTGGAGAGGGAGGAGTTCAGTGCTTAGGGGAAGGAGTTAAACTGATGCACCATTGTCAAAGCAAGCAATACCTTTTGCAGTCTCTTATGTAATGTGCTATCAAATAACCGTACTTGAAAAGTGATTTACATGAAAGAAATGTTAATTTCATCAAAAGGTGGATTTTATAACTGGCACACAGGAAGAGTAATGTTTCATAGCGTGAATGATGACAATCACTTCGTAACACTGTCAATTTAACTTGCAGACTCATTTTACATGGAAGCTATATACCTCGGCGAGCATACGCACGATCGCACCCATAATATATTACACACACACACACACATACATGCACGCACACACGCACACACACACATATATATATATATATATAATATATATATCTAATATATATACTATATATACATATATTATATATTATTATATATATTATATTATATATATATATATGTAATATATAAATATTAATATATATAGATAATATTAGATAATGAAGTAATATATATATATACTATATATATATATGTGTGTGTGTGTGTGTGTGTGTGTGTGTGTGTGTTGCTCTGACTACCTTTTAGAGGAATTCTAAAGAGGGTGTTAACCTTCCAGTTCTCAGCAAGTTGTTTTGGGATGAAATTGGATTTTTCAGAGAAATACATTATTTCAATGTGTATATATACATATATATATTATATATCTTTATGTATATATATATATATATATATATACATACATATGTGTATGTGAGTATGTATGTATATATATGTATAAGTGTTGGCTCTTGAGCCATCCCAACTTTTCGTATTGAGCGTATAGGTAAAAAGTTTATTTACACCTACACAAAAATAACCACACATATTCACATATATACATTACATGTAATTCTATATTACATGTATATGTAATTTTGATATCCACAATGCCCTTTTAACTTCACAATTTCGTCACACTTTGGAAACACTTGTTACTACTGAGCTTAGATCTTAATGAAGAAAGAAATGAAGATATTCTGATGCCTGGCTAAGATTCGAATTTGCAACCGAGGTATCAGAAAGAGGTCATTAACGTTACCTGGTTCTGATACCACGGGAGCGAGTTCGAATTGCAGTCAGATATCAAAATATTCTAATTTCTTTCTTCATTTGGATTTAGGCTTAGTAGTGCCAAGCCTCTGCAAACCGTGAAGAAATTGTTAAGATGGCACTGTGGTTGTTAAAATTACACATATAGTATACACATGCATATAAATATATATATATATATATATATATATATATATATGTGTGTGTGTGTGTGTGTGTGTGTGTGTGTGTGTGTGTGTGTGTGTAGGGAGGGGTTGATGGTGGGGGGCGACCCGGGTGCATAATTCCACGGGAATCATGCAATCCAATTACTGTCTATCGTTGTTTCTATATCAGGCCAATGATTCGAATCCGGTGAGTGCGGAAGCACTTAATCAATTATAACTCCAACGACAGACAATAACTTTGACGCTTATTCACCTACAATTCCTCTTTGGTGTAAGTTATTCCCGCGGTATTTATAGCTTAATATTTGTGAATATCAAAGTCACACGTGTATACAGTGACTTTGACCCTTATCAATTGTAATTCCCTTTGGGTGGTAGATATTTCCAATAGTGTAGTGAATTTAATGTAAAACGGTATTCGTTGCTTCAATTTCGTCTATAAAAAAAGTTACACGTATATATATATATATATAATATATATATATATATATATATATATATATATATATATATAGATAATGTATACACATATAAATAAAATCAAAATACTGCATGATGATAAGACTTACAAAAGACTAACAAAAAATCTCCTTGATCAAGCCATAATAAAGAACTACTAGGTCAGTCAAATTGCCTTCGTTACCTTACTTGTACGGATTAGTAAATACGAACGAAGAAAGCAATCGTATGCGGCCTATTATAGATATGTTGACGATATTTAAGTTGTTTTGCCTGCTGGTAATGATGTAAATAATTTACTCTCCAATGTGAATACCCAGGTACCATCAATTATGTTTACTTTAGAATTTGAAAAAGGTAGTTGCCACCCTTTCTCAGATGTTTTAATACACAGAGAACCATTTCAATGCAAATTCAGTATTTATAGGAAACCAACCAACAACTTGACTAATTTCCATGCCTATTCAGGCCTCCATCTTAATTTCAAAATATTACCGTTTTTACGAGCATTGCGCATTGTTAGTCCCAATTTTTAGATAAAGAAATCGAATATATTAGAAAAATAGGGACAGATTCATGTTATCCTTCACATATATTAGATATTTCCTATAATAAAGCCCACAAAAAGTTTTATACTGAAAGTAACATGGAGAAAAAAACTTCTATGAACATTCTCAGCTTGCCTTATTTTAGGGACTTTTAAACCTTAAAATCAATGTTAAAATCTTTTAATGTTAACCTTGTTTTCTACAATTGAAGACACTACCTCAATACTGGAACCTGCTATTAAATATGGAGGGGCGCAACCGTTGGACAAAATAATATTTACAGAAAAGGACATTAAAAACAAAATAGACAAACCCAACAAGTTCAGATCTCCTGGCGCCCGGATGGGATTCATCCAAAAGAAATTAAAGAGCTAAAAGAGGAGTTAGTTCCTCACCTATATAAACTCTACAGAAAAGTGCTGAACAAAGAAAGGCACCGAAAGGATGGAAACTAGGTAATGTGCCCCTAGTTTACTAAAAAGGTCCAAGAGAAGAGCCGGGAAATTATAGACCAATCCGTCTAACGTCGGTTATTTGTAAGATTTTTTGAGTCCATAATTGCAGATCAAATTGTGGATCACATTGATGGAAACAACTTGATAAACAGCCAACACGGTTTCAGACAAAACAGATCCTGCCTATCAAACTTCTTGGAGTTTTTTCATAACATGCTTGGTATTTACGACAGTAGTAGATTAATAGATACTCTACTTAGATTTCCAAAAGGCCTTTGACAAAGTTCCACCCAAGAAACTAATGACAAAAGTTAGAGCTTTAGGAATTGTAAGAGAATAGCAGACTGGATCGAAGACTGGCTAACTTAGAGAAAACAGAGTCGTAATAAATGGTGAAGAATCAGAATGGGCAGATGTAACAAGCGGAGTTCCACAGGGTTCTGTCCTTGGGCCTCTCTTGTTTTTTATTTACATTAACGACATTGATGTAGGCTTAACTAGCAGGATAGCCAAATTTGCAGATGAAACCAAACTAGGTGTAAATGCAGCAGACCCAGATGCAGTGGAAAGTTTAAGAAATGATCTAATGAAAATAGGAGAGTGGTAAAAAAATGGCAGATGCCTTTTGCAGTGGAAAGTTTAAGAAATGATCTAATGAAAATAGGAGTGGTAAAAATAATGGCAAATGCCTTTTGCAGTGGAAAGTTTAAGGAATGATGTAATGAAAACAGGAGAGTGGTAAAAAAAATGGCAAATGCCTTTCAACTTAGATAAGTGTAAAGTGTTACAAATAGGAAGAAACAAACCTCATGGCAGCTACATGCTGCTTGGGAATGACATAAATAGTGTAGAACAAGAGGAGGACCTTGGAGCCATTACTACCAAGTACTTAAAATCCACAAAACAGTGCATAAAAGCTGAAAAGAAGGCACAGAAACTAGTGGGATACATAAAGAGACAGTTCAAATACAGAAACAAGGAAACGGTGCTGCAGTTCTACACATCAATAGTTAGACCTCATCTTGAATATGCAGTACAGTTTTGGTCACCAACACTGAGAAAAGACGTAAATAGGTTAAAAGGGATACAAGCAAGAGCCACAAAGTTGATTCCATCCATCAGGCAAATAGGTTACCAAACACGACTAGAGAGCCTGAACATGTATGGCTTAGAAAGACGACGATTGCGAGGACAACTACTATAAACATTAAAATACTGAAAAGCAAAACAAAAGTAGACAGTAACCTATTTACGTTAAACAAAAACCAGACAAGAAACAATGGATGGAAACTAAAACTGAAGAGATATAACACATCCCATTGTGGGAACTTCTTTACATACAATATATGTCACACGACACATGGAATAAACTGCCACCAGAAGTTGTAAACAGCAACAGAGTGGAAGAGTTTAAAAGAAAGCTAGACAAAATCATTAGGACACTGTGAATGAACGGTCAAACCTGCTCCTACAGATAAGTGAGCACACGATGTCTCCTCAGATGGACTAACAAGTCTTTGAGACATCCTAATCCTTGTAACACCTTGTAACTCCTAAAATAACACACTAAAAGGAATGGCCTGCATTATTTGGACCAGGTGTGTTGGATTCCAGGTACATACTCTCCTTTATAACCCCTATCTGTTATTTATACAAGCTTTCTTTGCAAACTAACTTTCATATTTATATCAGTCTGCTTAGTAAAGGAAGAGAGTCATAGGCCTTGCAGCAGTACTCCATTGCTTTACTTACCTTTGCGATTTTTGCCTTTATTAACATATTCATCGCAATCCAAATTTTCGTGATTCAGTTATACAAACAAACACACACACACACACACACAAACTCGAAGCAGAAGGATCCACAGTGAGAAAACTTTGTCTGCAATGGAGAATGCATGCGATTACTTGACGAAATTAGCGCAACTAAGGTTTCAAGGATGCACTGAAGGTGCCAACGGATCCTTGGGTGTAACACTGTTGAATTCGCTTATCTTAATACAAAAAACAGTAGTTTGGTCTGTCTGTCTGCTGTCTGTAAGCACTTTTCACTGGTGCGGAATCCCACGTAGTGCTTAACAGCTGAGGGACCAATTTATTAGCATTAGGGGTTAAAGAGGGGTGAAGGAGAGAGGGTCTTTCCCTACTCAGTGACTACCTAACTAACAAGACCAAGCCCTTTCCAAATCTTTACTGAATATGGTAAGATACGAGTGAAAATTACATCCGGGAAAACTACTGCTCGCTCGGTTGGTAGTTTACGATAAACATTGAATTGTGAATTCTTACATTCTGACAAGTAGGACAGGTACAACAATATAGGAAATAACAAGAAAAGGAAATAAAAAGTTCAAGCGTTAGCTCAGCAAAAAAAAGAAAAAAAAAAAACCACCGGTGTCAGATAACTGTTACTTTAAAGTACAGTCGTCACACCGTTTAGGGCTGTGGCACCCGGCTTCACTGCCCGGGTACCGGGCCCCACTAACTAGTGAACACAAATAATAATAAAGTAAGGACTGCATGTGAGATGCGTTAGAAACACGAACATGAAGTAGCAAAAGAAAAAGAAACTTCGTGACTGGCAAAACTCGAATTCCTGGCGCTGTACCTTGTGTCGGAGAGGTGATGGGGCCGGTGTTTATTTAGGGAATTGCCACTAGAAAGATACTGGACTGGAAGTCAGCTAAGTGGTTTGGGAAATGGCTCTTAGGGAGCTGAGCTCAAAGGATAGTAGGGGTTAAGACTGTGTCTGGTGTGTGTCTGATGACAGGTGTCATGTGTTGGTCCTCTTATCCCTTCATCCGGATTAATTTCCCATTCTTGCAGGAGTCATCCATCTTCAATCGTGCTGCCTTGGCCTCGTGTTTCGTTTTGTTAACTGCAGGGTAAAATGTTGGGCCCAAGTGGGTGATCTTGTGTTACGTGGTTGCCCAACTTTCTCTTTTGGTTTGCGGGCCAGTTGTCAAGCATTAGTGCATCCTGTGGCACTGACTCAGGAAGTCCTTTAAATAGTGCCTGGCATATGATCGAGGCTTGTCTCCAAGCATGGCGAAGTGACCTGGAAAGGAGTTTTAACGCAGGCACATGCTCTAGGAAGTAAATGGAAAGACTGCCAAAAGAAAGAATAATAAGAGCTTTGTAGAAGGAAATTCTCCACGACCGACTGCTAATGTCGACAGCGATATGGAATGAATTTACTTTAACGTCTTTTGAAAATGATGTTCTTGAAAGGACAGTTGGCTTGGAGAGAGGTGTTTCTCTGTGCAATATATATGCATTCATACACACATACATACATACATACACACACACATATATATGCATACTCGTACATATATGTGCTTATATATACGCACACATCCTTAAAATAAATTTTTTTCATAGCTATATCTAGTCCAGACAGGAAAAACCATAATTCAATACTTATTGTTACTAAATAAAAAATTAAGAAACAAAAGAAACAATAAAGGTAACTATTATAATGATAGTTAACAGCAAAAAAAACAACAACAACAACAGCAACATAATATTCATGACAACGGCGATGCTGATGGAAATACAATAACATAGTGAACAAGCATCCTACAGATGAAATTTTTGTGAGTTCCATCCTAATTAAAAAATCTAAACTTCGACCCTTTAATAACTATGGTACACTAATTAGGGAGATTAACATCGTTGTTTAGACATTTTAATCTGTGGAGGCTCCTTAGAACAAGTCCATGGCCTGTAGCCCAAGAAAGTAAAAATGATTCACGTTAAAAATAATACAATAATATCTAATCATACACTTAATTGTGTATCAAATATATGTAAATGAATACATATTATTATCATCATTATTGTTGTTATTAGATAAGAAAAACCTGGCTGAGAATGCAAAAATCTTGAATGTGCTTTAAGCATATAGACTCGGTCAGGAATCGAACTAGGGGTTCCAGGGGTAGATTGTCGGTCATGTGTTAAGGACTTATACAAATATAAATTTGCCGAACAAAATTCCGAACTTTTAAATACGAAAACTTATCCATAGGTTACAAAGGTTATATATATATATATATATATATATATATATATATATATATATATATATATTATATATATATATATATATATATATATATATATATATATATATATATATATATATAAGGAAAACCTTAAATATCAGTGAAGAAGGGTCCGGTCAGGCAACAGTCAGTTACACATGTTTTATTAGAATAATACGAAACGTTTCATGTTGTCATCAACACATCATCAGTCTGCAATTAAAAATTAGCAATCGAAGTAAACTTTTAAAAAACAGGAAAGGGAAGAAGGAGGAAAGAGCTGAATGACTAAAAACGGTAAAGTCTGCCCAAACATAAACCTCATGCCAGAGAGAGAAGAGATGACGAGGTATTGGAGTTTAAACTGGGGTATAGGTGCTTGATAAACAAAGACTCAAGGTAGTTATGTGGGTAGTTTGCTTTGTTGTGCCAATGATAGAGAAATATTTCTTTTCAATGATGACTTTACAACTCGTTACATGTGTTCTAATATTAGAAAACTTGGGATTAGAGATTCTGGACTCAGTTCTATAACTCAGTCCCAAATGGCTATATTACTGGACTTCGAACAGCCTTTGCGAACAACCAATATAGATACTAAGACATCTTGGGCATTCAAATTTATATATAATATTGGACTTCATAAAATCCTGCAACTTATCCTTGTAATTTAAGCACTTTCAAATTTTGGGGGGATTCATGGGAATGAGGTTAAGTTTCAAAAAACCACATTCCTTTTTAATAATATTTTTAACTTTAAAGCGCAAACTGTCCGAATGGGTAAATGGAATAGATGCATACATGGTCAGTTCGGTATATTAAAATTAAGAGCGTGTGTTGAAAGATACTTCGTTAACAATTCCCTAATAACATTAAACACCAATTGTGGGGGAATGAGTTATTTACAAAATAATCTATAAGAAACTCAACTTCAAAGTAGAAGGAGGCCCAATCGGATGTGTACCGTTGGGCTCTAAAGACCAAGGTAGAAATAGCATTAATTTTAAATAAACGACCACTGACACTATGGCCAACGCTTTTGTCACAGTTACAGAGTTAAAGATGACATAAAAAGAGTGGAAATGCTATGGCATTTATCCCATACTTCTAACACGGACATTCGGAAGGAGAACTAAGTAAGTCCACTTACAGGTGATGGAGCAGGGGACCGGGTGAAACCACAATTAGGGATTGAAATGTTGACCTATTGCATCACTGGTGGTTCAAATTCCCAAAGAATAGATTATTTTAAGTGTGTATGTATATATATGTATATATATATATATATATATATATAGATATATATATATATATATATATATATCTTATAATATATGATATATGTATTATGTATGTAGTATGATGTGTGTATATACATACATACATACATACATATACAGGCAGCCCTCGGTTAACAGCAGCATCAGTTAACAGCTATCCAGTTTTACGGCACTTGTCTAGCAACACTGTTAACTAGATTTTCTGTGCCGATCTCTGGTTAGCGGCGCCAATCTCTACTTACAGCAGCTCCCTATCTCTGGTTAGCAGCGCCATTGAGCAAGTTTTTAGTGCTGTTATTGCCGATTTTCAATTAGCAGCGATTTTTCGGTTAGCAGCATTGGGCGGGAACGGAACCCCCCTGTTAACCGAGGGCTGTCTGTATATATATATATATATATATATATATAGATATATATATATATATATATATATATATATATATATATATATATATATATATATATATATATAATATATATATACCGGGTGTTTCGAATTAGAGGGCCCCCCTCTACAGCATAAACTAAAATTGATATGGACATAAATAGAAGTAATTCAGAACAGGCATTTATTTAAGTTTCTCTCTGAGTATTTAATATTTTGTATGGCCTCCATCTGCCTGTACTGTAGCCTGCAATCTTGAGGGGTATGATTTCAGCAAATTGCAAAAAAGCTGAGACTCAAACTCCATTCCCCTGAGCACTTCGGTCACCTCTCTTCGCAGGTCATCAAGACCTGGTATACCATCATAGTTCACTGTGCGCACTTCAACACAATCCTTTAAGATATTACCAATGTTTTCACACACATTAAGGTCAGGGAAGCTACCTGGAAGAGCCTTGAAACATGGTGCCGTATCATGCAAAAATGTGACTTCTTCAACAGATACATTATCAGGATCTTTGAGGAAAGGAAATGCTCCACCAGTAAGCACAGTTTCTCTGAAGTAGTCGCCATTCCATGACTGTCCTTTTTCTTTGATGATCCACATTAACCGTTTGGCTGTGAAACAGAGAAAAATTCCCAAACATTCTGGAAATTTCACAACTTGGCAATAGTGCATGTCATCACTGATATCATCCAACTTTCCAGCCCAAATGATGTAATTTTTATGATTTGGCTTCCTGATGGTGTAAATGAAGAATTCATCAGATGCAGCAAATGGAGAAAGTCAGCTTCATCCCAATCTTTAAGAAATGAACCAAAAAACCATGTATGGTCTTCTCTCTGTTCCTGAGTGATGTTGGGCTTGCTGATAACATAAAATGGCTTAACACCAGATTTTTTTCAACTCACAATATACAGCACTATTACTTCTCTTCTTTCCCCTTTCTGTTTCTAGTTCAAGCGCCAATTTACGTAAAGACTTTCTTGGTCTAACCACTGCCTCAGCTATAATACCTTTTGACCCTGAGAATTGTTAGCCATGGCTGTATCTAACTCCGTCACTCAGTCTGAAAATACAAGAAGTGTAAAAAGTAAAATATAGCTTAACAGAAACTTAAGATAATGTACATGGAGATAGGCTATAGCAGAAAACTTTATAACTTTCCATTTGTTCTGTGGAGGGGGGAGCTCTAATTTCGAAACACTCGGTGTATATATATATATATGTAGAATCTACTGGTCATTTTTACCAGATACAAGTGAAATTGTAATAGCCATAATGCCTTCTTAACTTCTCAAATTCTTTGCTCGTTTTTGGATACGCATGTCCCTACAAAGCCTTGAACTCCAACTTCAATTTTTTTTTTTTTTCTAATCATGATGTCCGGTAGTGGGAAACAAACCCGCGATACCATAATCACGACGAGGTCAGGTAGGCAAGGTGACCTCCTCGTGATTATGGTATCGCGAGTTCGTTTTCCTCTACCGGACATCATGATTTCTTAAAAAAAATAAAATAAAATAAAAATAAAAATAAAAAAATAAAAAAATAAAAAAAAAACTCTGAAGTTAAAGACTTTGTAGTGACAACCGTATCCAAAAAAGAGCAAAGAAGTTGAGAAGTTAAGAGTGCATTGTGGCTACCATAATTTCATATATTATATATAATATAAATATATATATATATATATGTATATATATATATATATATATATCTATATATAATATATATAATAGATATATACACACACACGCACACACACACACATATATAATATATATATATTATATATATATAAAGGTTTTTTGCCACGAAGGAAAAAATGAAAAAGCGAGATAGCCGAGTACACTTTTCGGTCCTATTTATAGGACTGAAAGTACTCGGCTATCTCGCTTTTTCATTTTTTCCTTCGTGGCAAAAAAACCTTTATTTATACATAGCATCCCGTTTTATATACTTCGTGATCAAGTTATTCATATATATATATATATATATATATATATATATATATATATATATATATATATATATATGGGCGTCGTTCATGTCATGTATATTTACTATATGCCTTTCCCATTACTGGGGTAGCTGTAGGATGTTTTAGACTTCAAGTTTTCAGTAAATCTTTTAAGATAAATTAAATTGCCCTACGCCTTTCTCCACTTTGCTTATGATCCTTAGAATTCGACGACAGCTGCATCCAACGGGAGTCGAACTAGTGTGATCTTTACGTCCTACAGCCATATATACACCTTATTATTGATTTCACATAACCCTGGGACTAACATTCAGCCAAGGGTAGTCACACTAAATAAAGGCACCTGGCTTACCTAGGACTTCAACTTATGCGTTTGCGGTTGATAGGGAGGTCGAAAGTTGAAGAGGTTTAAATTTACTTAAGCTCTGCTATACATATTTCTGTACTACTCAATATCGAAAAAAACTCATCGCCACTACTGTGACCAAGTGCCTCTTTTGCACTATATACATGGTTTTTATGAACGCTTGGCCACTTATTCATACATGACTTTTTTTCACTCAATATTAAGTCACCAATAACCCTTATGACAAAAGTCACTTTACTTCCGGAATACTTTACACCCAAAGAGGATTATGTGAATTTGCCTGATCCAGGATTTCAACCTATTAAACTTACCAGCAAAGATATAAAAGGATTTCAACTCTGCCTGTCATATTCCTATACTTAGAATCAAACTCACATCAACTCTACCATGACAGGTGAGTGGTAAATTTGTACAGCAGGTTACTTTTTGATAGTTTTGTCATAATTCACATATGGCAGTTTTATATTCGCATATATCAAGCCAGAAACACCCCTTAATATCCACTTCTCATTACCTTTCAACCTACGCATTTTGGCTTGGTACACAGGTAGACAGATGACTTATCCACTAAGCTATCAAGAGAAATATATACTGATTCCGACTATACTTTAACTCCTGTTAAATTCAGTTTCTCTACTTAGGATCAAAATCAACCCACTTCACCCACATAAGGCTACAGTGCGCTGTGTTTATTTCACGTGAATATTGTATGATATGCATGACACCATTTAGCAATTAACTTCCATACTCTCAAATATATATATATATATATATTATATATATATATATATATATAATATATATATATATACCTTGGGAATAACTCGTTGGTCAGGGTAGAAGCACTCATCAATTATAATTCCCCTAGGTGTAAGTTATTCCCAAGGCATAGCGATTTCGATATCATGTGGCAATTGCGGAATATATATATATATATATATATATATATATATATATATTATATATATATATACATACATACAAATGTATGTGTGTATGCGTGACAAAAAGTAAGACAGAAGCATACATACAGCTGATATGATTATGTGCATAAGATGATTATGACGTAATAAGTGTCTCACTGGACAAGAAGTTGTCTTCACAAACACCTGTACGTAGACGGGCAAACAACCAATACTAATACCCTGGCATAAAAGACACACACATAAAACGACAACGGAGCAGGTAAAAGTCAAATGAAAGACAGCGGTCAAACGCAGGCTTGGCTCCACAACAAAGGACGAGGAGAGCTTTTAAAACGTATCCAATGCTGTTATCGACAATGGCAATACATTCCTTCCTAAAGACGCCCAACCACCATTGATCTATAAAGCTCAAATCCTCGAACTTTAGAGGAGTTACCTTTTGTCTGTTTGCATTTGTTAATGGCCGGCGCCTGCATTTGCATGAAGTGCCTGAAATGTATGAAATCAAAACCCCGTTTTAATTCTATTCATTAACTACCTGAATACCGAACTGTCTGGCGGTTAGTTTTGTGCCATATACTTTCAATTCATTATTATTAAGATCATTATTCACAACGTGAAACGTTCTTGCGAAACGAGCTGGAGAATAAAAGAAGAGCGAGAAGTAAAAAGCTTAGTTTACATGGTAGCAAAAGCAATAAATTGGTTCTGGTTCTATACACAATGACTAAAAATAAAACTCAATACATACAATAATTAAGCAATTAATCCGTGGACCACAAGCAAGGAAACTCAAGCCACAATAGAGGAAAGGAAAGGTACGGCAGAGAGGAATTGAAATGGTACATCTCATTGTTTGTGAGCATTGTTTGTATGGTTGCACTAGGTGCAAGGTAACGGAATGTATCACCTGAGATGTATCTGCACCTACAAACACAAGCACTGACACTCCAGTTAAGCAAAGCCAACCTGCCTCTTAGGAAGGAGGAAGAGTTTCTGCGTTAGAAGGCACTAAATATCTGTTAACAATGATTTTCCCAAAATACAGCTACCTAGAGTCAAATTGATATTCCAAAGAGTAAGCCGCAGACCAATTAACATTTTAACTTGTTCACTACAGTTTAATATTTTCTTTCTATATGCGAACCCAGTGCTGTCTAAATTTATTCCGGGTTTCCTAGGGAGGCCCAGTTTATACATATTGTTTATGCAGAGTTTACAGGGAAGGCATCACTCGCTTCTGGATCAAGTCGGTTTAATAAAAGGGA
>NC_061092.1:46121007-46138507 GCF_015104395.2 Macrobrachium nipponense | reverse complement strand
GCTAGTGTGCCTGGGAAATAATTTGACATAATTTGATTATCACTTTATTACAAACGGTAACTCAATTTAGAGAAGTAGAATGCTGTTCAAGCCAATATACCGAATAAAGAAAGGAGCCAAGGAATACAGAAGTAAAGACAAAATTAAATATGAGAAATAACAATAGTAAGCAAACAATATTAAACAAATAATAATGCAATGAGACTCAGATGAGCTTGCTCAACAAGAGATAATTTGCACCCGTTTGGACTCCTAAAGAGTCCATCGATTCAACCGGGTAACTAAGAACACCATTCCGTAATTTGGTCAGAGAGCTGGTATAAAGCCAACATAATAATAATAATAATAATAATAATAATAATAATAATAATAATAATAATAATAATAATAATAATAAGAAGAAGAAGAAGAGAAGAAGAAGAAGAAGCAACGGTACATGATCAGGAATAAGGGATACCAACTGAACAAAATATTCGGACCCAACTAGAAAAGACTGTACAGGCAACTCAGAGGGGACAAAAAAAAAAAACTGAAGCCGAACCAAGTAAGAGACTGGGAAAACATATGGAGCAATCCGGTATCACACAACAAACATGCAACATGGCCCCAGGAAGTCAAGGCACAATAAACTGAGAATAAAACAAAGATTCATTTAGATCACGATTGACACAATCAAACACCAAATAAAGAAAATGCTCAACTAGAAAGCCCGTGGTCCCGATGAGGTCCATGGATACTGGCTCAAAAACCTCAAGGCCCTACACTGGAGCATGTGCAAGAAACACCAGCTACCTTGCAGTAATAAATGGTACAAGCACCAACCTGAAGGAGTGATAGCAAACGACCAGGCAAAGATCCTCTGGGACTATGGTATCAGAACAGATAGGGTGATACGTGCAAATAAATTAGATGTGGCGTTGGTTGACAAAATTAAATAGAAAGTATCACTCATTGATGTCGTAATACCATGGGACACCAAAGTTGAAGAGAATAAAAGGCAAAAAATGGACAAGTATCAAGACCTGAAAATAGAAATAAGAAGGATATGGGATATGCCAGTGGAAATTGTACCCATAATCATAGGAACACTAGGCACGATCCCAAGATCTCTGAAAAGGAATCTGGAAAAACTATAGGCTGAAGTAGCTCCAGGACTCATGCAGAAGAGTGTGCTCCTAAAAACGGGACACATAGTAAGGAAAGTGATGGACTCCTAAGGAGGGGATGCAACCCGGAACCCCACCCAGTCGAATTGGAGGACTGTGATAAACACCCCCCCCCCCCCAACCAACAACGAAATAATAATAATAATAATAATAATAATAATAATAATAATAATAATAATAATAATAATAATAATAATAATAATAATGACTTTATTTCGCCATATCCCAGAGAACAAAATTACAAAAGGCAGACATCCAGCAAAGAAATAGCTACTTGTGATAAGCATGAACATCAACTGTCACACAATTATCACTTTACAAGTCTTATTTTGAGAACGAATTGTAAACTGATATGCCTAACGGGCCAATTATAGGAAAAGGACAGGGGCGTAACCTTTGCCCTTTCACCTTTTTTTTCTGGTCATATGGATCTAGAAAATATAAAATTATTTCGTGTATTATTACTCCCATCATTATATACAATAATAATAATGATAACGTGTCGAAATAATTGCGGTGATAATGTTGTCATTACTTCTGCCGCAACAGGGACAACTACTATAACTGCGAACTAAATTAAGATGAACAATAATGAACAATCATTAATAAAAATTAATAATGTTAGCAACTATGGCCCATTATTATCATTAGTAGTGGTATTAGGTAACCCTAACCAGGCCACAACAATAATCCTTCATTAACGTCAATTTATTTAGCCTGAACTTATCTGCCACAGAAACACGTTTAAACACCCGAATCCCGCAGCCTCCCTGACCATTTAAGGGGTCCTGAGTGTCTCTGGGCTCGAAGATAGGAGGGGTCGGGAGGAGGATATGGCGTCCGTATATGCCCTCCGTTACACGAGATACTAATCATAATCGAGCTTTCTCTACAATGGAGGGCGAGACAAGAGGCCGATTCAATTTGAAATGTAATGACTCAAAAGGGTTACTGATGTCTTTGTCGTCTTATCATTTCTAGATTGATAAAATGGATTTTACAAAATATTTGTAATGATCTGAATATGTGTGTGTATGTGTGTGTGTGTGTATGTGTGTGTGTGTGTGTGTGTGTGTTTGCGTTTGCAAGGAGGGAGTGAGGGACAATCAATCTCTGAAAAAAAGTTCAGCCACACTGAAATTTCTGTGATACCAAAGCTAAGGCATCGGCATTCTAACCATTTGTTGCCGCATACCTCTAACCTGAATTTTAGCAACCACAGATGAAAGTGGAAATAAGTATTTTTAGCCTTTGTCTTTCGACAAACTGTTAAGAGAAAACATTACAACAGATATGCTCAATGAAAGGAAGTCGTTTTGCCAGACACCAAGTTGTTAGGCAAAGCTGAGAAGACACAAAGGTGAAAGGAAAGTGTGTACAACAATATAAAACCAGGAGTTCAAATGTGCTTTGATACTTCATTAACACAATAAGGTGATTGGTGCCCTTCACATTAAAAACAAAGCACACACGCTTGACAGTTTGTTTACTAATAGTAAGTAATCCTTAAAATTGGATGAAATATTAGAAGTTTAAAAAAAAAAAAAAAATTAGAGGTTTTAAAATTAACACACAAAAATATTTGCATTTGTGGTTAGATACTGTCCCATAAACACCTTTAATTGTTTCTAAAAGCCACTTCATTCATAATTCAGCAAATATTTCATCGTTACATTCATAAAGAAATATGAAAACTCTCCCTCCCTCTCTCCCAAACATACGTACACATACAAGATAGACAGCTAAAGGAGTGGAGCATTAAAAGTGAAGATCGAGACAACAGGAGGAGGTGATGGGTTACAAATGGGATGCTTGGTGCTAGTGTGTTTCAGTGACTGGCCAAGGTTTGCAAGGTTATATTCAACACATTTTCAAAATATATATATGAAAATGTAAAGAATGAACCTATAAACTTCAAAAATCTTACATCAAAGTTAAAGAAATTACTTATCATAAAAAGGCTAAAATACCCCAAAATACCATTTTCTTTTAAGTTCTGTGTTACTTTTTATTGTAAAAAGTTATTTCTTTAATTTTACAATAAGACATTGCTCCATTGGACGAGGGTTAAAGCAATAGAAGCAACTGTATGATTTATAAAGGCTTTACATTAACTAGTGGGCCAGTAAAGCTGTGGTAAGATTTTGATTGAACAAAAAATACGTGACAGGACTGACAAGGGAGGAACTGTGCGAATTTGGACAAGAAAAACGTTTTGTCTATCAAGAATTTGTTCTGGAGTATGTAAGAAGCTTAAAAGGCGTGGAAAAGCTGTAAGTGGTTCACCAGGACGTAAAAACCTTATAAAAAAAAATCAAGGAAAAGGAACTGAGGAAACAGTTAGAGAAAAGGGTGTATTATGACTCCACGGTTGTTTAATATCGTCATGGATGACTTAAGCGAGAAGTCAGAAAAAGCAAATTAGCAGCAGATCGGTGGGGGTAGGGAAATAAATCGTGAATGGAGCATGAAATCTTTGATGTTGGCTGAGGATAGGGAAAATAAGCTTTCAGAAAGAAACTACAAGAGTTTTAGGTGATTAGCAAGAGTAATGTTATAAAGGTAATGGAAACCATTAAGATGGAAGAAGGATTATTAATGGAGAATGTGGAAGATTGGAAGCACTTCATTCTTACAGAGATGATGGTGAGATAAAAAGAGAAGTTCAACCAGCATAGATGAAACAAGTTGGTAGCAAGTTTTTTGCAAGAGCCACCCTTGTCTGGGGATACAAGGTAATATTTAATATGTGTATATACATATGTAATACACACACACACACACACACACATGTATATATATACATATATATATATGTATATATATATACAGAATCTACTGATCACGTTACACTAGTATTTAACAGTAATGACAAGCGTGTCCAAAAAACGAAGAATTCGAGAAGAGGACATTGTGGTTCTTACAATTTCAAACACACACACACACACACGACAGCGATACACACACACATATATATATATATATATATATATATATATATATATATATATATATATATATATATATATATATATATATATATATACATATATATATATATACTATATATACCTATTACCCTTTGCAGGAGTCTGTTACCATATCCTTTGGAAATGAGTACTTTAAATACAAACTCTCCTGACCCAGCCAAATCCTGGTAGCCATTTATAGGTAGGTGAAGAGGTGAATAGTAGACCTGGAGCTTTCAACTGACCTAACAAGCGTGACCCGCCGAGCACTGCACCACTATGCCAGTGTACGTTTTGCATGGATTTAAAATTGTCTCCCGAGTTACGAGCAAAAAGTTAAAGGTCACTTTACTCATTTACGTGTTACCTCAAGCATATATATATATATATATATATATATATATATATATATATATATATATATATATATATATATATCGTCTCTGTTAGCTGACTTGATAGCGTCACTGGGTCCTGATTTCGTCCCCGTCCACTTGGACAGTGGTTCGATCCCATGTGGGGGCGAAATTGTTATCAACTAAAAAATTCCCCTTCGGTACATATGTGAAAATATATCAATTCCGAGGTAGAGTGAATTTAGATATTAAAGGAAATTTGTAGCTCAATGATATATATATATATTATGTGTGTGTGTGTATGTGTATGTGTGTATGTATACACACAGTCAAGATCCTTAACGACATTGGGCGCCGGGATCCGCTCATGACAGGCAATGATGGTGGTAAAAGCCCTTGTCAACTCCTTGAGGGGAGGATCTAAATGCAAATGAATCGTTTAAACAACAACTTGAAGGCCTCAAATCCTTCGCTCTGTGACGCGACGCCATTTGCTCCAAGTCCCGGTTTAAGCTTCCTCCATTTATTTACCCTCCTTTTTGTTTTTTTGTCGAGGGAGGTTGTGATGATTTTTCCTCGATTTATATAAATTTCCTTCTTTTTATTTGCGGCTTCACCAGCGTCGGAAGGGAGAGAAAAGGGCGGAGCTGGTTTCCCTTTTTTCGCCAACTTCATTTTATTGTTATTATTTTTGTAGGGATAGGGGCAGATTTAAGTCAATATTTTCTTTCTAATAACTAAATTTCAACAGAAGACCACGTAAGCAGTATGCACGGTTCACCTTATGTTTATATTATACACTCACGGGAAGGGGAGAAATGTTAGCTATGAACCATTACTCTAAGAGGTAATGGGTGAACTCCGCACGCGATATCATTACTTATATTTCCTTTATTTTCAGCGGAGGGAAAAGGGGAAGGGGATGAGGAAAGGGGAAGGGGATTGCATATGAATTGCTCTCTTTCCCCTCTAAATCTAAGGAGACGGATGAGTATTTTGCTCGATTTTAAAGCTTATTTTTAAGCTTTATTTTTCTTCCGCGGGACTGGAATGTCTTCTTCATCGGACTTACTCAAGTTTTATACAGCGTCCCGTCAGCCACCAGTTGCGCTGCTTTTTGGCTCTTCCTTTTCATATGTTTTTCTTGGTCTTTTCCCACCTTGCAGGCACGCTTCTTGCCCCCCACCCCACCCCCCGCCTCAATTTGTCTCTCTCACCCCCAACCCCCAACCCCAAGAGGTAACTGCATGTTTTCTTTTTAAATGTCCAATCATAAATATATGAAATTTCTCGGACATATTACGTTTCTTGAGCCTTGTCCGTCTACTAGCTACCAGTGATGATGAGATAAACAAGCAGTAGAGGGAGTATAATTTTTTGCTGAAATTCCTTGCTCATGTGGGTCCATAAAACACATAAAATAGGTTTTAATAAAAAAAAAAAAAAAAAACAAACAGCTGATTAGGCTTGCTTCGCTTGCCAAACCGTCGTTGTCCCCCCCCCCTCCCCCACCCAAAAAAAAAAAAAAAAAAAAACAAACACAAGTCGGAAATGATGCCCCAGCTTGAACGTCATCTTAGTTCAGTCTTCAGCCCGATATGAAGGACGAATCCTTAAATCTATCTCAGTCAACTGCTTCAATACGTATTAATAATAATTTGTGTGTGTGTGTGTGCGCGCGTGTGTGTGTGTGCAGGTAGGGTAAAAAGGGAGGAGGGGAACATTGGAGTGATGATCGTCCCTAAGGAACCTTATAAAATTTTTTCTGTGATTCCTTGACCATGATTCAATGTTGAGTAGTCCTTCGAAAACCATCCAATAATCACTGCAAAAGAAGCGGATTAATTAACTAAACGCAAATTAAAAGCCGTGATCCAAATCACATATCAGCGGCAGAATGAGATAGTACAAGATAAGATCAACGGAAGACCTTATCAGAGAACACCTTATATCGACTGCCAACCCCACTAAAAAGCTTTAGAAAAAATATCCTAACGAATTTAAGTCATTATCTCGAGTACAAAACAGTCTATTGAACAATCATCTTATAATGAGGTGAATTTTTTTTACCTAACATCAACCTATAATTTTTTCATCCTTTGGACTGGGCCGGGAGTCACAGAGTCGCCGACCTCAGTCGAAGCCTTTGTAGAACGATTAGGATAATCAACCTTATTCCCAAATGTCATTAGATTTATCACGCATTAGCATCAGGGGAGCCAGCGCTCACAAAACTGGCTCTTACGCAACAGCGTTTAAAGATTCGAATCCCATTCTCGGTCCTGCCGCAGGAGATACGATCGTTGGCTCATTTTGTTTTCTTGTAGGCGATCGAGGCCTGGTTTATAGTGTTTAGATAGGTAGCCCCCAATTATACTCCCCTGAGGAATGGCCGGAGAGAGAGAGAGAGAGAGAGAGAGAGAGAGAATGGTGAATCTAATGATTAAACGTACTCAAATGAAAAGAATTTTATCAACATTTTCCCTTCCCGTGTAAGTCTTATACTTCTCAGTGTAACCTGCCACAAACTGAAAAAGAGATTATTAATTCTTATGTGGTTCCAGCAATTACGTAGGAAAAGCTTTGAAAATTCAAGCGTTCTCATAAGGACATATTTTGGAGGTTTATTCATAATAATAAAAAAAATGCTTTACCTTACTTTGCAAAAGTAAGGATGGACCTCCTTCAATTCCAAAAAAAATTATGTGACTCCGACGTATGAGCCCAGATGAATATTATTAATACTATAGTTGTAATAGCGCACTGGTTTAGGCGCTGAGCATATTACTTTGTTAGACACAAATTCCAGTCTTTTCCCGAGGCAACAGAAATTCTTTATTTCATTCATTAACCTGAATTTTCAATGGGAAATCTACACACTCAGACATCATAGTTTTCCATGGATCTGATGCATTTAACCTGATGGTTTCAAATACATCTCATAACTGAGTAAGGAATGGGGAGAACTGTTGACTTTGTCTGTCCCTTGACTTCGCCAATTCCACCCTCAGGAGCACAAACGGGTCAGAACTTCAGTTTTCATTTGAAATCACCAATCTAATAACAAAAAAATCTGGATTCGAGTCACTTTACCCTGGTATACAAAAAGTCATCCATAATGAATTTTCACAGCCAGAAACATGTAGATGACATAATTCTTCAATTGTTTCTAAGGTACTTCAGTGGCTCAATTCCACCTCTTAAGGATAGATGCTAGTTTCATGACACTAGCATACTCTTCCATCATTATAGCCGAGGGTATTCGTATCCTGACCTGAAGCTCCAACGAGGCAATAAATTGATAGCAATCGTGTAGGTCATATCTAATTAATTAAATCTAAGGCATTCATTTTTCATACCCAATCAGACCATGGTCGGTTATCCTGATGAGGAGCGACATATTTATGCACCGTATGCACGCTACTAGAGTAGGTACGCCCTGTTCTCTCAAGGTATGTAGTGACCCTTCTAATTATGTATGTCAAAAGCTTCAATATTCAAAATTACTAACGATGTGAGACCACTGACAAAGTAAGGCCTGAATAAACTATTAATGAGGACTGCCAAACTTTATTCAACGATAAACATTATTAGTATATCTTATTTCCCGTAAAAGAATCAGTTTATTGCTGCTTTGCTCTATTACTAGACTTTCTAACGTGTTTGGAGCAGCTTCAGAGAAAATCAAATTTCAGGCTATATGCTAAATCCATGATGAACCTTCTGTTCAGAAAACTTTCAGGTCATTTGATAAATTGTACACATAAACAGAAGGCACACACATTCACACACAGACAAAAACACACATATATATATATGTGATAGATAGATAGATAGATAGATAGATAGATATAGATATCTTTTACCTTAAAGTTTGTCTCCAGAGGGTCTTAGCCTACCGATCTCAGCTGCTATTTTGGAATGATACCGTCCACTCTAAGCCGTTCTTCGCCCTGGCTACGACCTTCTAAAATAGGCTGGCCATCAGATATCTAAGTCAATGCTCTAGTTGGGGGAAGCACAAAGGGTTTCAACGGAACAAAGCATATTGCACTCCCTAACCCTGGAATCGCACCTAGTTCCACTTACTGAATGTATATATATATATATATATATATATTATATATATATATATATATATATATATATATATATATATATATCTATATCTATATCTATCTATCTATGATATACTATATATATATATATATATATATATATATATATATATATATATATAGTATCATATATATATATATATATATATATATATATATATATATGTGTGTGTGTGTGTGTGTGTGTGTGTATGTATGTATATATAGATTTATATATCCACACCTACATACATACTGTATATGGATGGAAAATTAATATTGATGTGGGCTTGTCAAGACAACTAGAATAAACATTGGGTTGCTGGAGGGGGATATTTCAGCTGTTGTTTACTCTTCACATAGAATTCATAATGAAAAAGTGGGGTGCAGATGGTAAAAGTGGTTTAGAATCGAGTCACGATAGAAAGCTGACCGACGGTACATGCAGATGATGCTGTTTTAATCAGTTAAACGCCACAAAATTTACATTCTTGTTTTATACAATGCATCACAGTTCGAGAGAATGGACTCAAGATAAATTTAAGAAACGCAGAATTAATGATAAATGAACGTGCACAGAGAGAATGAAATAAAATATGATGAAGAAAGGATTAATGAGATTGACAGTTTCAAATACGAAATTAAGATTATACCACAAGTCCAGTAAAATCTGAATTACTATTCGGACAAGAATCTTGGCATAATAATGAAAAACTGAATATCAGAGAACTAGAAGAGTTGGAAAGCCTGGGCCAACTTGAATGAACACTATGAGAATCCGGGGAAGCTTGAGATGAGTGGATATTAGTGCAAGATAAAGCACAGGAATTTCCCAGAGGACCTTTTGCGTCCCATAGCGTTGGAGAGGATGACGATGATGATGGTGGTGGTGGCTTAACTGGGTCGCATGCCATTGCGTCACCACTAAATACCTAAGAGGCTGATGATCTGAGAACTTTGAGAATGAATGGTGAGCATTTATTTAAAAAAAAAAAAAAAAAAAAAACACGAAAGCCAGAGGTTGAATGCTCTTCATTTCAGGAATGAGAAAGAGCATTTGAAGACCCATACCTCTGTCGAGGCTACCTTGGAAGTGCGTTGCCAACCTACAGAGAGAGAGAGAGAGAGAGAGAGAGAGAGAGAGAGAGAGAGAGAGAGAGAGAGGGAGAGAGTCCCCTTTCCCCAAAAATTTGTGTCTCTTTCTCTCGAAATTTAATCGTTCGTTGTGAGTCATGAGGCTCACATTTCTGTAACATTTTCATCCAAATCTACATAACTGCTTTTGTAATCCTGTGTAAAATACAGTAAATACAAAATAGATAAAAATATAGCCTTTTTTGGAATTAATAGCGCTAGTGAAAGATGTTGGGCAAGAAATATCTCACCTTTGCTCAACATCATAATTACTAATGGTTGGAAGTAGCTGACTCCCCCACTACAGCCAATGAATGCGCTTCGAAACAAGGCAAGGTTTTGGCAAGATGGCACCACGTATTATCGTTTCTCTCAGTATCACTGCCTTCCAGGATTTCCATAGCTTCGATATTTCAAAGAACAAATCTTCACCTCTCTATTACTGCACTTAGGAATGCAGCAAAGTGTTTGTGGCAAGATTTATACCATTCTGTTCCCGAGACAATTGTGGCCAGGCATTTGAATATGTAATGTAATGATAATGATGCTAAGAGGAACACGTTCTTGACTAGGTCATAGGTGTTGCCATAACGCCGAAATCCTTGCCAGTTGCCGTCCTATTAAGGTATTCTTATAACCGTGAAAAAAAGGACCTTTTTAAAAGCTTATTTTCATATGTCTATTTTATAGTTTACTCATACATACATTACATTAACATACATATATTATATTATATACTATATATATATATATATATGTATATATATATATACATTATATACATATATATGTATATGAATTAATAATAATAAATATAATTTATATATATAGATATAATATATATATATATATATAGTAATATATTAATATTATATATATATACATATATATGTATATGTATATATATATATATATATATATATATATATATATATATATATATACAACCTGAATTCGATAGTAGTCTTGTACAAATATATAAATACTTATATATATATATATATATATATATATATATATATATATATATACATATACATATACGTATATATATAAGATAGATAGATAAAATAAAACTAATGAACCATCACAGCACTACAGAACAAATGATTCCATATAAGAAATAAGAAATAAAATTAGCAACACACCAACCCACCGAAATGAAAATAGAAAAAAAAGGGGAAAAAAAAGCCAAATGATTTCGGCATTCCATCTGAGCGGCGAATCCGACCCAGAGGCAATCGCCAATGGAACTGCTGGGCGATAATGCCCAGGCACTTGGACCAAGCCAAATGATCTGACTAATCAAAGCTCAGAGGGGAATCAAGAGATTAGATGCTTAACTTGTTTTAATCGGCGAATTAAGGGGGGGATTAGGCGGTACTTAAAAGAGGCAGCGTTGCCCGTATACCCCTTTCCTACCCACGTCGCCTCCTTTTGCCTCTTTTCCCCTCTGCCACTGCCCTCGCCCACTTCCTTCTTTCAAGCAATTTAGCGATGACCTCATTTGCCTTTCCCCTCTCCTGCCTCCTATTGCTCTCTCATCTGCCTAAATACCTCGTCCCCTTAGAATTCTATCCCTTTCCTTTCCCATTCTTTCATTATCTTTCCTTTCTTCCCCTTCATCCTTTTTTTCTCCTCCCGCACTTCTTTCTAAATTTCCCCTTCTCTCTCTTCCTCTCTCCCCATTTTCGTCATATCCCTCCTTATTCTTCCTGTCGCATCCACTACTTCTCTCTCCTTTCCCATTCATATTTCCTTCTCCCTCCCCGAATTCGAGTTGCTTTCTTCCTCGTCCGCTCCTTTCTCTTCTCTCTCCCTATTCTGGCATTCAACCCCTCTTTTACCAATTCTCATTTCACCATCTTCAAATATTATTTTCATTCTATCCCTTTATCACACATTACCTTTCATTCTCCTATTCCCACTGCTCTTCCCATCTCTCTTCATTCTTGTTTTTCCCTGTCAAACTTTCCCATCACGTTTATCTCGCAATTTCTCTCCACTATTCCACTTGCTTTCTTTCCCTCCAACCACTATTTTCTTCATCCAATCTTTATTGCTCCTACTACTTGTCTCTTTTTCAGCTTCAGCATTTCCTCTTCCTCTCACCTCCACACTCTTCCACTAACCCAATTCTGTTGATTCCCTTCACTTCCATACCATTACTCACTCCTCTGTTTTCCTTTCCCGCTTCTCATTTAATTCTTCATTGGGTTTCTCTCTTTTCCCCAGTTTCCTTTCTTCCCTTAATGCCCCTTCCCTCTAACACTCCCTTACATAGTGCCTCTTCTCCTTCTATGTTCCTCTAACACTCCCTTACACAGTGCCTCTTCTCCTTCTATCTTCAATTCTTCTCCCTCCTCACGTCTGCATGAATTCTATACTCCTTTCCCAAATCTATCTTGTCCCCTTACCTGTTACCCGTCGCCCCCCCCCCCCCCCCCCAACACCACACCGCCCCTCCTTTCCCTTTTAGATCCGAGAAGAAATCGGAAGGAGTTTAAAGATTTCCTCCCTCGATGCAGACAGAACGATTACTATTAAGCTTCGGTTAAGCCCTTTGACCACCTGACTGTCAACAGCTTTCGCACCCAAGAATAAGAGAGAGAGAGAGAGAGAGAGAGAGAGAGAGAGAGAGAGAGAGAGAGAGGAGGATGAGAATACTCATGAGGAATATGTGTATTTTTTTCAATTCAATAAAGCTATCTTATCAGTATTCCATTGTATAGAAACAACTTGCACAACATTTGAATTTCCCATAAGAATTTACTTCCAAGATAGGGATATAAACAACGGAAGTTCATTACATAATGATCTAGACAACGATTCAACGATTCAAAATATCTACATAATGTTATTAATAGTACATGTAAAATATGGCTATAAGCTCTTCATACAAACACGAAAAATCTCATAAATCCTCTTGCTCTTGCAAGCGCAAAATAAAAAGAACTTTCTTAAAAACAGCCCGAGAGAGATTTATTCTCGAGCTTAAGTCGTAGCAGGAATGTCCCAAAAAGACCGAGCGGGCATGTGTACGTGTTTTTCTCGCTCCCTTGATGCTACTGCAGAGGTACTCTGTACACAGGTAATTGCTATTTGCGGCCAGGTGTCATGAGCGGGGATACTCTATTACGGCAAGACGCAGCGGAAAAGAGAGAGAGAGAGAGAGAGAGAGAGAGAGAGAGAGAGAGAGAAGAGGAACGGGGGAAGGGGAAGGGTGAGGAAATGCATAAAAGGGGGGTCTAAGAGAACGGTCTGGGAGAGAAGTTTGAAGAAGAGAGATAGTATAACAAAGTGAGTCTAGGAGAGAGGGTAGTTATAGGACATAAAATAGGACAGGGTCTAAAGGTGGGAATCTACGATTAAAAACAGGGTACACCTAGGTGAGGGGACTGCAGCAGGGGTCTGAGCATGGGGTCTAACACAGGTTAAGCATTCCTAAGTTTCACTGTCAAGGGCTAACACCATGGTTTTTGTACCATTAATTTTGTTCTCTCCTCATCTGTGGACATTGTTTAGAACATTAAATTGCCTATTAACCTACGGTGCGCTCTACTGCCTTTTGAAATGTAAGACTTCGAGTGGAGATGCTGATCCCCTTAAAATTCAGTCTTGAAGGCCAAAAACTCCGATACAAAGGGTCAGAGAGTGAATTATACTTTCCTTCACCTTCTCGAGGATCAACATCACTAATTTTCATTCTTTCCATTTCTTCTGTTATCTTTCTTACCGAACCAACAAAGAATCATAGTCATTTGAACCTTCTCCGATAAAACAACAAGGCAATATAAATACCCAAAGACTGTAGAATCGAGTACAGTAAAGAAAATATCTTTCGCTTTAAATAAACTGTTTCTGAAACAGAAAGAAGGGAGGTAGAGCATATTTGGTTATTCTGAAAAGAGAGGTATTTTACTGAAAATTATATATATTATGATATATATATATATATATATATATATATATATATATATAAGTATATTATATATATATAATATATATATATGAATGAATAAATTTTATCACATCGCTGTGATTTCATAAGCAAGCATTAAGCTACAAATGTACTTTAATATCCAATTCGCTCCATTTCGGAAATAATATATTTTCATGTATGTTAAACCGAGGGGGAATTGTTTAGTTGATAAAAAGTACGTCGTCTCGTGGGAAAAAACGTTTGTTTTTTTTTTTTTTTTTTTTTTTTCCTAGCCTTAATATTTATATATATATATATTATAGATATATATATATATATATATATATATATATATATATACATACATCGAGCTACAAATGTCCTTTAATATCTAATTCACTCTACCTCGGAATTAATATATTTTCATATATGCTGAACCGAAGGGGAATTTTATTAGGCGATAATAGAATTGTCGGCGCCCGGGCGCAAACCCAGTACACCATACAAATCCAGACATCAGTGAAAGCTATTTATCCACTCCACCAACGGAGAGGCTGTAGTTTATGCCGTCTCTCACCCTCAAATACCTTTCGCGCTCAGGTATTCGCTGATTTGGAGCCAGCATTAACCCACCTCGACCTCGGTAGTGTTGCAGTGCTTATGACAACACGTAGCCATTATATAAGTCATATCACATTACCGTGATTCATATACATACATCGAGCTACAAATGTCCTTTAATATCTAATTCACTCTACCTCGGAATTAATATATTTTCATATATGCTTAACCGAAGGGGAATTTTATTAGGCGATAATAGAATTGTTGGCGCCCGGGCACGAACCCAGGACACCATACAAATCCAGGACGTAAGTGAAGCTATTTACCCACTCCACCACCGCGAGAGACTATAAGTTTATGCCGTCTCTCAACCTCAAATACCTTTCGCGCTCAGGTATTCGCTGATTTGGAGCCATCTGCCTATACCACCACAAGCTGCATTCTTGGTGGGTATGATTTCAGCAAATCGCAAAAAAGCTGAGATTCAAACTCCATTTCCCTAAGCACTTTGGTCACCTCTCTTCGTGTGTCGTCGAGGCTTGGTATACCATCATAGTTCACCGTGCGCACTTCAAACACGATACCTTAAAGATAACTACCAATAGACGTTTTCACACACATTAAGGTCAGGGGAGCTACCTGGAAAATTCACTTGACGAGAAGAAATCGATAACACTGTTTGAAGGAGCTCCCTGTGTCTAGAGAGACTTTAAACATGGTACCGTTTTTTATCATGCAAAAATGTGATTTCTTCAACAAATAACACATTTTCATGATCTTTGAGGGAATACTCCCACCAGTAAGCACAGTTTCTCTGATGTATTCGCCATTCCATGACTGTCCCTTTTTCTTTTGATGATCCACATTAACCGTTGGCAGTGAAACAGAGAAAAATTTCCAAACATTCAGGAAATTTCATAACTTGGTGATAACACATGTCATCCCTGATATCATCCAACTTTGCAGCCCAAATGATGTCATTTTTATGATATGGCTTCCTGACTGTGTAAATGATGAATTCATCTGATGTGGCAACATGGAGAAAGTCAGCTTCATCCCAGTCTTTAAAAAATGAACCATAAAACCATGCATGGTCTTCTCTCTGTTGCTGAATGGATGTTTGGCTTGCTGATAACATGAAATGGCTTGATACCAGATTTTTTCAACTCAAAAATAAAAATACAGCACTATAACTCTCTTCTTTCCTCATTTTTGTTTTCTAGTTCAAGAGCCAATTTACGTAAAGACTTTCTTGGTCTACCCACTGCCTCAGCTATGATGTCTTTTGACTACTGAGAAAGAAATTTAGGCCATCCAAGATTTTCACTCTTTTGCAATGACAGTCATATGGATTTTTGGTCCAGTTTCTTTTAACAAAGGATTCATCTCTTTTGAGTGTATTTAGCTATCCAAGAACGTGAAATGAAGGATGTAGCAGCATCCTTGGCCTCTCTGAAGGTTATAGTCCAGATTCGGTCAATCCATCTGATTTCCTCCGAGTCGTTAGCCATGGCTTGTATCTAATTCCGTCACTCAGTCTGAAAATACAGAATTGTAAAATGAAAAATAGCTTATAGAAACTTAAGATAATGTACTTGGAGATACGCTAGAGCAGAAAACTTCATAACTTTTCATTTGTGTTGTGGAGGGGGCCTTTAATTTCGAAACACCCGGTATGTATGTATGTATGTATGTATATGTATGGTATGGTATGATATATATATATATATATATATATATATATATATATATATATATATATGTATAAATATACACGATATGAATCCGAGCTATCAGGTAGTTTGGTTATACCAAGCGGTCTGGGGTATATATGTATTGTTAATAGGGTTTCCAATAAGGAAGATTTAAGATTTAGAAAAAGAGGAGACCTAGCAAGCGATGGGTTGAGGAGTAATAGCGTTTTACAACAAAGAATTTAATATGTAAAGGTGTACGGCACAGTGTACGTAAGAAGGTATATTGCGCAAGTACAAAAGCTTTTGGAGGTGAAAGCATGAATGTGTAAGCAAGTAGCTATTCAACGTAGTATATGAAACTATAATAATCATAATAACAATAATAACAGTGGTAATGCTTTTATGATACCATATTTCATTGTTTAGAAACTTAAAGATGGAGACAGAGGGGCTCTTTATCTGGATGTCTATGAAAAAGGTGCTTAGCTAATCCCGTCTGCATCGGGAGGTAGCGATGCCGGACTGTTGATAGGTTGCCGAAAAACGGTATAACTTTCATTTTATGCAAGGATACTGATTCTTCTGTCTAATTTGAGATGGAAATCTTATTGAAGATTTATCCATTATGTAATACTGTGTTTTTGTCATGTTTTTCATTCTCCCTCACACTCGAGGTTGAAGAGTGTGTTTTGTGTATGTAATTGTGTTTCACAAAGAGTCGGGTGTGGTTGTTCCTGACGACTGATCACTTATCCAAAGAGTATTGTCGGACCAAGATATATTCCCTATTACTATAAGAATTGGCAAAAAAAAAAATCATGCCTTCCATTGAACAGCAATTATTTTAACTAACAGTTAAGGACGTAAGAGTCCTTACAAACACATCAGTGACTCTCCTCTCTTGATCTTGGAATCTTAAAAGTTCCATCAAAGCCAAAATTTTTATAAAAGGAGAACAAATAAAAAATATGATTTAGGATGATTTTTTCTGAAGGAAAAATAGAACAAACAACATAAATAGAAAAGTAAGAAAAGCAAGTTATAATTTGTTTGGCAAAAGTCGCACACACCAAATCAGCAGGAAGACAAATTCCAGGAACGGCGCGGGCATCGAATAGCACTTTGATACAAATTTGATCTATTTCAATATCTTACTCTTACTTTCTCTAAGTCATATTTAAAACAACAGGTGCCTGCCTTATTCTTTACTACGCCTCTTCTCTCTCTCTCTCTCTCTCTCTCTCTCTCTCTCTCTCTCAATATATTCAAAGGCCAAAGAGAAGCGCACCACTCCGCTTACAAATTGTCTCCCTCTCTGATAACATGAAGGATGCAACTGTGCAATTGACTGTTACTGACATTTTTATGATCGTCTGGGCCCAAACTATATTGGCCAGTGCGAAGTGTCGTGTCTGTGATTGTTTACTTTTTGTTTTTTTGGGAAAACTCTTTGAGCCGTCCATTATTGGTTCCGTTGGCTACGCTGAGAAATCACAATTTCAAGCAAGTTATTGTTTACACGGAGAGAGAGAATGCTTCGTCTTTTATAACACTTTTCCCACCGGCGCTTTGACTAAGGACCGGTTCCAGTTGCTTGA
>NC_061092.1:46108077-46120507 GCF_015104395.2 Macrobrachium nipponense | reverse complement strand
TATCTTTTACCTTAAAGTTTGTCTCCAGAGGGTCTTAGCCTACCGATCTCAGCTGCTATTTTGGAATGATACCGTCCACTCTAAGCCGTTCTTCGCCCTGGCTACGACCTTCTAAAATAGGCTGGCCATCAGATATCTAAGTCAATGCTCTAGTTGGGGGAAGCACAACAGGGTTTCAACGGAACAAAGCATATTGCACTCCCTAACCCTGGAATCGCACCTAGTTCCACTTACTGAATGATATATATATATATATATATATATATATATATATATATATATATATATATATATATATATATATATATATCTATATATATCTATCTATCTATGATATACTATATATATATATATATATATATATATATAAGTATATCATATATATATATATATATATGTGTGTTGTGTGTGTGTGTGTATGTATGTATATATAGATTTATATATCCACACCTACATACATACTGTATATGGATGGAAAATTAATATTGATGTGGGCTTGTCAAGACAACTAGAATAAACATTGGGTTGCTGGAGGGGGATATTCAGCTGTTGTTTACTCTTCACATAGAATTCATAATGAAAAAGTGGGGTGCAGATGGTAAAAGTGGTTTAGAATCGAGTCACGATAGAAAGCTGACCGACGGTACATGCAGATGATGCTGTTTTAATCAGTTAAACGCCACAAAATTTACATTCTTGTTTTATACAATGCATCACAGTTCGAGAGAATGGACTCAAGATAATTTAAGAAACGCAGAATTAATGATAAATGAACGTGCAGAGGAGAATGAATAAATATGATGAAGAAAGGATTAATGAGATTGACAGTTTTCAAATACGAAATTAAGATTATACCACAAGTCCAGTAAAATCTGAATTACTATTCGGACAAGAATCTTGGCATAATAATGAAAAAACTGAATATCAGAGAACTAGAAGAGTTGGAAAGCCTGGGCCAACTTGAATGAACACTATGAGAATACCGGGGAAGCTTGAGATGAGTGGATATTAGTGCAGATAAACACAGGAATTTCCAGAGGACCTTTTGCGTCCATAGCGTTGGAGAGGATGACGATGATGATGGTGGTGGTGGCTTAACTGGGTCGCATGCCATTGCGTCACCACTAAATACCTAAGAGGCTGATGATCTGAGACTTTGAGAATGAATGGTGAGCATTTATTTGAAAAAAAAAAAAAAAAAAAAAAAAACACGAAAGCCAGAGGTTGAATGCTCTTCATTTCAGGAATGAGAAAACGAGCATTTGAAGACCCATACCTCTGTCGAGGCTACCTTGGAAGTGCGTTGCCAACCTAGAGAGAGAGAGAGAGAGAGAGAGAGAGAGAGAGAGAGAGAGAGAGTCCCCTTGCCCCAAAAAATTTGTGTCTCTTTCTCTCGAAATTTAATCGTTCGTTGTGAGTCATGAGGCTCACATTTCTGTAACATTTTCATCCAAATCTACATAACTGCTTTTGTAATCCTGTGTAAAATACAGTAAATACAAAATAGATAAAAATATAGCTTTTTTGGAATTAATAGCGCTAGTGAAAGATGTGGGCAAGAAATATCTCACCTTTGTCTCAACATCATAATTACTAATGGTTGGAAGTAGCTTGACTCCCCCACTACAGCCAATGAATGCGCTTCGAAACAAGGCAAGGTTTTTGGCAAGATGGGCACCACGTATTATCGTTTCTCTCAGTATCACTGCCTTCCAGGATTTCCATAGCTTCGATATTTCAAAGAACAAATCTTCACCTCTCTATTACTGCACTTAGGAATGCAGCAAAGTGTTTGTGGCAAGATTATACCATTCTGTTCCCGAGGACAATTGTGGCCAGGCATTTGAATATGTAATGTAATGATAATGATGCTAAGAGGAACACGTTCTTGACTAGGTCATAGGTGTTGCCATAACGCCAAAATCCTTGCCAGTTGCCGTCCTATTAAGGTATTCTTATAACCGTGAAAAAAAGGACCTTTTTAAAAGCTTATTTTTCCACATATGTCTATTTTATAGTTTACTCATACATACTACATACAATATATATATATATATATATATATATATATGTATAATATATATATATATATATATACACATATATATATATATATATATATTATATATCTATAATATATATATATATATAATATATACAAACGTGAATTCGATAGTAGTCTTGTACAAATATATAAATACATTTTATATATATAGATATATATATATATAATATATATATATATATATATATTCATATATACATATACGTATATATATAAGATAGATAGATAAAATAAAACTAATGAACCATCACAGCACTACAGAACAAAATGATTCCATATAAGAAATAAGAAATAAAATTAGCAACACACCAACCCACCCGAAATAAAATAGAAAAAAAAAAGGGGGAAAAAAAAAGCCAAATGATTTCGGCATTCCATCTGAGCGGCGAATCCGACCCAGAGGCAATCGCCAATGGAACTGCTGGGCGATAATGCCCAGGCACTTGGACCAAGCCAAATGATCTGACTAATCAAAGCTCAGAGGGGAATCAAGAGATTAGATGCTTAACTTGTTTTAATCGGCGAATTAATTAAGGGGGGATTAGGCGGTACTTAAGAGAGGCAGCGTTGCCCGTATACCCCCCTTTCCTACCCACGTCGCCTCCTTTGCCTCTTTTTCCCTCATGCCACTGCCCTCGCCCACTTCCTTCTTTCAAGCAATTTAGCGATGACCTCATTTGCCTTTCCTCTCGCCTCGGGCCTATACCTCCTATTGCTCTCTCATTATGAAATAAATACCTCGTCCCCTTAGAATTCTATCCCTTTACTTTCCCATTCTTTTCATTATTTTTATTTCCCCTCTCCTGCCTCCTATGCTCTCTCATCTGCCTAAATACCTCGTCCCCTTAGAATTCTGTCCCTTTCCCTTTCCCATTCTTTCATTATCTTTCCTTTCTTCCCCTTCATCCTTTTTTTCTCCTCCCGCACTTCTTTCTAAATTTCCCCTTCTCTCTCTTCCTCTCTCCCCATATTCGTCATATCCCTCCTTATTCTTCCTGTCGCATCCACTACTTCTCTCCTCCCTTTCCCCATTCATATTCCTTCTCCCTCCCCGAATTCGAGTTGCTTTCTTCCTCGTCCGCTCCTTTCTCTTCTCTCTCCCTATTATGGCATTCAACCCCTCTTTTACCAATTCTCATTTCACCATCTTCAAATATTATTTTCATCTATCCCTTTATCACACATTACCTTTCATTCTCTTTCCCACTGCTCTTCCCATCTCTCTTCATTCTTGTTCTTTGTCCCTGTCAAACTTTCCCATCACGTTTATCTCGCAATTTCTCTCCACTATTCCACTTGCTTTCTTTCCTCAACCACTATTTTCTTCATCCAATCTTTATTGCTCTACTACTTGTCTCTTTTTCAGCTTCAGCATTTCCTCTTCCTCTCACCTCCACACTCTTCCACTAACCCAATTCTGTGATTCCCTTCACTTCCATACCATTACTCACTCCTCTGTTTCCTTTCCCGCTTCTCACTTATTCTCATTGGGTTTTCTCTCTTTTCCCCAGTTTCCTTTCTTCCCTTAATGCCCCTTCCCTCTAACACTCCCTTACATAGCCTGCATCTTTCTTACTCATGTTCCTCTAACACTCCTTACACAGCCTGCCTCATTCTCCTTCTATCTTCAATTCTTCTCCCTCCTCACGCTCTGCATGAATTCTATACTCCTTTCCCAAATCTACTTGTCCCCTTACCTGTTACCTCGTCGCCCCCCCCCCCCCCCCCCCGCCCCCCCCCCCCCCCCCCCCCAACACCACACCGCCCCTCCTTTCCCTTTTAGATCCGAGAAGAAATCGGAAGGAGTTTAAAGATTTCCTCCCTCGATGCAGACAGAACGATTACTATTAAGCTTCGGTTAAGCCCTTTGACCACCTGACTGTCAACAGCTTTCGCACCCAAGAATGAGAGAGAGAGAGAGAGAGAGAGAGAGAGAGAGAGAGAGAGAGAGACCCCGAGAGAGAGAGAGAGAATACTCATAGCTTAAAAATGAGGAATATGTGTATTTTTTTCAATTCATATAAAGCTATCTTTATCAGTATCCATTTATAGAACAAACTTGCACAAATTTAGAATTTCCATAAAAATTTACTTCCAAGATAGGGATATAAACAACGGAAGTTCATTACATAATGATCTAGACAACGATTCAACGATTCAAAATATCTACATAATGTTATTAATAGTACTGTAAAATATGGCTATAAGCTCTTCATACAACACGAAAAAATCTCATAAATCCTCTGCTCTTGCAAGCGCAAATAAAAAGAACTTTCTTAAAAAAACAGCACCCGAGAGAGATTTATTCTCGAGCTTAAGTCGTAGCAGGAATGTCCCAAAAAGACCGAGCGGGCATGTGTACGTGTTTTTCTCGCTCCCTTGATGCTACTGCAGAGGTACTCTGTACACAGGTAATTGCTATTTGCGGCCAGGTGTCATGAGCGGGGATACTCTATTACGGCAAGACGCAGCGCAGCGGAAAAGAGAGAGAGAGAGAGAGAGAGAGAGAGAGAGAGAAGAGAGGGTAACGGGGAAGGGAAGGGTGAGGAAATGCATAAAAGGGGGGTCTAAGAGAACGGTCTGGGAGAGAAGTTTGAAGAAGAGAGATAGTATAACAAAGTGAGTCTAGGAGAGAGGTAGTATAGGACATAAAATAGGACAGGGTCTAAAGGTGGGAATCTACGATTAAAACAGGGTACACCTAGGTGAGGGGACTGCAGCAGGGGTCTGAGCATGGGGTCTAACACAGGTTAAGCATTCCTAAGTTCACTGTCAAGGGCTACACATGGTTTGTACCATTAATTTTGTTCTCTCCTCATCTGTGGACATTGTTTAGAACATTAAATTGCCTATTAACCTACGGTGCGCTCTACTGCCTTTTGAAATGTAAGACTTCGAGTGGAGATGCTGATCCCCTTAAAATTCAGTCTTGAAGGCCAAAAACTCCGATACAAAGGGTCAGAGAGTGAATTATACTTTCCTTCACCTTCTCGAGGATCAACATCACTAATTTTCATTCTTTCCATTTCTTCTGTTATCTTTCTTACCGAACCAACAAAGAATCATAGTCATTTGAACCTTCTCCGATAAAAACAACAAGGCAATATAAATACCCAAAGACTGTAGAATCGAGTACAGTAAAGAAAATATCTTTCGCTTTAAATAAACTGTTTCTGAAACAGAAAGAAGGGAGGTAGAGCATATTTGGTTATTCTGAAAAGAGAGGTATTTTACTGAAAATTATATATATCTTTATATATATATATATATATATATATATATATATATATATATATTATATATATATATATATATATATATATATATGAATGAATAAATTTTATCACATCGCTGTGATTCATAAGCAAGCATTAAGCTACAAATGTACTTTATATCCAATTCGCTCCATTTCGGAAATAATATATTTTCATGTATGTTAACCGAGGGGGAATTGTTTAGTTGATAAAAAATACGTCGCTCGTGGGAAAAAACGTTTGTAGTTAATGTTTATAAGATATATTTTATATATATATATATATATATATAGTATATATAACATACATCGAGCTACAAATGTCCTTTAATATCTAATTCACTCTACCTCGGAATTAATATATTTTCATATATGCTGAACCGAAGGGGAATTTTATTAGGCGATAATAGAATTGTCGGCGCCCGGGCGCAAACCCAGTACACCATACAAATCCAGGACATCAGTGAAGCTATTTATCCACTCCACCAACGGGAGAGGCTGTAAGTTTATGCCGTCTCTCACCCTCAAATACCTTTCGCGCTCAGGTATTCGCTGATTTGGAGCCAGCATTAACCCACCTCGACCTCGGTAGTGTTGCAGTGCTTATGACAACACGTAGCCATTATATAAGTCATATCACATTACCGTGATTCATATACATACATCGAGCTACAAATGTCCTTTAATATCTAATTCACTCTACCTCGGAATTAATATATTTTCATATATGCTTAACCGAAGGGGAATTTTATTAGGCGATAATAGAATTGTTGGCGCCCGGGCACGAACCCAGGACACCATACAAATCCAGGACGTAAGTGAAGCTATTTACCCACTCCACCACCGCGAGAGACTATAAGTTTATGCCGTCTCTCAACCTCAAATACCTTTCGCGCTCAGGTATTCGCTGATTTGGAGCCATCTGCCTATACCACCACAAGCTGCATTCTTGGTGGGTATGATTTCAGCAAATCGCAAAAAAGCTGAGATTCAAACTCCATTTCCCTAAGCACTTTGGTCACCTCTCTTCGTGTGTCGTCGAGGCTTGGTATACCATCATAGTTCACCGTGCGCACTTCAACACGATACCTTAAGATACTACCAATAGACGTTTTCACACACATTAAGGTCAGGGGAGCTACCTGGAAATTCACTTGACGAGAAGAAATCGATAACACTGTTTTGAAGGAGCTCCTGTGTCTAGAGAGACTTTAAACATGGTACCTTATCATGCAAAAATGTGATTTCTTCAACAAATAACACATTTTCAGGATCTTTGAGGGAAATACTCCACCAGTAAGCACAGTTTCTCTGATGTATTCGCCATTCCATGACTGTCCTTTTTCTTTGATGATCCACATTAACCGTTTGGCAGTGAAACAGAGAAAAATTTCCAAACATTCAGGAAATTTCATAACTTGGTGATAACACATGTCATCCCTGATATCATCCAACTTTGCAGCCCAAATGATGTCATTTTTATGATATGGCTTCCTGACTGTGTAAATGATGAATTCATCTGATGTGGCAACATGGAGAAAGTCAGCTTCATCCCAGTCTTTAAAAAATGAACCATAAAACCATGCATGGTCTTCTCTCTGTTGCTGAATGATGTTTGGCTTGCTGATAACATGAAATGGCTTGATACCAGATTTTTTCAACTCAAAATATACAGCACTATAACTTCTCTTCTTTCCTCATTTTGTTTCTAGTTCAAGAGCCAATTTACGTAAAGACTTTCTTGGTCTACCCACTGCCTCAGCTATGATGTCTTTTGACTACTGAGAAAGAAATTTAGGCCATCCAAGATTTTCACTCTTTTTGCAATGACAGTCATATGGATTTTTGGTCCAGTTTCTTTTAACAAAGGATTCATCTCTTTTGATGTATTTAGCTATCCAAGAACGTGAAATGAAGGATGTAGCAGCATCCTTGGCCTCTCTGAAGGTTATAGTCCAGATTCGGTCAATCCATCTGATTTCCTCCGAGTCGTTAGCCATGGCTGTATCTAATTCCGTCACTCAGTCTGAAAATACAAGAAATGTAAAATGAAAAATAGCTTATTAGAAACTTAAGATAATGTACTTGGAGATACGCTAGAGCAGAAAACTTCATAACTTTTCATTTGTGTTGTGGAGGGGCCTGTAATTTCGAAACACCCGGTATATGTATGTATGTATATGTTAGGTATGTATATATATATATATATATATACTATATATATATATATATATGTATAAAATATACACGATATGAAATCCGAGCTATCAGGTAGTTTGGTTATACCAAGCGGTCTGGGGTATATATGTATTGTTAATAGGGTTTCCAATAAGGAAGATTTAAGATTTAGAAAAAGAGGAGACCTAGCAAGCGATGGGTTGAGGAGTAATAGCGTTTTACAACAAAGAATTTAATATGTAAAGGTGTACGGCACAGTGTACGTAAGAAGGTATATTGCGCAAGTACAAAAGCTTTTGGAGGTGAAAGCATGAATGTGTAAGCAAGTAGCTATTACACGTAGTATATGAAACTATAATAATCATAATAACAATAATAACAGTGGTAATGCTTTTATGATACCATATATATTATTTCATTGTTTAGAAACTTAAAGATGGAGACAGAGGGGCTCTTTATCTGGATGTCTATGAAAAAGGTGCTTAGCTAATCCCGTCTGCATCGGGAGGTAGCGATGCCGGACTGTTGATAGGTTGCCGAAAAACGGTATAACTTTCATTTTATGCAAGGATACTGATTCTTCTGTCTAATTTGAGATGGAAATCTTATTGAAGATTTATCCATTATGTAATACTGTGTTTTTGTCATGTTTTTCATTCTCCCTCACACTCGAGGTTGAAGAGTGTGTTTGTGTATGTAATTGTGTTTCACAAAGAGTCGGGTGTGGTTGTTCCTGACGACTGATCACTTATCCAAAGAGTATTGTCGGACCAAGATATATTCCCTATTACTATAAGAATTGGCAAAAAAAAAATCATGCCTTCCATTGAACAGCAATTATTTTAACTAACAGTTAAGGACGTAAGAGTCCTTACAAACACATCAGTGACTCTCCTCTCTTGATCTTGGAATCTTAAAAGTTCCATCAAAGCCAAAATTTTTATAAAAGGAGAACAAATAAAAAATATGAATTTAGATATTTTTCTGAAGGAAAAATAGAACAAACAACATAAATAGAAAAGTAAGAAAAGCAAGTTATAATTTGTTGCAAAAGTCGCACACACCAAATCAGCAGGAAGACAAATTCCAGGAACGGCGCGGGCATCGAATAGCACTTTGATACAAATTTGATCTATTTCAATATCTTACTCTTACTTTCTCTAAGTCATATTTAAAACAACAGGTGCCTGCCTTATTCTTTACTACGCCTCTCTCTCTCTCTCTCTCTCTCTCTCTCTCTCTCTCTCAATATATTCAAAGGCCAAAGAGAAGCGCACCACTCCGCTTACAAATTGTCTCCCTCTCTGATAACATGAAGGATGCAACTGTGCAATTGACTGTTACTGGACATTTTTATGATCGTCTGGGCCCAAACTATATTGGCCAGTGCGAAGTGGTCGTGTCTGTGATTGTTTACTTTTTTTGGGAAAAACTCTTTGAGCCGTCCATTATTGGTTCCGTTGGCTACGCTGAGAAATCACAATTTCAAGCAAGTTATTGTTACACGGAGAGAGAGAATGCTTCGTCTTTTATAACACTTTTCCCACCGGCGCTTTGACTAAGGGACCGGTTCCAGTTGCTTGATGCAACTGGCATTCGCGGAAATGGAATATTTCTTCTACATGAAAATGCTTGCGCAAGAAATCATTTTCTATCACAGTCGTCCTCGTCGACACTGTAGCTATTGTTGTTGCTCTTGGTCTCCTTAGTTCGCCCCTGGGGTAATATCATATTGCTGCCAGGTCGACCGCTCGACTTTTCCTTCTTAACATATTTCGATAAATTTATGACACATTAACTCACGTAATACAACCGCTGATAATATCCAAACTTCCAAAGTAGAATCATGCTGCATTTTACTGTAAAGAAAGTGTTTCGAATCGTCCTCGCCTCCACTACAGTTTCGTTTTCATACGAAATTTTTCGTTGTTCAGAGATGATTCTGATACATATTTAAGAGGAATTGTCCAATGATTCACAAGCTATCATTTAATCAGTTGATCATCTTAAAAAACATAAAGACCTTGGGAGGGTATGCTGCCCGGTAAACACATCGAAAGAGAGACACGGTCATGAAATGCTACTTGTTCTCTGATATCAAAATGAATCGAGATCACGTTGGTGCCATGGATGAAAATTGGTCAATTCTTTGTCCTTTTCCTATTCCTTTCCCATGTGGCTTTTCCGTCTCACTGAGACCCACTGCTGCTCGCATCAATCTACTAGGGTGTGCTACAAAAATAAGGCACTTTTCTTTCAAACGGAAGAGGTCACTTTTTCCAGGAAGGTTCGAACGGACATCCCTTAGAATCACGTTCCAACGTTCAACTCTTACGCTATTCGTGGGGGTCAGCAGAACGGTTGAATCTGATTCTAAAGGATGGCAATTCAATGCAATCCACAATGGGCCCAAATGAGCCCCAGAGGCCACAGCTGATAGAGGAAAATGGGAAAGAAAAGAAAATACTCATCAATTCGCCTTCGTAGATCAGCAAGAGCTTTACCTCCGCTATCATGTTTTGCGTTTTGTTTCTTTGACTATTTCCCATAAATAGTGAAAAAGATAGTTACATTTTGACCACGAAATGGCATCACGTCCGGTCCTACACCGAAAGGAAGCAGTTCTTCTGCTCCTTCATAAGGGGAAGATCATGGTAACATGGAAACCAAGGAAGACAGAAGCATGGAGAGGGGTCCCAAGCCTGGCGGAGAAGGCCATGCAATCAACAGAGAACCATGCAGTTCGAGAATGGTTGATCCCCGAGCTGGGATGGGTTTCGATGCCAACAGGCGAGAGAATTCTCCATATCGAATGAGCAACAAAGGACTTACGGGGCAGTGAGAACATCGTAAAAAATCATGAAAAAGGGAATGAATGAATTCGGAAATTTAGGCAATAAGGCCATACAAAGGGGCAACAGACCCACCCATTAGACCAATGAACAGTTAGCCAAAGGTCGGAAAAGTTGCCGAACATAATTATTTGCACGTAACAATCTCATGAACAATACCGACTACCAAAAATTGAAGTAAGAAATTATTCTGTGTTGTTCTTATTGCAGCTTCGGGCTATGTAGTACATCCGCTTTTTGTGACCATGGCATTAATGACATTGATGGGTGTAAACATCTGTTATTCTCCAAGTAGTTCATGTACTTTATACCTTATTGATTTGAAATTTATGAAATTGAGGCTGCCAAGCCACCCACTAAGCACTTTCGGACATTCAACGCTTAAGACAATGAAAAGAGTGAGTTAGAGTGGTTGGATAACATGATAGAGTGATCCACAACATAAAGGAAATGGAGTTCAAGGAACTAATTGAGGAACTAGGAGAAAACCCTACAACTGCACTCAGTTAGCAAGGCTAACGAAAGGCAGGTAAAATGCTAAATTGTGCGTGCAGCTTGGAGCCGAAGGGACGCACGCTGTCAACCGTTTAGTAATGCCTCCACTGAACCACGTGAGGTACACACTATCAGCACTACCCTCCTAAGGAACTATATGTTATAAGCACGATGTGAAGCAACTGCACCTTTGACAGAGGCTCTAAGGCAGTCATGGTTTGGAAGAGAGCGCTGGTAATCCCACTGTCCCCACAGAAGAGCAGGGGAAGTTGGACGTCCACGGCCTCTGGTTATCACTGGGGGTTATATTCAATCGCTGCACATTGTTCAGGATGATGAGCGACTGTTTCAATACAGTTCGTGATTTGCGATGTTCACTCGCCGATTATGCATAAGAAAGCGTTTTCATAGAGTGACATGCATCCAATTACCTACGTTAGAGCGAAGCCATAAACCCAAGACTATTCTAATCCTATTACCAAAAGGTATGCAACAATACTGTTCAAAAGAGACCAAAAAAAGTATGAAAAATGTTGTCTCACTCATAAAGGCAAATATCCCTTGAGACTACCAATGAGCACAAACGTAATCTTACACACCTTCATTTCTCCTTACACTGCCACCTTTGTAACTGTTTGTCAGCCTTTTTTGACAACTGCTCATACAACCCTACAACTTCAAAGCTTTATACATATATATATATATATAATTAATATCTATATATATCATATATAATATATAGATTATAATATATATATATATGAATTTTTTATCACATCACCGCGATCCATTTACATGCATTAAGCTACAAATGTCCTTTAATATTCAGTTCGCTCTACCTCGGAATTGATATATTTTCATATATGTTAACCGAAGGGGAATTTTTGGTTGATAATAATTTTCGTCCTCTCGTGGATTCGAACCAGTGCACAGAGGGGATATCAAGACTTCAGTGATATTACCGACTTGGCTACCCGCCGGTAATGTCAATGAAGTCCTGATTTCTCTTCTGTCCTCTGGTTCGAATCCACGAGAGGACGAAATTATTATCAACTAAAAAATTCCTCTTCGCTTAACATATATGAAAACATATTAATTCCGAGGTAGAGCGAACTGAATGTTAAAGGACATTTGTAGCTTAATATATATATATATATATATATTATACTAATATATATATATATAAGATATATATATATAATATTCATGTTATATATATATATATATATATAATATATATATAGCAAACACATGAACACATGTAGACTATATATATTTGGTATAATAGCAACACACTTTTTGGATACGCCTTAGATCCGAAATCCAAATACAAGATATATAAAGTAATTTCGATCGCACTGTGGATATTACAATTACATACATATGTGGTAATCAGTGATCAGTGGAGCCTCTATACATTTCAGCCTAAAAAAAAAACAATAATAATATAGAAAACGATTGCCCACTTGGCTACGATCGCAAGGATGGGTCTATTCCAGCTCTAATGAATATAATTGAATTCTACAGACAGATATATATATATATATATATATATATATATATATATATATATATATATATATATAT
>NC_061092.1:45898077-46103077 GCF_015104395.2 Macrobrachium nipponense | reverse complement strand
AATGATTATAATCAACAAATTAATTCATGATTAGTGAAAATAACCACAAATTCTCAACAATACGAAAGCCTGAGTGCGAATTAAGGTGAACATTACAATTAATGATAAGTACTAAAAACTGAAAAGGATTAATTCAATAATTATCTACGTATGAGTGAAATGAAGCAATCATTTCGTTCGCATTTGTGCCATGTCATTTCTACCCTGAACATCAGTATAAAATGACTGTGGAAAATGATTGGAAAATAAAAGAGCAGATATAAGATCAAAGCCTTTCTGGCACAAAATTAATCCTTCGACTCCAGGATTAAGCGATTGATCAATGTCAATACAAAAGAAATAAAAGTACACAAATAACTAATAAATTATTTATCTGACTTAAACATTTGTGTGCAGACTAGACCCTTGTCAAAGGCTTTAATCCCATTCCTCGAAAATGGCTCACTTTCCAAAATTAATAAATACCAAATATGCTTCGTGATGATGATGACATTTGACTTATCATCATTAGCGTAAAAAAAAGAAACCTTACCAAAGAGTTTACGATTACCATCTGAAACCTATGCATCAAAATTTTATACCAAATTAAACTAAACCAGACTTCACCAATAACAACAATAACCATTGTAAATTTCCTTCACGACTTGATGAGTCAGCAAAATTCATTTTTTAACTTTTCTAGCACTGGTTTCTTTAAGCAGTATTGAAGACTCTTCATTGTACGTCCTTATCAATGTGATTCTTATTCTAGGAAGTGAAGTCTAATCCACTGCTAACATTGTTTATATGAAGCTACCTATATACACTACAGCAATTATTAATCTTACTACAACTTTAGAATACTTGTCCTGTCATTACTGACAGCAATGTTCCTGTACTTTTGTAATCTCGTATTTATATATCAAATGCATTTTGTTGCTCTCTATTTTTGTAATAATTAAACTTTGACTTCAATATATGCCTGTGATACACACAGATAAAATAAATATGTGGAAACACGCTTTGCTTTGCTTGGTATTAATGCAATCATTACTTATCACTGGAACTGTCACTATTTTTTCTTAATTTTACAAATGTATTTGTTACTGCTTCTTTTAGAAGTGTATTATACATTTTTATGGCATTAATCGCTACATTTTGTTCCGCTTTCATACTCTGAACGTCTCCCCTCTCCCCAAAGCGTCTCATGCAGTCCGGAATAATGTGGTTTCTCATTTAGTTCAAATGTCCCCTCAGGCTCTGCATATGCTAACTGTGGAACTCGGTTCATTTTCGTTTGGTTTAGGGCTCCGTGTCATACAACCATATTCCATTCATTAACAAACAAACGTTTTCTATCGCTTTTTTTTCCTCACTCAGCCATGAGATTCTTTCCGAAGCAGTGCTTGTGACCTGTCAATCATAATCTGTGTCCCTCGTCAGAGCTCACGATATCACCGAGCGACTTAGAATCGTGACTTGAACACGAACTGGTTAATCCCCTCTAAGACGTGATGTTTAAACTGAGTTCGAATCATTGTCCTGAGAGGATTAAGCTAAAAACTTTTATAAATATTTTTGATGGATCTATTGAGGAATGAACCGAGTCCAGCTGGCTCATTCATTTTGTCGTCTTTGTTAATGAGAAGGGTTAGATATTTAAATCATCACTGTGTGTTCTTTATTTGTTTACTTACTGGTAAAAATGTTTATTTTAATGCTACAAAAACCAAACTTACAAATGGCTATTATTTTATTCAGCGATATTCGTTACGGAATCTGATCCGACTTGACCTTTTATACGAGACAGCAGGAAATTTCTTGAAAATTCTCTCTCAACATTCTTCCTCGAGTTGTGATTGAGTACACTGGGGTCAGAAGACTCATATGTTCAATAATCTAATTATAATCATTATTGGTGGGAGTTATTCAAAATGCTCCAGTAATTCTAAATTGTTCTCTACGTACCATGAAAGGTAATGAGATGCAATTTTTTGTTTTACAGCCGCTGAGGTGTATTTTGGAAATTGTTTCGTATATATATGGGTACATCTTTGTTTCTTCAGTATTGGTGGCTGTGTGGTACTGGCTGGACTGAATCGTGAGCAGCTGTCTTATATGTGTGGTTCCCCCAGGTGGTCATAACGTGGGATGGGACGTTCTTAGTTCCTCGGATTAGAGGACATCGTTCGACAACGCAGTGGCCCCTGCTGCGCATAAGCCACCTTTAAATCTTCAGTTCTGTAGAAGTCAGCAAAAGAAAGCGCAAAAATTGTAGTGAAAACATATCAAACCCTGAGTGTGGCTAGAACTCGGGACCAACGAAGTGGAAAGTCCTGCCAGTACCACACAGCCACCAATACTGAAGAATCAAAGATGTACCCATATATATATATATATATACGAAACAATTTCCAAAATACACCTCAGCGGCTGTAAAACAAAAAATTGCATCTCATTACCTTTCATGGTACGTAGAGAACAATTTAGAATTACTGGAGCATTTTGAATAACTCCCACCAATAATAATTATAATTAGATTATTGAAAATATGAATCTTCTGACCCCAGTGTACTCAATCACAACTCGAGGAAGAATGTTGAGAGAGAATTTTCAAGAAATTTCCTGCTGTCTCGTATAAAAGGTCAAGTCGGATCAGAAGTTCTATATTGAATTTCCAGTTTCAATGTTCTTTAATGAAGTTGTCGAGTTGTTCAAGTTCGAAAGCTAGACAATCCAGATCTGTTTCAGCATTTTTAACATAACTAAAGACATGTATTTTTAGTTACTTTTACAATATGATAAAATCAGTCAAGATTCGGACGAATTGCTCATTTTTTTAAACCTTGAAACTGACAATACGATTAAACTGTTGTTAGAATGCAATGCTTTCAGTGGTTTTGACTAGATGCAAATAATGGACAATTCTTTGCTTTCTTGCTTTTGTGAAGTTGTGACGGAGCTGTGATATAAACGGTGCTTTGAAATTTGCAATCCTCCCCCGCTCCCCCGACCCTTCCCCCTTCACAGTCCTATTGCGTTTCAAGCTTCATAGCTATCGTTTGAATGACCCAAGTTATTCAAGGTCAAAGTCCAGAAAGAATACGAATATCACTAACAACAATTTAGCTATTCGCAGACTGAGGAGTTATAACTACAACTAATAATAATATTCTTAAAAGCCCACAGTAAAGGCATTTGGCAAACAATAGATCAAGGGAATCATTTTCCCGATTCACTGACGAAGTTCTTCTTCATGAAATATTACTGTAGTTGCTCAGGCTAAAATGGATATCGTATTTTATGGCTGTATTATGAAGACGTATTTATATTTTGTTTAGTACTTATGAATTTCTGACGAGGCTTTTTGATCGGGTCTATATAAATCTTTTAAAAATCAATCAAGGAAGCAACCTGCCTGACCATACTTTAAAAATGGGCCTTGAGAATAATAATAATAATAATAATAATAATAATAATAATAATAATTATAATAATAAATAATAATAATAATAATAATAATAATAAAAAAAGGCTAAGAAGCAAGAAAACCAAGGGTGGGAGGAACTCAACGAGAAATACAAAGTACAAGAGAGGGGTACTAACAACACGATAGAAGATGTAAAACAGAGGCTTAAGGCCAAAGCACATAAGATCCAACGGTACACGAACAGGAATAAGGGATACCAACAGAACAAACTATTCGGAACCAACCAGAAAAGACTATACAGCCAACTAAGAGGGGAAGACAACCACCCAGAAATTCCTGAAGCCGAACCAAGTAAGAGACTCTGGGAAAACATATGGAGCAATCCCGTATCACACAACAAACATGCAACATGGCTCCAGGAAGTCAAGGAAGAAGAAAGGAGAAATAAAACAAAAGTCTCAGAAGATCAGAGAAACAGGGAGAATAAAACAAAGATACAGACACAGTCAGACACCAACTAAAGAAAATGCCAAACTGGAAAGCCCCAGGTCCCGATGAAGTCCATGGATACTGGCTCGGACTCAGGCCCTTACACCCACGAATAGCAGAACAACTCCAGCATTGTATCTCAAATCACCATGCACCCAAATGGATGACCACAGGAAGCATCCTTAGTACAAAAAGACAAGAGTAAGGGAAATATAGCCCAGTAACTACAGGCCTATCACCTGCCTACCAATAATGTGGAAGTTACTAACAGGTATCATCAGTGAAAGGCTATACAACTACCTAGAGGAGACAAGCACCATCCCCCACCAACAGAAAGGCTGCAGAAGGAAGTGTAGGGGCACAAAAGACAGCTCCTCATAGACAAAATGGTAATGAAAAACAGTAGGAGAGGAAGAACCAACCTAAGCATGGCATGGATAGACTATAAGAAAGCCTTCGACATGATACCACACACATGGCTAATAGAATGCCTGAAAATATATGGGCAGAGGAAAACACCATCAGCTTCCTCAAAAATACAATGCGCAACTGGAATACAATACTTACAAGCTCTGGAATAAGACTAGCAGAGGTTAATATCAGGAGAGGGATCTTCCAGGGCGACTCACTGTCCCCACTACTCTTCGTAGTAGCCATGATTCCCATGACAAAAGTACTACAGAAGATGGATGCCGGGTTACCAAGTCAAGAAAACGAGGAGGCAACAGAATTAACCATCTGATGTTCATGGACGACATCAAGCTGTATGGTAAGAGCATCAAGGAAATAGATACCCTAATCCAGACTGTAACGATTGTATCTGGGGACATCAGGATGGAGTTTGGAATAGAAAAATGCGCCTTAGTCAACATACAAAAGGGCAAAGTAACGAGAACTGAAGGGATAAAGCTACCAGATGGGAGCAATATCAAACACATAGATGAGACAGGATACAAATACCTGGGAATAATGGAAGGAGGGGAGGGGATATAAAACACCAAGAGATGAAGGACACGATCAGGAAAGAATATATGTAGAGACTCAAGGCGATACTCAAGTCAAAACTCAACGCCGGAAATATGATAAAAGCCATAAACACATGGGCAGTGCCAGTAATCAGATACAGCGCAGGAATAGTGGAATGGACGAAGGCAGAACTCCGCAGCATAGATCAGAAAACCAGGAAACATATGACAATACACAAAGCACTACACCCAAGAGCAAATACGGACAGACTATACAAAACACGAAAGAAAGGAGGGAGAGGACTACTAAGTATAGAGGACTCCGTCAACATCGAAAACAGAGCACTGGGGCAATATCTGAAAACCAGTGAAGACGAGTGGCTAAAGAGTGCATGGGAAGAAGGACTAATAAAAGTAGACGAAGACCCAGAAATATACAGAGACAGGAGAATGACAGACAGAACAGAGGACTGGCACAATAAACCAATGCACGGACAATACATGAGACAGACTAAAGAATTAGCCAGCGATGACACATGGCAATGGCTACAGAGGGGAGAGCTAAAGAAGGAAACTGAAGGAATGATAACAGCGGCACAAGATCAGGCCCTAAGAACCAGATATGTTCAAAGAACGATAGACGGAAATAACATCTCTCCCATATGTAGGAAGTGCAATACGAAAAATGAAACCATAAACCACATAGCAAGCGAATGCCCGGCACTTGCACAGAACCAGTACAAAAAGAGGCATGATTCAGTGGCAAAAGCCCTCCACTGGAGCCTGTGCAAGAAACATCAGCTACCTTGCAGTAATAAGTGGCACGAGCACCAACCTGAAGGAGTGATAGAAAACGATCAGGCAAAGATCCTCTGGGACTATGGTATCAGGACGGATAGGGTGATACGTGCAAACAGACCAGACGTGATGGTGATTGACAAAGTCAAGAAGAAACTATCACTCATTGATGTCGCAATACCATGGGACACCAGAGTTGAAGAGAAAGAGAGGGAAAAAATGGATAAGTATCAAGATCTGAAAATAGAAATAAGAAGGATATGGGATATGCCAGTGGAATCATACCCATAATCATAAGAGCACTAGGCACGATCCCAAGATCCCTGAAAAGGAATCTAGAAAAACTAGAGGCTGAAGTAGCTCCAGGACTCATGCAGAAGAGTGTGATCCTAGAAACGGCACACATAGTAAGGAGAGTGATGGACTCCTAAGGAGGCAGGATGCAACCCGGAACCCCACACTATAAATACCACCCAGTCGAATTGGAGGACTGTGATAGAGGAAAAAATAAGAATATTATTATTATTATTATTATTATTATTATATTATTATTATTATTAAAACATTTTCCAAGTTGGGACTCATAAAACGACCATAGGAATAGATATGACTGGACAAAACCTCTTATAAAGTAGCAAATAGAAAGTAATGCGACAGCTTAAAAATCACAGTATGAATAAGAGACAAATTCTATTCCTTTGCATGTACCAAGTAAAAAAAAAAAAAAAAAAAAATTAAAAACAAAACGGAAAAGAAAGAAAATAGATAATACAAAAAGAAAAGAAGTAAAGAGCTCAGTAAGCTCGCTGATGAGGCCTTCGCATCGCTTCATACATCAATCACACTATCTATCTTTCCAGCTTCCACTCTAAGCTAACAGAAATCCACTTATTCACGTTTCTTTTTTCCCCCCCCATTTCTTATTAAAGACAATGTCAGCTATTACCTGCAATGAATCGCAGTCAAATAAAAGAACCAGCACACTGAGCCCTGGCATAATCGCTTCATAATCCGCCGTTTCTCTAAATTCTCACACATTCTCACACGGATGAACATATTTCCAAAGGACATTTCTTTGCGCCTGACGCTTTTGGACAACAACGATTGCTGTGCTTTCCCGAGAGAGATGAATGCACTGTCATTATCTCTCTGGAAGGAAGATGAGTTACAGCATTCCTTTTACAAGCATTGCACTTATTAGTCTTCAATTTGAACACGCAGTATTCTCTCTCTCTCTCTCTCTCTCTCTCTCTCTCATCTTCTAATAAGAGTGACAGGAGAGAACAAGAAAATAATCACTGTCGCGCTCATCCTTTTACAACGGAATAAAGAATATCAGCTGCCAGTGTAGAAAACGTCCACATTAAGACCTTTTATATTTAAAAAGAAAGCTCACTATAGTTCGCTGTTTCATAAGTAAAAGGATGAAAGTGGCAACGACTGTTCTCGAGCCACCCCTGTAAGACAAAAAAAAAAAAAAAAAAGAAATCGCATTACATATATAAGATATATATATATATATATATATATATATATATATATATATATATATATTATGTCACTACAATTCCAACACATTTATACAGAACAACAAAGAACTTACATAACCGATATACTGTACCAGATTTTCCTAAATGAACTTCCATTGGGGATTTTTTTTTAGTTCGTTGAACAGTTTGGATATTTTCATCTGGGTTAACTTCTCATCAATGGATTTCCCACTGGAAGATCGATAGTAAAATGACTGCTATCAAGGTCACTGCCTTGAGAATTAAGTATGTATCCATATACACGTGCCAAGAGCTAAAATGCACGCACGCGCACACACGCACACGCGCACACACACACACACACACTATATATATATATATAGTCTTGTCTAAATGTGTTACACACATTACGAGGTATCAAAATCCTCAAGACTATGAAACTGACAAAAACATTCATTAGATATTTCCAACCCAGAACCTTAATCAACATTCCATTCACGATAGGTATAAACTTGAATCTCAACCCTCAGATTAACGTAAAAATGTCGGGTGTGAAATACAGACACCGGCACCATTTTCAAACTGTTCACAAAAGTCACCCTAGAAGGAAGCTTTCTGTTGGATTAAGCGCTTAAGAAAACTTGCCTGCACGAAGGCAGAGCACCTCAAAAGACTGATCAAACCGAAGGTAGATCCAAAGGTGAAACCAGCCACCAGAAGACCTGTGTGTTGGTCAGCAGAGCAGGCAATGGTTCTCACATACAGAGACGTCTATTTGCGGCCCCCTATAACTGCCCTCTATTTACGCTCGTGTAACTATCCTCAGGTTCATCTACGGTCAATTCCAAAATGCAAATGGGTCCTTTGGCGTGCCAACGCTACAAAGATTCCACGGCTCGCTCGGAAACACAGCAATAACTCGACAACCGCACTCATGAAATTGCCAATACATATTCTGTAATCAAGAGGATAAGGGACACTTGGCTTACGCCCCTTGCTCTCGCCAACCTCTTTGTCGCAGTCGATTCAAAAGCGTTCAAAGGAAAATCTGGTCTGTATAAAACACACATATATAATGGCATACAAAAGCCTGTGAGTCTCTTATTCCTGCTTTTGCTGCTGATCCCCCCCACCACCCCCGCCTCCACAACCCCCATCCACATTTCTCGTCCTATTCACCAACGCCGCCATCTGTGAATTTCGCAGTCAATCTCCTTTAACCCTTTCTTCATCTATTAACTACATTACACTTTTTCTATATATTTCTTTGTCACTTTATCTACGCGCGCGCGGACACACACACACACACACACCAGCATATATATTATATATATATATATATATATATATATATATATATATATATATATATATATATATCAGATAAAAGGCTTATTGTAGATTTCACGTATGTACTTTCGCATTATATTTACACACACACACACACACACACACACACACACACACACACACACACAAAAAATATATATATATATATATATATATATATATATATATATATATATATTATATATATGTGTGGGTGCGTGTGTAAATGTGATGCGAATGTGCATGGGGTGAAGTCTATAATAAGCCCTTTATCTGAATAATTATGAATTAATATAGTACCACACACATCCAGACATACCTATGACGTAACTATACGCAACACAGGAGTCAAAAAAGCAGCAATTGAAAGTAATTAACAAATACGAGGAACGGTTAAGAAAAAAATCACCTTTCATAATTATTGTAAGCACTTAACTTAGTGTACGAAACCGAACGAATGAAAGAGAAGCAAAGCGCAAAGGGAATGAAAATACGAAACAAACAAAGATAAATCAAGGTAAACAAACGCATTAAGCACCTTGACAAAAATCCCGTCGCATCTGTGGAAGAAGCAACTGAAAGCTCCTTTGTCTCTGCTTCCCTCCTCCCCCTCTTCCTGCACCTGCTCCTGCTCCTACTCCTACTCCTGCTCCCCTTCTTCATCATCACATTAACGTCTTACAAGCTTTCTACTTGCAATAACTCATCCCGCGAGTGTTAATTGGGCGAAAATAACAATGGAGGTCAATGGGACTCCAGCACTAACGAATTAGGAAGATTGCCCTCAAACTCCATTTCCTTTAAAACGGTAGTTAAGAGCTCTCTCTCTCTCTCAGACAACACATAGTATATATATATGATATCTAAAAATATATATATATATATATTATATATATACTATATATATAGTATAGTATATTATATAATCTATGTGTAATATATATATATTATATATATATAGATATAAATATATAATTAATATATTCTATATTATATAGATATATATATTAATTATATATTAATATATTGTATATATGTGTATATATATATATATATATATTAGCATATATTGTGTATTATCTCCATTATCCCAATAAATTTGTCTTATTTTTTTTTTCATCTATCTATCCATACCCGCAATAACAGCGAAGAAATATTCATTAATTAAAAGATTTCTCGGCATCTACTTCTCGTCCTCTCACACATAATACTCTCTCTCTCTCTCTCTCTCTCTCTCTCTCTCTCTCTCTGTAGTTCGCTCGCTCTGTCACTGTTTATCGAAAGTAAGTGATGCCGGTCACCAAAAGAATCAAGGTTACCCTTCAATGATTAATTTATTGACATTACACCTTCGCCCCGTCTTCTGCCATTTCTGCACACAAAGGACTTTTCTTTTTCTCTTTCTTTCTTTCTTCTTTCGTCAGTCCTTGGTTGCACCGATTTCTCTTTTCCTTCGGATAATATATTTGAGAGCTTTCTTCAAGATTTACATAAATACCTGTATGTATGTATGTAAGTATGAATAACCCTACACTTTCCTACCTTACTCACAAGGGGTGTGGCTTCAGGGTGTGTGTCACCATTCCAGTTCTCTACAATTTCCTGAGGTGAAGTTGCTAGCCTGAAGCCCACTTTTTATACTATATATATATATATATATATATATATATATATATATATATATATATATGTATATATATATATATATATATATATATAATATATATATATAATGACACAAAATGGCTTGAATGCAAAGCGAGAACTTGTCGTCCAAATCTCAATTGGAATTTAAAGGAAAAACAGAACAGCCTCTATCTAGAGAGTATGCTGAAAGTATCAGATACAATTCCACAACCTAGCTGTGAGAGGAAAGAAATCCATATAATAGAAAAAATCCCACAAAATTTATGAGACTGCTGCTTATGCGACGTTCACACACACACCTTCTGATTCCAGGCTTTCAAAGAAAAAGGTTTCTAAAATTAATAGGAAACAGAATATTTAGTACGTATGAATAAAGAAATTCTTAGGAAGCAGGATCAGAATCAACCCAGGTTTGACGAGTAGCTGGCGCTTTGGCCACTACACCATCAAGAAGGAAAAGGCAGTGATTGCTGTATATACATATACATACGCAAACACACGTATAAAAATAAATATAAATATAAATATATATAACTTGAGGGGTCAGAAACGTCTATAAGATTTAAGAGCTAGACATTTTTCAAAAGCTTGAAACTATACCAGTCACAACAGAAACACTCTCTCTCTCTCTCTCTCTCTCTCTCTCTCTCTCTCTCTCTCTCTCATTGCGGCGTAACTTCCACCAGATTTCCGCCTTACATCTGCAAAGTACATTAACTTATTCATGAGACGGAATTTCCCTAAGTTTTCCCCCGTCTCTCTTCCCCATTCAGCATCTTGGAAACATCTCTCACTCTCCTTTTCTCTCTCTCTAAGAATACTAACATGCACTCATACACGAACATAAACATACATACACGCACAATGAACATGTTTAGTACACAACCTTACACAAAGTAAGATTTCCAAAAATCAATCAAGAAAATGGTCGCTGCCATATTCTTACTTTAACTTCTGAATTTTGGATGAACCCCGAGTGCAGATAATTTCCGAAGCATTATCCGTTTCATATACCTACACAGAAGGCCAGCAGCGAAGCGTTGAACTCACATACACGCACTGCGCCAATGTCTTTCTCTTCAGCTCACTTTTTAAATCCCTGCTAAAAGGAAAACGTAGGTCTCACACTTCTACACAGCAACAAAAAGCACTTTCGCGCTTTCTGGGTATTAAAGCTCACATGCACACACACACACACACGCACACACACACACACACACACACACACACATATATATATATATATATATATATATATATATATATATATATATATATATAATACAGTTTAAAAATGTCTGTACTGAAATGTTTTTATCCCCACTGGTAAAATTACAAAATCATACTGGCAAATTTCCCTACTGCTGTAAGGTCGATCTTACATAGTCCTAATCTGACAATTTTATGAATGAATCATTATGTGAATGATCAAAGTATTTTTCATTATTCGTAATTTTACTGCTTTAAAATTATGGCTTATAAGACAATGAGATGGGGTGCTCTAATTCGGTAATTGCAGAGGAAAACAATTATATGAAGATTATTAGGGGACTCGTATATAATCTCCTTAATCAAATATAAATTTTGGACGTAAGCTTTAAAAAATGTCTATCCATTACATAATGTTAAGACACTGATGATTTTGCTTTCGGATTCCAATTGTTTGTTTGTAATTTTATTTATGTAAACTTAACTGGACGGAAAACACAACAGCCACATTTTATGCACTTGTGTCCAAAATATTTATGTTGGTAAAAATTCTTAACGCTAGGTTCATGCAAAAATAAAAGAAATAAAAAACTACATATAATACACTGTTGCAAATATAACTGCTGATTAAAACTGCGTGTTCCTTTTATGAAGACCTGCTCCTTCAAGTAACTTGAAAACATCACTGGAAATTAGAACTATTATGTTAAACGAAATGATAATGAATTGAATCATTTTAGTTAATACATCTTTACTACCAATGCCGAAGTTTGAGGGCTTTGATACACCCGCCAATCTCTAGATTCAGATATTCCACATTAACATTGGGTCATGATTTGACATGATTTTCTGTGACGCTGATTTCTACCAAGATTATTTATATATTGTTTACGGTATTAACTCAAAAGTTCTTAGTTCCTTTTGTCCCTTCTTTTCTGTTTACGTGAGCAAAGCCCTGAGAACATGTTGAACTCGTTGTTTAACTCGTAAAAGAAAATTCACTCAATGTTTATGTTTTTCTTTTACTTGTAACCTTACAATATTGGGTGCATTACTGTGAGGTATTTTTTATTCGTTCTTGCACGGAATGAAAATGACTCATACCAAAAGAGTTTTTAAGAAATATATCCTTGCGTAATTCTGAAGACAAATTCTCCGGATACTGAAAACAATATTGTACAATATTTTTATCTCATGACTGAAAATTTTTTACAAAAAATGTCTATACTTTCTGTATTATTATTTTCATTTAATTGTTCTACTAGTTATTAACAATCACTACCAACTGCTGCTGCTGCTGTTGTTGTTGTTCCTGAATCCTAGAACAACCCTGAAAACCAACACACTGTAGTCAGCCATAGTGGGGTAGGTCCCGAGGAGAGAAGTATAAAATCACCAGGTACATAATGTTTATAAATAACTCCCGCACCTAAGCATTCTGGCCATGAACAGGTGCATAAAGTGAAAGCACGTCTGAACCCTAAAACTGAACGCTGCCTGGGGGCTTTACGTTCAGACGCATTCTGTTATGATCATTCCACAGTTTATCCGGACGCTTAAAACGCTGCTCAGGAGATTTAGAATCTTTTAGTTCGATAAATCCCTCCCGATTTTTGTTCTAGTGTTGCGAGTTATGTGTGCCACGTATCGCCGATCCCCACCTACCAAGAGCTACGTATTTTAATTTCGGTGAAACTCTCATACCAAAGCTATGCATGCTACGTGCAGCGTAATCACTCATTCAGATCTAAGCGTGCTTTCGGTTCAAGAAGTTTTTTTATGACATAAAATGTGTATTAGGCTAATTATCGCCAAACATCACTCTATGCGACTGGTGATTTTTACTGTTTGGTGGGTGGTATTAAAATAACAGAAAAACATTTAATGACAAAAGTTATCCCGGACGAATATGAACGTCAAGAAGATGCTTGAAGAGACTGACGTCTTTGAATTTATGGAATGACTACCCTCAAGAGTTGCTGAACGTAAATTAAGAATAAGAAGCAGAGATAAAGGGGTTGGCGTACACTGCAAACTATGAAGGTGCAAAGATGCCTCCACCAAAGTAGATGAATACAAGGCCCCCAGCCTTTGATAGGGTTACAGTGAGATTAGTTGCGGCGATGACAGTGTTAACCTAGAATAGATTACAGAATTAAGGCCAAAGGACAAGCGCTGGCACCTACGAGGTTATTCAGCGCTGAATGGGAAACTGAGGGTAAAGGAAGTTTGAAAGGTGTAACAGGAGGAAAACATCGCAGTTGCACTATGAATCAATTATTAGGAGAGGATGGAAAGTAAGATAGAAGGAAGAGAATATGAACGGAGGTACAGTAAAAGGAATGAAAGGGACGCAGCAAATAACATCAATACCTACTAGTACACCGCATGAGTGAAATGACGGCATTACCCGCCTTAAAGGAGTAATGACTGTTATCAAGTGGCTGACTAGGTTGTATAAGGTTTTTCAGTGCCGGAAAAGTTCCAAAAATGAATAGGAGGAGGTGCCTCATTAAAATGGCATTGCCACCAATTTTCAAAATGAAGCTTTAGACATATAAACTTGGACATTATAATTATAAACAAAAAATATAGAGATAACCAGTTATAGATCAGCGATTTCATGTGAAGTTCTCTCGAACTCCCGATACCTCCTACTCAACAGACTGGGCACTGGGACGCCAAGGGTAATTCCTTCGCAAAATATTAGCCCGCTGACTGATAATCTAATCTCTGCGGTGTCGTACAGTACGGTATGCGAACGCCGACCCGAAGCTAACGAGATAATTGCACGTCTCTATTATGATAAAGCTGCAGGGTGTAATTAGATTGAAGGCGTAATTAGTCTGTAATGAGTCGTTCACGATAATATCTGGAAATATTTTGACTACAAGGGGACGTACGAAGATAGACGGTCCAAATTTCCAGGATTTGTTTATTCATTATTGTTACATACATACATACATACACATTATATATTTCCACAATAAAACGTAATAGTTGTTCTATAGACGAAACAAAATAACTGTCACAGTTACCGGTTAAATATTAACTTTGGGATTAACGTCTTATACCTATAACCTGAACATTAGCCTATTTAGTATACTTAAGAAGGGCATCAGCAGTTAGTCAAACACACCTACGCGCTTACCAACCACTCTCTCATTTCTCAAAACACTTCCTCCTCTCCATCTGCCCAACACTTCATATATGTATGTATGCACATAATTATATTCTTTAAACGCCTTCAAATCCCATCTGTGCATTTGTTTCGGTGTTACTGCCACAGGGAATTCCTTTACCGTTTTAATTCTGTATACAATCTATCCAGATCCAATGTATATGTATGTATGTATAGGTATTATTATATATAATAATATAATATATATAATATTATATTAATTATATATTATTATAATTTATATATATATATATTATATATAGTTTATAATAATATTTATATAATTTATCTGTCAGCTTTGGCAAGATACATTTTTATGATTTTAAATATTAAGTTGCTTTCAAATATTAAGTAATAAATAACTTTTCGTTGTCTAATGGACTTTACCTTGAGGATAGCTTGTACCCAAGATATACACATGGATGAGCGTGACATCCATTCAGTCTTAAAGAATCATGCTTAGGATACATGCACACATCGTATGTAATTTCCTTTGAATGCTAGTTAAGGTAAAGTGAATTAATTGTAGTTTTAATATATGTATGTGTGTGTGTGTGTATTTGACCTACCGTCATCAAGAATGCTTGATATTAGGTGCTATTGTTAACCATTCATTTACTGCTTTGTTCGTTTGTTGTTATTGCAACGTGATCATAATACTTTAATTTCAGTAAATATAGATTAATATTCACTGATCCTTTAGTAGGGTCAAAGATCCTACTACTTAACACTACAGGACAAAACAACTGTTGATTATCCAAGATCTAAGCAAGTTGATCTAGTCCCCTTTCTTTTCCTTTCAATACTTGATGTGTTCTCTTTATCTTCTCTCACTTCTCAGTTAACGTTTTCTTCGTTCTCAAGTGAACGACTCGCTCTATGTTATTTCACTCATACCAAGCTCAGTGCAGGTCTGTGGTTTAATTACTTTCGAAACAAAAGAAGACCTTTGTTTCCCGGAGTAGACCTTTTACAAAAAGAGGCTATTATTCTTTTCTTGATTTGTCACACTATATTATTTACCGTATTTCTCTATTTCTGCAAATATCTATCACTTATCTATTTATTTTCCAAATAATTTGGACAAAATTATGATGGTAACTGGCTACACATCTGAAGTGATGGAGGACTTGACTCTCAAAGTGAAAACCAAAGGATTCTGGTCACAAAGAAGAAAATTAATTTCAGATTAAGTTTAACATTTTGCCAGTCTCGGTTACTCTTTTAATGTGAATTTACTTCTTTTTCTTTATTGCGGTATCTTCAAACCTTGCTTCGTTTATTTATCATGATGGAAAAACTTTCAATCTTATTGCCATGTTCTCTTTTACACCCTTAACATTCTCGGTTACAGTATTCATAATAAAATAATCCATCAAAACAAATTTGATTCTTCCGGCTATCTTTAAGGGTCTTCAACGTTACCTGTCCCTTTCATAGTAGAAAATACTCTTCATTGTTATTTAGATCATTCCCTTTTGCAGATTTCCCAGCTACCAAGTTTATGATTGCCAAGTTTGTTTACTTTCAGAGACCACCCGTGTTTGTTCCCTGTCAGAAGAAGAATGAAGATGAATGCAAATGAGATTGATGCTGCGCTGTAAATGCTACGGCCTTCATTCACTCGAGTCTCTCTCTCTCTCTCTCTCTCTATCTGTGAGCGTTACTTTGATTATAATATCTTTCTTTTTCTATCTCTAGATTTGGCATTTTAACTTCTCGAACTCTTCGCGCTTTTTTTTGGATACGCTTGTCACTGCAAAGCCCCGTTATCCGAGAGCAAGAAATATGAAAAAAGTATGATGTCCGGTAGCGGGAATGGAACCCGGACTACCATAATCACGGCGAGGTCACGGTGCTTTGTCGTGATTTATGTAGTGACAAGCATGTGTGTGTGTATATATATACAATATAATATATTATATATAATATATAATATATATATATATATATATATATATATATAGAAAAGTATTACAACAAAGCAGGTTTTTTTTACACTCTCAAAGTAAACAACCTTACTATTTTTATTTTATTTCAAAACACCGTATAGTAGGAGATTAACAAATCAGCTACTGAAATGGCATTAAAAGCATTAACGCAAAGTCAAACGGTTGAATGGAAATAGTTTTAGCTAAGACAGATGGGAGACGCAAGTCAATTTTTTCTCTAAGCTGGCTCAAGTCTTTGTCATGCTTTGTATTCGTAAGTTTCCTTTGTCTTCAACCGGATTTTAACTGTCATTAAGTAAACAAGCAGACAAGACCTCTCTTCTCCCCATTTACGGAGTTGGTTTTTTTTTTTTTTTTTTTTTTTTGTCAAACGCCCAAGTATTTTGGTGAAGTGCACAATAAATTGTTACTCTTGTGCGTTAATAATTACATATTTTATATGTTTTGCAATATATCTCTGAATTTCAGATCATCGTGAATTTTATATCATTCAGGCTGTCGCCGAAGGCAGAGAAGCATTCTGGGTATAGCCGACTTATAGTGCAGTCATATTGCGAGGAATTTTACTGTAATTACAGGCAAAAGCTGTCGACAAGGGACCGGAATTGGAAAATGGAGAGGCACAGATAATCGTACACAGAAGTTGGAGAAACGGAATATCTTTAGGAGTGATATGCCGTGAAGGGGAACTTTTCATTAATCGATAAAATTTGGCTTACTTAGATTTCAAATCTTCCTACCCATGTTCAGGCCCATCAAGCAGTAACTTATCTGCAAAAATAAATTTGCTCCACTTCTCTAAGATATGATTTACGTGTATCATATGATAATTACACTCAATTTTTTAATATCTGTTGACACGTAAATACAAGACAAAAGGAAAAAGATTTTCAAATGAAAGATTAAATGGCCAGTGCGAGAGATGATTGCTGGGGTGCGCTCTGGGAAGTATATCTCAGAACGGATTTTAAAACTGCCCTAGATACTTTCATAAATGATATATATATATATATATAGATATATATATATATATATATATATATATATATATACGGTATATATATATATATATATATATATATATATATATATATATATATATAATATATATATATATATATATATCTATATATATATCACGACAAACCATGCATGTACATATATAAAAAACAGGGAACAAATCATCAATTTTTCAGTTTATCATACATTATATATATGTATACACACACATACACACACACACACACACACACAACACACATATATATATATATATATATATAATATATATATATATATATATATATATATATTAAGCTGCCGAGAAGGAACGATAGAGAGAGACTGTCAAACAATAACTAAACATTTAAAACGCAATAATTGACAAAACAGTAAACCCGAACAAGAACTGGACAATCCATGGGGGGAAATTTTAGGAGGGGATAGGAGGGTCAACTGGGTGGGGGGGGGTGGAGGGATGAGGGGAAAGGTAGTTGTTGGCCTTAATGTAATAACGATATTAAATTTCACTCGGTGATTTAAGCGTCCATAATGGGAGCGGTTTTAATTATGAGATAACTTAAATTGGGCCGGTCTGGGTTTGGAAGGGCCCAGGGGTCGAACTTCCACCTCTGGAATGGACCGCAGGTTGTTGCCGGTGTTGAGTTTATGAAAAAATCCACGAGGGGAGGAGGAGGAGGAGGAAGAGGAGGAGGGGGAGAAGAAACAGGAGAGAATGGAAGAGTGGGAGAAAGAAGAAGAGGCGCAGGAGGGATATTACGAAAAATAAAACAAGATGGAAGAGGATGAAGAGAAGGAGAGTAAAAGAGAACTTGGAGAACGATAGGGCTAGAGAAACGAAGGGGGCTGTAAGATGTGGAGGATGAGAATGAGAAAGAATAAGGGAGAAGAAGAAGAAAGAAGATTAAGCATAAAAAAAAAGTTAGCCGATGAGAGAGACAAGTCTGAATATAAACAAGAGCTCCATCACTGAACTTGATGTGTTTGAAAACTTCCACAGACTGTACATGTTCAAAAATACCAGTACAGTGCATCGGTTCATCAGCTATCATGATAAGTGAGAAAGGTTCTCACAACACCTGTAGCGTAAACGACTTCACGATTACCACTTTCGCTGAAGATGTATAGCAATATCAATTACATGAATATTTCCAGAAATTCCAAAAGATTGATGGTGATTACAAATGCATGGATATTGGGCGCTTTCTAAGTAATCAGTGAACAATAGTGCAGCAGATAGGTAGAAAACCACTTCAGTTTGTGATGATACAAGCATGACATTTAGCACAAGAGCTCCTTTTACCCCGTCTGACCATCCATGCAAAATGTCTATGTGGCCGCTGGTTGTTTCGATTTCTGACACTTTAAGTAAATCGCTGTTGAAGTAAACACATCTATCACTATTCAGTAATGTCTTCCTTTGGTAGAAGGGTTAACTGAAGACATCATTAGAGCTCCTACTACTATATTTATCATTGTGATAAAGATGGCGTACAAAATGGCCGCCATGAAACATTTTGCTTGATAACACTGCAACTAAGAAAGATAGAGACACGATATTTTTATCTATGTCTACATTTATGTGGCCAGAGAATCTGTTTCTAGCATTTCTATTGGGCTATTATAAATATTACATCTCGGAAAGGGATCCCATAATGGTACTGAAATGTATATAAACACAAGGCTATAATGGAGTATAATAACAAAGTATCTTATCCATGTTCTAGCACTGTTTCAGTGTCTCTTTTAAAGCCTGAAATGAACGCAAGGTTTTAAAGATGCATGGTGTCCCCCTTTAGTGTGAAAAAAATCTCATTCAGATGTATCTGAAGCATCATTTGCATTATTATAGTTACACCTCACATTATGATTACACCTATTATTTGCAGCTACACAAAGCTGTGCATGTAAGCCCAAGCCTTTAGCATTTGCACCTGCCATGGCAACCAGACTTACAGCCACATTTTGTAAACTGGTCACAACTCTGCAATGAGGGAATTGGCTGTCCAGAAGACTTTCCAGTCTTCGCAAATCTTTTCCCAACCCCAGTCAGCTGGTCTCGGTGCTTCTGGCCAGCGCAGAATTGCCTGACCCTATCCTCAACCTGCCTAATATGATGAACGTTTGGTGTGTTGAAGCAGAGCTGCTCTGGTTGGAGGGATGGCTTCATATGGTCTTTGTTTTCTGGCCTCAGCCACATTATCAACAGTGCTTGACCTGTCGTACATGAGGACCGCTAATTTCTCCAGGACTTCAAATCACTATCTTCGATGGTTGGTGGGTACTTGCTGAGTATGGAAAAAACTAGAGTTGCCCTCTTGAAAAATGTCCCATGTCTGCCATGCTGTTTTCTTTCCTTAATTTCTAAAGGCTGAGACTGTATCATAATCTGTAAATGCATGGAAGAACAGAACGCCTTTGGCCTTCTCTCGACCAACATTGCTGTGCAGGTTGTGAATGTCAATCCATCGAACACTGAAAAAGGAGTTTCCTTATCCTCTAAGTGTCGATGTACACTTGCTCCTTTCTTCTGTTTTACGAAGTAGTTTTACCGCTGGAGCTGAGCTCAACCTTAGCTGTGATTTTGTCTACTCCATGTTCCACCATACTAGTGAACTGGAGCAGAATTTGAAATAAGGCATCATGGATGCATCCTTCACCAAAGGAGTCGTTAAACCTAGACTGATGATCCAGAATATGCTTCATCAGTATCTTTGCTGCTTTAGCAATCTCAAGTGTATCTGAGTAGTCAGATGCCTGAGAATGATACGGCTAAAGCTACATCTTTCTGCAAGGCAAGTAAAACACTTCTCCCTTTATTGCATGTGCGCTTCAAATTCAGGATTTTTTTGCTGACAATTTGTCCTTTAATATTGTTGTATTTACAGTGGGTGAAGCAATGCCCAATTGTTCCAGGCACTGCTGATATAACAGGTAAGTACATGAGCAAGCTATGTATAGGCGTAGCTGGGCAGCTTTTAGGACACTAAACTACTAAATTGCACCAAGGCAAAGCTAGGCACAGCGTAGGTAAAGCAAAATTAGCTGACACTGAACCCAATCCTTAGTTACACAGTAGCGAAGTCACCAATGTGCCCTAGTTGTGCGATGACATTAACTCTTTTTAAACTAAAATTAAATATAAAACCACCACCTAAATGATATGTAGCATTTCAGACTATTACATTGAACAGGAAGACATTTTTCCATGCCTACTGAATCGTAAGATGTGATTATTTAAGGTTTTTGGCTTCCGCATTTGATGCCATCTTTCTTTTTTTACGCAATATAAATCTTTAACAGATATATATTTTACTTTTGCTTGGTGACTGCCTAAAATATGTATAACCAAAACAAATACATAAAAACATCACCAGAGGCACATAAGTCCCATGTTAAAACCTTGACTAGCGACCATCTTGAAAAACGGCAGCCATTTTGGAATTTTGAGTGAACACCCAGTAATTTTCATAATATGGCCTATGGAGAAAATATGTATAACATTTCATGCTTGTATCATTAACTGAAGTATTTTAGTAGAAAAATGAATTTATCTGCTGCACTAGATATGCAAAATGTTGCTTCACGGATACGACTTCCATAAATTCATAGCAAGACATCATAAGATAAAGTATTTTAGTAAATAAGTAACTAAATGTTCACAGTTTATAAACAATGTATACATATACGTACATACACACATGCGTGCATACATTCATATGTGTGTGTGAGTGTGTTGTGAATTTGTATTTGTATGCATTTACATATATGCATATAAAAACATATGCATCATATATGGATTGTAATCTAAGGTAAATTATCTCAAGGCTGTTTACCGGTGGTAGTGATGGACAGGTAAACAAAACCGGTTTGTCAGTTACCCGTCCCCAGCCTGGGCAGTAGCAGGTGTCAAAAATACTGATTATAAGCATTTCAATCTAATACATAGTTTTTGCCCCATATGCATTTTATATAAACAGAAGGAATGTTACAGCCACTAGGGGATGTCAATAATATTTTCGCGTTCAATACTAGAATTGAGAGATCAGTGTTTAACGCTAAATTGATATGTACCTGTGTTATCAACCGAATTAGACTAATCTCTGTGACAATTCTATTTCAAACTTTTAGGTATAAAAAATAATTGACAGATAAAAGGCAACAGAGTGAAGTAAGTAAAGAGAAGAAAAAAGTAAAACGAGTGAAAAAGTAGTGGATAAATAAATTCATGGCACTCCACAAATAAATACATACATACATACATACATATAATATATATATATATATATATATATATATATATATATCATACATTAAACATACACACACACACACACACACACACACACACATTACACACATATATATATATATATATATATATATATATATATATATCAATCTCAAAATCCTTTTCATCTCGGGAAGGACAATTTCATAGAGAGGCAACCTTCTGGTTTTCACTCAAGTAAGTTCTCAACGCTGGCTACCATCCAACCCCTTCGACTAATAACTGCGTACCTACTGGCTTCTGAGCTTCGGTTTGGAGGAGCGCAATGGATTTTTGAAGGGGTCCAGAGAGCATCACATATACTATATATATATATATATATATATTATATATATATATATTGTATATATAGATATATATATATAGATATATAATATATACAAATATATATATATATATATATATATATTATATATATATATTATATAATATATAATATATATGATACGCAGGCAAACACAATATACCGATATAAATATTTACACTATCAGCTTCCAACTCTGTACTCATCCTCTGATCTCTAAAAATAACAGTAATAAAGCCACTAACATGATCTAGATCAAAATCTCCACCACCAGCAACCAACAACAACAACAACAACAACAACAACAACAACGACGACGACGACACTTAAAACTTGAACCCGGACCCAATGTGATATATAGAGTCCGGCTTTTTACGGCCGAATCCGTTTGTCACACGGCATATTAAGCATTCGGCTTTTGAGTTACCATCATGTCATAAATTTCAACCCAGGGTCGTATTAACATAATCATCTGGTCACCGCTTCTATACCTCTTCTGAAGGTTGGTAGGCGATGTATGTCATACATACAAATCTATTAATATAATATATATATATATATATAATATATATATATATATATAATATATATATATATATATATATATATATATATATATATATATATATATATATATATATATTATAGTAAGGATTGAAAAGGTTCTCTCAACTGGTAGACGTAAGTAGGCGCAAGATGAATGATTGATCCATTATTTCTTTTCTTTATTATTGATGTAACGTTTCAAGACGTAAGAGTCCCATTTTCAAGTTATATATAAAAAAAGACAAAGGTTAAAAGAAACTAGGAATGAGAATTAAAAGTTAAAAACCATACATACAATATAAACGACAAGCACAAAACAATAGGGAGGATTGTTTACCAAAGGTGCTGAAAACACAGACTGAGTGACAAAGAATTCGGGCCGAGTTCAGCTTCGACTTAAAACTCACGAGCGACACAGAGGTGTTTAACTGTGGAACGAGCTGTTTCATGAAGAGTGATTCTAAGATTACTAAATAATGTTCGTTAGGAGCTTGGCCTATAATTTAACATCTTTGTAATTTATGTCAGATTTACATTTCTTTGTATGTTCACGTATACATAAAAATTCAGGATTTCTATAGCTTGAAAATGCGACACTTACGTCTTGAAATGTTGCACATGATAAAGTACTTAGAAAAGGAATAAAGGGTTGATCCTTCTCCGTACACCTACTGATATAAAATTTATATATATATATATATATATATATATATATATATGATATATATATGCATGCGTGCGTGTGTGCGCGCGCATGCGTGTATACGTGTACATGTATGTATGTAAGTGTATGTATGTATATCTATATATATATATATATACTATACATACATACATACATACATATATAAATATATATATATATATAATATATATATATATTATATAGCGTGTGTCAATGTCTGCATATGTAATAATTACTGTTAATAACGATGCAGTAACAGTAGTAGCAGTAGATATACCTCATATAATTGCAAACTTGAATTATGAGCCCTTCCATCCCTCTACAAAACATGTCTGCCTCGTTTCATTCTCCTTGGTAAATATTGTTGGAGGATAAAATCAAAAGAACGAAGAACAGGCCACCTCCACCTCATGAAGAAACCCCCAATGATGCAGGAGCAAAGCCAAGTTGCAATACGTTACTCCCCGCGGTTAATATACAGTCAAGTCTGAGCGAGTAAATTGGGCTTTGGAATCAGCCCTGCTCGATTTAAGGTGATCCCCTTCATGTTAATATTTAAGGCCTCATCCGGAATTCATAGAAGCTAATGGTCTCATTAACTTGAATTCAAGCACGTTCATAATTCACGGATATTTTTCATCAGATTTTTCGAAATGAATAAGATTCAAGATTTAACGTTTTCTTACTTTTTTCCTTTTTTTTTTGTTTTTTTTTTTTTTTTACAGGGGGAAGGCGTTGGTTCCTCACACACAGAGGCTGTGACTCCGCTTATCCTTATACTTATTTGATTGTTACTTTAAAATGCCTTTGATTTAATTACATAACAAATTATCACTACAGTTACCACAAAGGCAACCCATTCTACATACAAAAATAAGCAAAAGCAACCTACAGTGCAACGTTATCCAACAACGTGAAGTGACATACCTTCGAAATACGTAGATATCAGTTTTAAAAATGCGATTAATTAATATTCCTTCTTTGCATCTCACCCAAAAATCACTTAGTTTTTTTAGCGCAATATGCACGCCCTCCGATTATAAGGGAACATCCTTGAAGCCGTATGGGAACATGCCCTTGGAGACGAAGAAGTGTATAATAGGGAACCACTACAAGCACATTACTTAGATACAGAGGCATTTATGACCACAAACCACAAACGGCACATCTTAATACATTGCAACGGTTACGTCAACTTTAACTGCAGCGGAGGGCACGATCCTCATAAATCCCCAGGAGGCGAACCATCACGCATCACAAAGTTTTCAGCATCCTGAACAGCAAACAGCGTGGTATCTTTGATCGTAAAGGTAGGGGGGATAGGGGGGATGGGGGGGGCTGTCATCTCAGAAGGGTAGCGGTAAATCATCCTGGCCAACGAGGGTTAAGTCATTTTGGATAAGAGTCTCATTCTGAACTATGAAAAACATAGTCATCTTGATATACGAAGGTACCCATCCTTGGATCAAAGAATGTATTCTTCAAATGAAACATATTGTAAAGAGCCGAATGTCACAACGAGAATCCTGGATACTCAAACACAAGTAATCTTGAAACGCAATAATACGTACCCCGGTATTTCTGAATGATTAAACTTATTTCTGAAGCACGGTTGTACACCTTGTAAAAAATTGGTGCAGTGCCGAATACTGCATCCTTACTATTCAAACGGGTCGTCTTGAAAAAGAGGTATGAGTATTTTTGGATCACAAACGTACCTATCAAATAAGATGGTACTTCGTGTATCATGAGTCATTCAATAAGTATCAAACCGAACTTATCCATTATGATATGCACAAAGAGTTAAATCCCTAGCCGACTTCCTTTTGGTAGATTGGAGCGGGCCTGATCAATCCGGAACATTTTTTTTTTCTTTTCTTTTTTAACAAACTGTTTCTGAGACGAAGTGGAGATTTTCTTAATTAAATGGTTTCAGAGGTCAAATGGATCCAGCCTTCTCTTAAACACAAGGCTCCTTTAATTCGCTGGAACCAGTTTTATTCTAAACAAACGCTTTCAGAGTATACTCGGTGTTTTTAAACTAATTTCTTCAGATACTGGATGGATCCAGTCATTTTTATATACATAGCTTCATAGTTTCAGAGATGGACTGGAGCCATTTTTTTTTTTCAGAGACCGAATGGGTTCTGTCTCTAAACACATTTTCTATGGCTGAAAAAATCCAGCATTTTTATAAACAATTTGTTTCAAGACCGAGTGAGCAGTATTTCATTTTTTTTTAACCGAACGCTTTCTGAGACGAATAGAACGAGTCTTTTAAACAAGAGGGTTCAGAGACTGGGCGGATGCAGCCTTCATTTTAGTTTTTCTGTCCTCTCTCAGATATTAAAAACTACTGAGGCTAGAAGGCTGCAAACTGGAATGTTGATCACCCACCTTCAACTCATCAAACACACCAAATTGCAGCCTTCTATCCACATTAGTCTTTATTTTATTTAAGGTTCAAGTTACCCATGATCGTGCGTCTGGCAACGCGATTGGACAGGATCCAGTTTTTTCTTTTAAATAATGAGGTAACGAATGATCTGAAAAGCTATTTTTAACATTGTTTCTTATTTTTTAATCATAGGTTAATGAGGCGACCTATCTGGTTGTAAGCCGACTATTAGGTGTTGTTATAATGGCAACTACCACTACTGGTGGCACTGCTGTTGATCTAGATTCCTCATCTAGTGATGAGGGCACTAAACCAGCCCCAAAGACCTAAACATGAAGTCAGAAAAGTTCGCTCTGAATGGGTATCACAAAGAATTTAAAGGTTGGTTGACAGCACCAACAAAATACAGGAAAGAAGCTAGGTGCTCAACATGCAACAAACCCGTGCCTAGTCATCGATCCTCTTTTAATCAAGCATAGTCAGTCTCAGATACATATTAACAACATCTTCTGTTAAGTATATTTTTAGTACGCAACCCAACCCAGGAATTTATAAGGAAATCACTGAATGGCAGGTATCAGCTTTCATAACTGTCAGGTTAATTTGTTGGAACAATCATATTCCGCTTGTTCCTTAGTGTTGTTTACCTGTTAACCATTAACCTGTTCTTCTTTCTCTTTGGGGTAAAGTGAGTTGACGTCTACCAGACGGTGTCTGATTTTAGCCAGTCAGTAGCACAACTTCGAGGGGTCAGTATGGAGCAGCTAAAGGTATTGCTTACGTGTTGGTTTCGTCAAGAGGTTGGGGATCTCCTTGTCTGTTGGTGTAGCTTCATCTCCGTTGGCAGCATGTGGCTGTCATGACGACAAAGTTTGTCTGTTGGCTGCATTGGAAGTTCGACTCATATGTTGGAGTGGCTTCGTTCCTGTTGGCAGCGTGTGGGGGTGTCTACGACTAAGTTCGTCTGTTGGCTGCATTGGAAGTTCGACTCCTCTGTTGGAGTGACTTCTTTCCTGATGGCAGCGCGTGGTTGTGTCTACGACAGAGTTCATCTGTTGGCTATGTTGGAAGTTCGACTCGTCTGTTGGAGTGGTTTCGTTTCAGATGGCAGCATGTGGCTGTCTCAACGACAAGTTCGTCTGTGTGATGTTTTGTGAGCTCAACACTGTGTAACCTTATTGTGGTTCTAGTATATATTTCTTCTTGTTAAGACTTTGAGTATTTTTGAGACAAAGTTCTAGTTATATTGAAGTGTATAATTTTTGTTTTATAATCACTAAGTATTTCTAATGTTTACTACACTGGTAAAGTTCTTGTTCAGACATTTGTGTGTATTTGTGAAGTTTAATTGACTGACTATTTATGTGATAATCTGATCCTTTATTGTAAGGACTCCCCTATGTTTTGTGAGATTGATTTACTGTGATGCTCATGTATTAATATTTCGTTCATTTAGTTATAATGTCAGTTTGTTTGACATTTATGTATTTACTTTTTTAAATTTAAAGTGATTAAGTTACTACTTTGTAGATAATGTATACTATTATAAACAAATTAGTTTAAGGTACATTTTGTTTGTTTGTAGAGTTCCTTCCTCCAATGTTGTCTCATTCACTGCCAGTTTATCCAGTCCCGTTTGTTTGAAGATTTAAAGAACCTGATGAACCATTGGCGGTTCATAACAATAACTGAACACAATCTCCCTTTCTCACTGGCAGGTTCATTATTACGAGCTCCAATAAATAGCTGAATAGGGGGTTATAGCACAGATTCGACTTTGACAACAAGTATGTCAATATAGTCAGACTTGGACTTTATTTTGCAAAAAAGCTGATTATAAAATTTAGACATTCAAAATTCACCATAATACCAGATGAAACTTTTTCCTCTAAAAAAACAACTTGGAACTGTAGTGACATACTTTGATGATTATACTATGAATACCATAACCGGTTTTTTCTTAAACCAGTTCACAGTTGTACATCCGTGGAACTATAAAATACAATTAAGCAATCGATAACAGAGAAGGGCATACTACAAATATGTTTGGAAAAAAGGTAAATTTAGTGTTTCTGTTGAAGATCGCTTCCTCATCTAGTTGCAATAAGATGTAGTTGCCAAATGATACACTTATGTGCGTCCTATGCCTGTTTGAAAATTTCTGTTTTTGAAAATGTCTTTTTGGAGGACATGTTGTGAAATATCCAGGCGCACTTTAGTCGGTCAAGCCAAAGGACTGTTTGCTCTTTTGCTATATTTCACTGACCTAGTAGCAAGAGAAGAAAGATCAATCAAATACCTTTACAACAATCTTGCAAGTATTAAAGAACAAATTCATGCAAGCTCAACTGGAATGCATTCAACACCTTTCATAGAAATGAGTCTGCTCTTCACCTTTTACGTGGAGAGGTTACCAAGCTCTTAAAAGAGTGATTTTCTTAATTTGAAGACCTGGAAACCCTTTTAGTGTAGAAATTCTTAACCCAAAAAACCATGTAGACGTTGATCACATTTATGTTAGAGCGGCTGCAACGGCCACTCTTTTTGAGTGTAACAAGGCAGACTCCAATGGAACTAGGCAGGTTAGAGTAGTTTGCAGAAGCTTCATGGTGGAGCTGGTGGAGCAAATCCGAAAGAGGTTTAATGAAGTACAGGGAGAGTGTTATAATCACCTTGGATTTCCTAGTGCCAGCAAATTCTGCCAATGTCACCCTTCCTCTTTAGCAGGACTGTATGAATCCTTCACATTCCTGAATGATGTAGCTAACCTTGATTTGGTAGATATGGAATGGCGGAAGCAGGCTATAGAAGCATCTTCCATTCTGAATGCTAACCTCACTGATATCCAGTTTTGGCGAGAAAGATAAACTCAAAGAACATTAATGGTAAGCTCAAGTATGGAAATCTGCGTTGAGTTAGAGGGTGCATGTTGTCATTGCCATTTCCAAATGCACCAGTAGAAAGACTTTTTAGTAGTCTTAAGCAAATCAAAAGTGATCAGAGTATTGTGGGGTTGCTGCATAGAAAAGAAGGAATGGCCTCATCAGGGATTTCATCTGATAAGATAAATGTTGAAGAGCATCCAGAATTGTTAAGACTGATGAAAGGAGTCAAGAGCACTGCCACAGATCTAGAAGCTCATGATATCATTGCTGAAAAACTGAGGGCATAATGATGTTCAAGGTATATATTAATAAAAATTGCATATTGTTCTCAACCCAAGGAAGGGTTCGAAAGCTTTGTAAAGAGTTTTTGAATTATACACGAACTCGCAACATTTTTTATTATTGTGGACCTCTTAGAACATTATATATACTTTCGCGATAGAGAATTTTTCCCAACAAAAATTGTATAATTGTCTTTAGTTAATGGGCTAGATCTTTTGTTGAAAAACTTTGTGTGTGTGTGTGTGTGTGTGTGTGTATAACCAGCTCACTTTAACTTGGCAGTAATTTGCTTCCGCTTTTGAGATATTTTTTCAATAATAATGGTCAGCGTTGAAATTCTTTATGATAGTAGTTCATCGACTTATTTGTCTTATTTGTTTTTACTTAACATTGATTTTACATTTGCCATTGAACATTGAATAATAATACATTTTCTTAGAAAGTTTATAAAATGCATTAATTCATAATCATTTCTTCTAATCGGATAATGTTCTAGACCATCCAGAATTGTTAAAACTGATGAAAGGAGTCAAGTGCAATGTTACAGATTCAGAAGCTCATGAATATCATTGCTGAAAAATCTGCTGGCATAATGATTTTCAAGCTATAATAACAAAGATTGCATTAGGAGGAGTAAATAGAGGAGTTAAGTATTTATTTTTCTTCACATACGGATTTGTTTTCGCACAGTAACTGATTTATTTTTTGTATAATTTCTTAAGAAGGGTATAAGTATATTGATTATCTATTACTACTATAATGGAAATGCAATCTCAATTTGTTATGTATTACACTGAACCACTGTATATTTCAAAAATAAAAAATATTTTCTCTTCTTATCTAATTCAAACCTACATTTATAAATTATAAGAGGGAGTAGAACCCTCGTCCTTTAGGTATCTAGTTGATACAATAACTTTAAAGCTGCCATGTATATGGTTTGGGGAATTAAAGCCCAAAATGGGGAATTTTTACCTTCATGCTGGGGATATCATAAAATGGAGAAATGAGAACACTGGGATCTGGCAGCCTACGTGACTCCTCTGGTCAAGACAACCCATAACCATAACGGTCCCTCGAAACAGACGTCTTAAGATGAGTGTCCACTGAAGAATAACAAGAACTAATAATAAAGACATGGATACGCTTTGTTACCCACAAGTCTTTTACTTTATTGATGATGAAGACACCGAACCGATATTAAAAGATTTGAGAAATACAGAGGAAGAAAAAGAAGTCTACAGTGGCACCTTTCCATGCATACTATCTTCCTCTCCTGCTCTCTCGTCACCAATGATGCGCGGGATGGATCTCCCTGTACATCACCCGAGCAAAGGAACATGTCTAGTGCATTTTGTATTTTCAACAAATATGCAAAAATACACGAAGCAAACATACAAATCTCGCAAAGATTAACAGAGCACAAAAGATCAGTGCGATATGCTTCAGAGAGTTCGGGAAGTTTCTTATATATTAAGAATAAAGGCCATACCACAAACTGGAGTGCGGAAGGGCTGGTTTTCAAAGTAGCTGTCGGTAGAGAAGGACATTGGAAATGGGATGACATCGACGAGATAATACTCAGGCCTCTTCTCAAGCAGGTGTTCCAGAACATACGACCACCGCACTCGTCGCCCCAGACGGGAGTTAATGACGCCAAAATGCCAGTGAATACCTTAATTACCATTTTTCACGGTCAACGTTCACCTGCAAGCCAACAGCGATGTACCGCCACACCCACACATGCTTTGTATATATGCGTGTATGAATATATATGTGTGTGTGTGTGTGTGTGTAACATAATATCATGTCCATATTTCACCCGTGAAAGCGAAAGCGTGCTCGATATATATGATTGCAACGTTCAATTAGTGTTTAAATTTTTAATGGGCCTTTTATCTTCATATCATATTGTTGTATTACAGTAAAAGACAACCATGTGCCTAAATCTTATATCACCACCCATAGTATAAAGACTAATCCTGGTCAGGGAAGTGAATTTACTCTTCCCAGACATACCAACTATGCCTCCAGTGACCTGCATGGTTAGTTGTGTGCTTGCATCTAAATCGAATGTGGTGGGTGGCCGCCAAATCGGGGAAGAGTATGAGGCTACCAACTACATTCCTTAAGATTTCTTGAGAACTGGCAGGCGACACTTTGGGGCATCTCATCTACAGGGAAAAATGGACTTTTGTGCATTTATGTATGCGTACTAGCAACTACATCATACTTGTAATAGATCAAATACACTGTTGTTCTGAACTTTCTTGTTTAGGATTTCGGGAGACTTAGAAGTTGAGTTCATGCCACCTAGATGATCTTGGTTACACCAATGAAATAAATATATGAATACATATCATAATTTATGTAGGAGAATTATTTATATATATATACATATATATATATGTGTGTGGGTTAGGGAGATAGTATATGTGATGGAGAGGAGGATAGATTTCTTGTGTGTGCAGGAGACTAGGTGAAAAGGGAGTGGAATGAGAGAAATGTGTATAAGCTATATTACAGCAGGTCATGAGAGGGGAGACTTGGAGTTGGAATTATAGTAAGTAACAACTGGAAGGAAAAAGTGGTAGAAGTAAGTAGAAGTAAAGAGAGTAAGTGATAGGCTTTTAAAGATTCCAATAATAATAGGGGACAAGGTAGTTGATCAGCATACGCTCCTCAGATGGGGCTCCAAGAGCAAGAGAAAGAATTATTTAGACAAGAGTTTGAGGCTGCCATTAGAACAGTGAAAGAGGAGGAGAAACTAATAATAGAAGCTGATATGAATGGCAAGGTGGGAAAGAGAAGAGATGGGTATGAGGAGGTACACAGAGGCCATGGGTTTGGAATTAGAAATGAAGATGGTAATTATTTATTGGAGATGGCTCAGAGTTTTGAATTGGCCTGTATGAACACATGGTTTCATAAGTTAGATAAGTACTTGATTAATTATGAAAGTGGAGGAGTGCAGAGCCAAATAAATTAGATCCTGGTTAGAGGAGCCGACAAAAGCAATGTGACAAACTGCAAAGTGATTCTGGAAGAAGCGTGTATTAAACAGGTTGGTGGTGATGGATTTCAGAATGTGAGGTAGGAAACCCAAGAAGAGAAAGAGGAGATCTAGAATTAAGATTTGAGACCTTATAGGAGAAAAGGGGGAACAATTTAGGAGGCCTGTGAGAGAGAGATGTCTGGAAAGGGGGAACATAGAATTTGTACAGTGTAACAGAGTGGAAAATATCTGGGCAGACATGAGAGAAATATGTGTGGGGGAAACAGAGTAATTGGTGGGAAGAACCAGCGGATATGGAGTGCTGAGAGAAAAGCGGTGGTGGAATGGAGAGATGCAAAAATCAATTAAAAGAAAATCAAAAGCATTTAAGGACTGGAAAGTAAGGCATGCACAGGGTGCAGAGGTAAGGTACAGAGAAGAGGGAGGAAAGAGAAGTGGGAAGGAGGGTAGGGCTACTGGAAGGGCAGCAAAGCAGTTGAATAAAAGACTAAGACCAAGAGAAGGAGAAAAGGATATCTATAAGATTTCAAACTTGAGGAAAAGGCAGAGACAGGATGTGGGTAAATTGGGTGTCATCAAGGATAGTGATGGAAATATATTGTATAGGAATGAAGACATTAAGAAGATATGGTGAGAGTATTTTGAACAACTGTTAAATACTGAAAATGAGAGAGAGGAAATGGGGGAAGCACAGAGGGTGGAGGGACCAATGATGAAGGCACAGGATAAAAAAGTGAAGAAGCATTAAGGAAAATGAAGAATGGTAAATCACCAGGTCCATCAGAGTTCCAAATTGAAATGATCAAATTACTAGGTACAGAGGGGGAGACATGCATGCTGGATTTATTAAAAGCTATATGTGAAGAGGAAGAAATACCAAGGGACTAGGAAGAGTCTGATGGTATATATATACATGCAGAAGGGAGATGTCATGGATTGTGGTAATTACAGGGGAATTAAACTAACAGAGCATGGATTGAAAAGTTAGAGAGAACACTGGATGAGGAAGCTAGAGGGAAACCAGGAACTCTATTGTGCATTTATAAACCTAGAGAAAGCATACAATAGAATCCCAAGAGAGGTGATGTGTTTTGGTGTTTAAGGAAAAGCAAAGTCCCAGAAAAGTTGGTTACGCTGGTCGAGATGATACATGAAAGAATGAGTACAAAAGTGATATGAGAAGTTGGGGAAATAGAAAACTTTGAAGTTAGTGTTGGATTACACCAGGGGTCAGCATTAAGCCCATTCTTGTTTGTGCTGGTTATGGATGTATTAAGTGAAGAGATCAGGAATGAAGAGCTGTGGGAGTTGTTGTGCGCCGATGAAAATGAGGAGGACCTACAGAGAAGGGTTGGAGAGTGGCAGGAGTCTTTAGAGAGGGGTGGTTTAAAGGTGAATGTGAATAAAACGGAGGTTTTGCTGAGCAGTAGGGAAGATAGAGACAGAATAGTAATAAAAGAAAGAAGAGGGTCAATTATAAAACAGACAGAAAAGCTTAAATATTTAGGATCTATTTAAGTGAAGAGGGAGGATGTGAAGCTGAAGCTGACTAGGATAAAAGCTGCTTGGGGGAAGTGGAGAGAGGTAGCTGGAGTGGTTTGTAATAAGAAAATGCAAATCAAGCTAAAAGTCAAGATCTATAACAGTGATAAGACCAGTGTTAATGTATGGAGCAGAAAAATGTGCTCTAAGAAGAACAGAGGAAGTACAGCTTGAGAGAACAGAGATGAGAATGCTGAGGTGGATTATGGGAATATCGCTTCTTGAGAGATTGGAAAATGATGAAATAAGAAGGGCAGGATTAGTAAAGATTACAGAGGTGATAAGAGAGTCACGATTGAGATGGTATGGGCATGTGTTGAAGATGGATGAGAGGAGAGAGTGAAGAGGGCTTGGGAGGAACCTGTTAGAGGAGGAAGATCGAGAGGGAGAGAGAATTACACGGCGTGATAAAGTGAAGGAAGATATGGAGAGATGAGGTTTGGTTCAGGATGATGCCTTTGATAGAAGGCAGTGGAGAAGGCGCATCAGGCAACCGACCCCTTAATGTAGGGATGACGGTGGGAAAGTAGTAGTATACATAAATATGAATACATTCATATATATACAGACCCCGCTCACGAACACGCAACAATCTCATCAAGTCAATTAGTAACGGCGCAAAAATTTCCCTCAAAACGGCGATTTAATTACCTGTAAACAGTGCCTCTATCAAAAGCACTTAACAGCATTTTTCGGGCCACTTCTGTTGGCGGTTGACCTTTCCGAGGGCAAAAAGTACTTCAAAGCGAAGTCGGCGTGTGAAAACTATATATACATCATAATGAACAGAATGCAAAACCCGATCAAAGTTCAGCGAGTAAAATGCAGACGCTCACTGCATACAAAACACATTGACATTTGAACTACGCTAGCAATCTCTGTGAACGATTGAAGGTTTTGGATACATTTGTATGAACAATACTTCCTTCATTCATCATACAGAAAAACACAAGTGAGAAATATAAATATGAAGATGTTGAGGCAAAATTCTTAGCTATGCAAGGAAATAGAGGTATGAGGAATATCTCTATTGACAAATTAACTAACTTTAACATTATTACTAGTATTCTAATATGTATAATACACTTTCCTTACTTGTTCCCCATTCACAGGTAAAACAGACACGAAACTATAGCATATTCACATCCAAAAGAGAAATTATCTTTGGTACACGACAGATCTAATTTGCAAACTAAGTCTAAGCACGAAAAACCTAAGTTTTAACCACAGACCAATAGTTGAATTTTACAGTATTTATACAAATTCACATCCAAAACAATAAAAATCCTCTGCATATTTAGTTTAAGTGCATAAAACATAACAACATGGCGATACGTTTATAAATACATGGAAGGAAATTCCTCAATAATATGAAATGTCTGGAAAAATACATATTTAGTAAGCTTTTGCTAGCCACTTGTTGCCTGCAGTAACAAGCGAAAATTTACCAAATATATATTAGATATATTTTTCAAGACATTTCATATTGTAGAATTCCCTTCCATTTACCTGAATGTGACAATGCACTAATGCCTTAGATATAAATTCATATTATATAGTCGCACATTATGTATTAACACAAACATACACATACAGATTATATAAACACAATCCTAAATACACACATATAAATGTGTAAACTGTACACAACAACAAAGAAAATCGAACACAAATGTATAAAATGGACATACAAAAACAGGTGATTTAGGGGCTGGACAATGACTACCCAACGCCACAACACGGGCCCCCTCCCCCCCAAAATCTACCCATCCCAGCAGTCGCCAATAAAATGTTCTATTTCTGAACACAATACTGTGGTATAATGCTTTCAGCCGAATCGAAAGGCCTTAATTATAATCTTTCCACACGGCCGAATTTGCGATATTCTGAGGTCCCCCGTAATTTTTTTTTTTAATTAATACATTATTGTCGGCGGAGAGCGCATTACCGGGTGTTAATTAGCGGTTTGGTTACGCCTGGGCCGATCACAAACAAATGAATATGACCAATTAACACATCTCTTTATAGGCCCGAGTTCAAAGGCTCTGGCGACGCGGCCGATACAAAAGCCAATCATTCGCACGGAATCAATTAAGCAGAGAAAAGGAAAAATAAATGAAACAAAATACACTGCCCGACTTAGGACGATACCTGGCTGTGCTTATATATCCATTTGTGTTCCCCCGAATAAAAGACGCAGTTTGTTTGTGTCGGCGCGTCTCCGGGAACCAAGACACCGTTGCTGTATATGATTGAACTCGAACAATTCTACTGTTATGTTGTTATGTTATATTTGATTTCATTTCATTAAATTATTCCAGCACGAACCTTACGGACAGCTTTTGAATTATGACATTCAGGCTGAATGAGAAAAGTCGGGAGGAGAGAGAGAGAGAGAGAGAGAGAGAGAGAGAGAGAGAGAGAGAGAGAGAGAGAACACGTTTATTCTTTTAAATAAATACCAGCTGTTCTGTCCCATCTCGGTTCCTTTTGCCAAGACCAAATGTAAAACAATGGGTAACTGCCATAATCTAAGCTTCCTCCTCACGTCAGCAACGGATTCAACACGAAGGAGGCTCTTAAAGATGATGAAAATGTAGGAAAGAAGAAGGAGGAGGAGGAGGAGGAGGAGGAGGAGGAGGAGGAGGAGAGACACTAAAGTTTCGTAGGCATCTTGGCATTCCTCCGTGATCTAAAGAAGCGGCGACCAGTGGCACAGGGTATAAAATAGCCGTTTGATATGCACCCGTGGCAGTGTGATCTGATCGCTTTTATGTTTTGTTAAGAGCAGCCGATGCTTCCTTTGGAGAGAGAGAGAGAGAGAGAGAGAGAGAGAGAGAGAGAGAGAGGGTTTGGTATACGTTCAGAAGATGTATGCATGTTTACTGTACTGACGCGTGCCGAGGCCCGCTGTGCAGTTCAACGAAATGCCTCCCTAGCGCAAAGAACCAGTAATCTGGTCACTTCACTCCTCCTCCTCCTCCTCCTCCTCCAAGTACTCTTGCGCGACCCGTAGGTGCGCACGTCTCTACCTGCAGAGAGAGTGAGTAAGAAGCCCTCCTTGTGTCACATTGTTGGTCGGGTGCCATGCGAGGAGGGTTCCTCCTCCTCCTCCTCTTCCTCCTCATCCCGTATCCGAGATCAAAGGAAATACGATAATTAGGCAAAGAATTTCTCTCCGTCCTTGCGAGCCGCTCCTGTGACGTCACGGGGAAGAGAGTTTAACCAAGGCCCGTTCCCCGTCTCGCTGGGGGCAGAGCCCTTTATGAGACTTATATAGGAGACCGCAAACGTCACACTCCGTCACACGCTGCGACTGATGAGTTACGAAGCCCCCCCACCGGAGCCCCAACCCACCACAGGAGAGGAGGGGCTCTGTATGGGTGGAGCGGCCCAACACTGATATGACGGGAGACGGGCAACCATAGAAGGAAAAATCCATTTATTAATGCTTTAGTTGTTGAGAAAGTAGCCACCCCTATGACTCATAAACCCGGACCTCTCTCTCTCTCTCTCTCTCTCTCTCTCTCTCCATAACTCTCTTCTCTTCTTCTCTCATGCCCATTAACTTAGCGTTTAGCGAACCAAACAGTTCTCTAAGAGCAACAGGGATTTCCCTTCTTTTCTTTTCTCCTTGGTTGCTCCATATACTTTTTCTTCTACTCCATTAACGCTGTCTTCCTCGTCCTTCTTTGTGAAATCGTACGGCTGACATTTTCTCCAACGAGGCGAGTGATTCATGAGCGTCAGCACAGTGGCCAGATGCTCAGTTCAGTCTCCTTTGGCCATTGCAAAAAACATACATTAATAAGATTAAATATAACAATTAGCGAGCAGATTAAGAAAAGGATCAGTGAATGATTACAGGTAGATCGTAAGCCAGATTCCCGGCATACTTTCTCTTGGCATGACCCAAGTTTTCAAGTACTAAGATTATAAAGCATAAACGAGCATAGAAATAAAACCAAGGGTAATTCCAGGTAGTGACTACCTGACCCAAGTTTTAAAGTGCATACTAAGATTATAACATAAACAAGCAAAGAAATAAAATCATGGATAATTATACGTAATGACTATTTATGATAGACAATATGTCTAACTACAGGTTATTGCTCAGCGTAACTTCTCAAAGTCATTATCCAAACTTAAAATCAATAAGTTTATTAAAATCACGATTAATTATTACTAGTAGTAACTTATGAAAAGTAGATATTTCTTCCTCCAAGTAAACTGACGAGAGGAATTTCTCTTAACCATCGCCCAAATCTTAAATCTATAAGATTAAACAATCAAACTAACGAACGATAAACAAAAATCACAGGTAGATTATAACGTGTAATACGGAGTAAACTGCTGAGAGCAGTTCCCCTCAGACACTGACAAAAGTAAAGATTAGCGCATTAAATGCGACAATGAACGCATACAGGCCATGCATGATTATTGGTAGTACACTGTATATTAATTCCACGTAGAAATAAAAATATATTTTCTCTTGGCTATAATGATTCTTTTACTAAAATTAAAGACCAAATTAGCGAATCATGGACACCCACAAGTAGATATATGACTATATACAGGGTTATCAAATAATTTTACGCAATATAGATGCAAAGCACAAATGAACAGAATTAAATAAGAATTTGAATGTATGAAGAAGACAAAAGGGTCATCGTTTATTACAGGTAGGTCATGCAAGTAATTTCAATTACATATATATATAAATATATATATATATATATATATATATATAATATATATATATATATATATATATATATACATATACATATATATATTCCAGACACAATATAGAGCGTAGGCTCCTTTGACTGTTGTTCAAGAAATTAATTAAAAAGATTAAACAAAAATGAACTAATGGGTAATATAACATGCATAACCACAGGTAAGAGATGTGTGATGTTCATGAAACTATCAAACAAGAAAGAGAGGGCGGAGTTACGTCAGGCTTTACGATCACTGATCTAGAATACATCAGTTTAAGCAAAAGAATAGACGAATAATAGGTTCAGGAGCAATTGCAGGCAATCACATCAATTCGCACGTATACAAAGCAAGGGTTATTCGATCTAAAGTATATAACAGTCTTTCCAACTGAATAAAGTTTTGTCAGCGGGAATTTGCTTTTAATTGTGATTAAGATCTTTGAAACTTTAAACTCGCATTACTTAGCAAGCAGATGCACATGCACGCACACTAAACACTATACGTAAATACACACACAAGATATTGTGCAGGTTTCGACTACCGCAGCATCAACCGGAAGCGACCATAAGTGGTTTATCTTCCGTTTGAGGAGAGAGAGAGAGAGAGAGAGAGAGAGAGAATTGCAAATCGAATTAACGATCCAAGTTCCGGTGCATCAGGTTGCATCAAGTGTCTAGAATCCATTAAAAGCAGATGGTTTGCTGACCTCCCCCTCCCGCCCCTCTCCCCGGACCCCTCGCTTAGCTACCTGTGCATACTCATCCCAGAGTTGCCCCTTCCTCTTTCTTCATTCTTTACCACACAAACAGACGTTTCGCTCAAGCGTTTGCCAAAGAGGTTGGTTGCAAGCACATGGCTAAATTATACATGTGCGTGTGTCTTTTTCTCCTCTCATTAAAGAACCGCTGAACCCAACGATTGAAAACATTTTTGGCCACTCGCCAACTATGATATATTGCCTGTTTTTCCGGTCCTTTTCCAAGGACCCCATCCCACCCCTCACCGTTGGTAATTAACCCCCTTCTTAAATCCCTTTCAAAAAGGCCCCTACCTACAAATGGGTTTCAACAACCCCACGCGTTAGTTTAACTGCACTGAACACGAAGGACTCCAATGGAGGTCGCCGAGATGATTAAAATAGATTCACTTCTTTTGATCTCTTGAAGCGTTTTGATGATTGTCCAATGGCTGTAGCCGTCCCTCGTTTTTGATGTCCGTGGGGAAGATGATGATGATTATGAGGGCAGAAGTTTGGTGTACAATAATTGAGGACGGGATGGCAGGGCTCGGGGATGGTGGTAGTACGGGGAGAGGGCAAAGGTTTGATGTTAAAAGTATTTCTGATTCAAGATATCGCAAACATTCAGTCTAAAACGGCTTTTGACGGTCGAGAAAGCCTTTTGGTAAAAGTTGCAGAGAGAGGTGGGGTGAGGTGGAAGAGTTTCATGGGAGGGGGGGCATCGGGGTATGGGGGTATCATACACGTAGCGGTTATATGATTTAGGAATAGTTTACCTTACCATATTCTCAACGTTCATTTCCTTACCACTTTTGGGAAGGATAAGCAAATATGGCGTCATATCAATATCACTACAGGCTTCTAATGCAGTAAAACTATAAGCTGTGGGACAACATGCCTGCAAAACGCGGCTAAAAGAGTCGATGCACCCTTTGGATGCCAGTACTCTTTCCTTCAGCAGCTCAGTTTATTCATTTTGTATATCCTGCATTTTCATTGCTAATTGATATTTTAAAGAGTATATTTACCTGTGTACTTAAACATATTAGAGAAATACAGCGTTTTAAATCAAGTTTCCTTATCCGGGAAATCTTGAACCATCTGCACTTTCATGTTTCGAATTTGGTGCAATTCATATTCTTATGGTGTCGTGGCAAGAGCTTCCGATGGAAATGGAGCGTTTTCAATAAACTAGTAAAGCAAGTTCACACTAATCAGCTCTATACTACCGTAATATCAATAGCTACTTCGGAAACCACTTACTATCCTGTTATTCATTTAGTGGCGATAAATAGATGTGACGTTTGATGACATCTGTCGTAAACGTTTATGAAAGTTATAAGAAAAGTCAATGACTATATAACTACAAAATTTTTAATTTATCTACAAAGACGAACCTAAAACAAACAACAGTCCAACTGTCTATAATAAGAAAAGGCTTATAAATGCATACTATCCTTATATTATGACTAAGGTTGCAGTAAAGTGTATATCGAACTCAGAGAGAGAGAGAGAGAGAGAGAGAGAGAGAGAGAGAATAAATACCCCAAGAACCGGTCCTATCAATTACCGACTTCCCGAAACCCTTCAGCAGTGGATGGGAAGGATAAAATAATCACTACCGACCAGAAAGAAGAGCAGGTAGCATCATACTGGATTCATCTCATCTAAATACCAGCATCCGGGTATCTTCCCAATCCAAGTCCCCCCTTTTCTTCCCAAAACTGAACAACAACATACGAAACAATTCTCTCTCTCTCTCTCTCTCTCTCTCTCTCTCTCTCTCTCTCTCTCTCTCTCGTCTCTCTCCTTCCCTCTTCTCCCTTCCTCCTCCCCTTCCCTCCGTCCCTCCTCCCCCTTCCTTTCAAAAACATCTTAATCTGTTGCAACAACAAAAGCATCACAAAATACATTATCAATATCATCGCTGAAAGTTAAAATCCTCCGAGTAACAACCTACCCCTTCCAGTCACCCTTCCCCCCAATACATCAAGAGCAGCATCCACATCAACAGCAATAACAACGTCAAAGGCACCATCAATGTACACCAACGGTCCGCCCGACCTCCTGACACTGCCGCCACTCTTAAATCGCTCTCTCGTGCGACATGTTAGCGACCTGCCCTGCCCCTCCATTTGGCTCAAACTCTTCCTCTGGTGCGGCATTGACAGCAACTCACTCGATGATTTGCATAGGGCTCTACTACGGTACCCTCGATGACCTTATCAGAGTGGTATGGGAAGAACCAACCACTCGGAGGGAACTCCGACCACTTCTTACCGTCTTTTCGGTTTTTTTGACAGTTTCATATTATTATTGTTGTTGTTGTTGCTGTTGTTGTTGTTGTTGTTGTGAAACCTTTCAAAAACAAAATGCACGTACAGAAAAGAAAAATATTTTAAAGTCAGAAAAACTAAAACGCAACGGTGTATAGAGCGCGAGACTAGCATCACAGTCTTTTATAAAATAACCTATGAACATCGGCGTCAGTAATACGGAGTGGAATCCTTCAACAGTGGACACAGTGAAAGGGATGAAAGACTTCCGTTCCTTTGCCTTATATACAAGGCAACGTGGCCCTCAGCAGCGGGATGAAGGTTGCCGCTCACCACATCGGGTAACATGCAAATTTTTAATAATAATAATAATAATAATAATAATAATAATAATAATAATAATAATAATAATTTTAATCCATATCTGTATATATGTATGTTAAATATGTATGTATGTATGTATGTGTGTATGTATGTACACACACACACACACACACACACACACATATATATATTGTCTATATATATATATATATATATATATATATATAATATATAATATATATAATTCAAAATTCCACCTCGTCTCCTCCCAGAAAATACATTTACATTGAAAATTTAGGCCTTGACTCGAGGACGAGGGGTTTGAACAAGAAAAAAAAAAAAAAGGTTGAAAACTAAACTTCTCCGGCATAAGGCCGGGTTTACTGAAGAGGGAGGAACTTACATAAAGCCGGACTCTATATTTTAAAAGCACTTTATTTACATAAATTTACAGAGGTCCAGGAAACACAAGGGTAGGTGAACTTTTCTCAGTCCACCCAAACACGTGGGGGAGCAACCCGGTCACGTGTTTAGGAAAATTGCGCAACGGAGCAAAATTGCAAGCTTGAAGGACTTCCAAGTTCTACCAAAGCCAGGCACAGTGTTTGTCTGCAAGTAGAAGGACATAGGCATGAGGCAGGGCACATGTGTGTGAACTTTACTCACCGTTTTCTCTCAATCAAAGGGCCACTCAGGGGGAAATGAAATGACTGGGGAATTTACACAGCAGAAACTATTTCGTGGCTTTAATTCACTAGGGGAATGTTACTGGTATCACAGGGGAGTAATTACAGAATTGAGCCAAGAGGGCGAATGGGAATGAAACACTGCACAAGTCGCCCTTGGAAAATGAAATGAAATACAAAGATAAAACAATTCCCTGGTTGAAATGGAATTTCCCTTACAGTACCTTTAGTGAGGATGCAGGATATCTTCTTCTCTAAGTCTGGACACTATGGACTTTAAAAATTTACTTGGGCTTCCCAAAGCATGGGAAAATCAGGCCCAAGAGAGGGGGGGGGGGGGGCCAGTGGTCTGACCTAGCCTAGGTCCCATCGTCTTCCAAGGCCTCTCTCCTGGATTCAAGGCCTTTTCAAGCTTTCTCCTGGATAGCGCCTCCCACTATGCCTGCAGGGGATATTCCAAGCACCAACGGGAGAAGAGGATAGCTTTTCAAAAGAAAAAGAAGAATTGATTCCTCCAAAGTCGAAGGGGCAACTCGTATAGATAAATTAAACTTGGGTTAAAGATTATTTCTTTCCTTGGTTCTTCTTAAATCTTGAACACCTCCCCATTCTAGAGGACATTTCAAACCTGGACGGGTTGGAATGGACAAGACAAGCTAGAACCAAGGACCAATTGCAATATAGATTACTGAGCCTTCCATTCTCCCTTGAGTGGACTTATAATATAAGCAATATTCAAAATCTGCCAATTATAATATTCATGAAGTCTTACTCGACAGACAGAGAATTAAACAAAATGAAGTGTGACTTGACTAAAGATTAACTTTCTATATTCAAATAACCATACACTTAAAATATAATGCCACACTGAGAATAACAATGAACAACAATAAGTGGTTATAATATATAATTAGACCTACAGGTAAGTTACATCCTACATAATTCTACTATCTCAGATGTTCAGGGCAACACATCTTATCTGTATACCCTGATGGATCGATATGACACGTTCAGGTGTGCTAATGGCCCTACGGTTTCGTGAAGTTACTTTGTCTCGTAACAAGATGACACCTAACAGTATTAATTATATCAGCACTAACATTAGTGCACTAACAAGGGGAAAATTAATGGAGTAATTCTTCGTAGGGATTAAATAAGATAACACACACACACAAGAAAACAAAATGTAAATTTGATCAAACAACGTCAATCTCACAAAATATAAAGACTAGGGAATAACACTAAATCAGAACAGCTAACCAACTAATGTATAAGCGAGACAGGCTTCGAGATTATCTCTAATCTACAGCAACGTTAGCTGGCTAAAGTTTTCCCAAGTTAAATGGAATTCCAAGTGCCTAGAGTAGGGCACTGTGCCAATTGTGGCACTTTTACGACAGTAGTTCGCTAAGAAGTACTAATTTATACAAGGCCAAAGTAGCTGGCAGTTTGGCTCTGCCTAAGCAGAGCATACAATATACAACAAATGCCACAAGGCAGTAAATATGAAGAAAGGAAACCAAGGAAGATAAGATACAGGCAATACAAAAGGAAAAGAAGAAAGTTACCAAAGGGTCAGAAAGAAGTAGAAGTAGCAGAGTCTGGCACTCTCTTCTGGATGGAGAGGGTCAGAACTCTCTTTAAGAGGGTGGCACTGTGCCAGGCACTAGTGCAGATAGGCTATTGGCTCTCGTAAGGTTTTGGAAAACCTTGACGCCCTTTTCCCTTCTTCCTTAGACCTCTCCGAGGTCGGTTTGACGATGCCATGGGGGGCCTTGGAGGATCCAAGCCCTTTGAAGATTCCGAAGGGGCATCTGCTCCAGCTGCTGTGACAACTGGAGCCTTGGCACTCGTCCCCGTGCCTAATGCTGTGTGGCTCGGTTCCCTGAGTTCTTAGGCCAAATAGGATTCTGCAGAGTCATTACTCCGGGACCGATTCGCTGCTGACGGAGGGGGATTGGATGAAGTAATGGTATTCGGGATGGGCTTTCCCGTGGAGAGGACCATTGGTGGAGTGTCCAATATGGTTATGGGTGTCCTGGGGGATTCCTATTGGAATTGGCTCTTCCTTGACTGCCGGCATGGTTAGTTGGGCCAAGCCAGCGGAGGGAGAGCGACCGGGACTTAGAGCTCCAGGAGGAAGACTCGAGTCTGGCCTTGGCACTGGCACTAAGGCCGTTCCTGAATCAGTGGAAGGACTCGAACGTGGCTCAACACCCATGAGAGATGGAGCCTGGCACTGCCTGGCACCTTCAAGTGGCACTGGCTGTGCAGAAGTAGTCCTTGGAAGCCCGTGGAACGGGTCTGGAGCTATGTGAGGGCGGTGGCCCTGATACGGTATAAAGTTAGGAGGAGACTTAAAATCTTGTCCTAGAAGGACATCATAACCTCCTGGTATATAGTTTGCTACTGCCATGGTACATATCTTCGAATGGTGAGGTCGTGTGACTCTCAACAGGACAGTAGGAAGGAACATCTTGACATGGTTGAGGCTCTCTATCGTCACGAACTGATGCCTATCAACCTTAGCTCCGTAAGGAATTTTATCCTCTCGGATGATGGAGACTTGCGCACCAGTGTCGTCGAAAGCTCGGACCTGGTGGGCAGGAGAGCGACCTCTTGGAGGTGCGACAAATATGGGGCCCTGAGCAGGGGGGCCTAGAGTGGATGGATTTGTCACGGCCATAGCAATGGCAGAAACAGCTTTTTTGAGGCATCCCACCCAGGCAGCAGTGTGCCCATGCACTCTGCAGGTGTCACAAAACTCTTGCTAAAATCAGGCCTGGGCCTGTTGTTTCTGTTCCAATGGCCGTTGTTTTTGTTATTATGAATGGGTAGTCCATTTGGAGGAGTGGCCGCAGCTTGCTGAGGAGGACCTTTTTTGATAGGCACTGCTCCGTGGTGTGACTGGGTTTGTTGCAATGCCCTCATACAGGTTTCCGAGGAAGGTTATTGGGGTGCTGGGTAGGCTGAGAGGTGGCAGCAGGAGTGAGGGGGAGAGCAGGACGTATTTTCTTCTTTAAAGAACTCTGCAATGGATGGTGGGTGTCATGGATGGTGGGTGTCATAGGCATCTGCCCATTTACAGCATTCCAAAAGTCTTAGGGGCCTTGTCCACCAAGGGGGATAGGACCATTCAACGCAGCCGATTCGCCGCCGACAATTAGCCACCGCCAGTTCACCACCAAGGACGCTTTGCTGCTGCCTATTAGTCACGGAGGACTATTCGCCGCCGCAAATAGGTCGTTTGTTTTCTTATTTTGATTTATGTTGTTTGGTTGTTAAATGTAATGAATACACTTTTTTTCAGAAAAGGTAGTTATTTTATAGTGTTTAAACACAAAGAAATCAAAATTATTTCTTTACCTAATTTTTTTTTTTTCCAGTCTCCCTCAAGTCTTCAAAATGGAAACAAACATTCTTAACAAACATGGAAAAGAGAAGTTTCAACACGATGGCTTTATATACGTTTTTGATAAAGGGGGCGATGTAATGGATGGATCCACACTAAGAATAGTGCTGTGATAATGAAGATAAATGAACTTACTCTTTCTGCTTCTGGAGCCAGTGTACAAGTTGCCAAAGTGAAAGCAAATTTAAAACGCCTAGCAGAAGAATCACAGGAACTACCTAGTGTTCTTATAAATGAATGTATAGCTCATGTGCCTTCGTCAATCCAAGCATCTTTACCAACGTTAAGCAGCATGAAGAAAATAATTCGACGAAAAAGGAATGATATTAGCTTAGCCCCAGCAAACCCTACTGATCTTCAGCAGTTGGTGATTCCAACTGTATGTAAAATGTAAAAACCTGATAACATAGAAGAAAATTTTCTTTTGGGTGATAGTGGCTTTTGTAACACATCGACCTTGACATCTACACAGAAGCACTTGCAGACATTTTGCCTCAAGAACTGTTACCAACACTAGATTGGTTTGAATTTAATAATATTAGTATCTACAATAGGAGTGTTGGAATATCTTAAAGGACCTTTTAACTTGGTTTCATAAACCATTTAATTGTTTGTTCGTTTGTTTTTTTACATCGTTTTTTTTTTCTTGTTTTTATTTGCACCTACTAGTAGCAAAGATAAAATTAACTAAAAAGATGGGAATTTGTAGAGGGAAAAAACCCAATACACAATGTATTTATATTTCTGGTGGCGAATAGTCCCCGGTGGTGAAATGACCCAAGTGGCCAAAAACTTGTGGCGAACTGGTGGTGGCTAATTGTTGGCGGCGAAGCGGCCGCGGCAAATCGTCACCAACCCCCACCAAGTGGGTGGCAAGATCAGGGGGGGCGTAGGCAAGAAAGTCCTCTAACTGGAAGAGTTCTAAGACCTCCTCAACAGATGTTGTGTTGGAGGCCTTCGTCCACCTACCGAGTGTCAGTGTCTTTCAGGCCACCCACTCTGTCCACGTCTGGTTAGCCTCATTGGGCATAGTCCTCCATTTTTGCCTCCACCGGTCTGGGGTCACTTCGTAAGCTCCAAGGATTGCCTCTCGCACGAGGGCGAGATCGTGTTGCTCATTCAGGGGAAGGGCCTCGAATGCAGTCCGCCCTTTGCCGGCGAGATGCTTGCCGAGGAGGAGGGCCACTTCCTGAGGGGTTGGATTGAAGTTTCCGAACACCGGCTCGACATGATCGAGCCAGGTGTCAGGTTCATTATCGTCCCAAGCCCTAATGAGGCCGCCCATGCTGTGGAGGTGAGAGGGCACAGGAGTGGGACTCGGGGTGCCAGGGTGGCACTCTGGACTGCTATAGCCAGTTCTTGTGCCCTTTCTTGCTCCCTTTCAGCTGCGTAAAATTCTCTTTCAGCAGCTTGCGCTTCTCTTTCAGCCGCTTCTCTTCTTTCTTGCGCTTCTCTTTCAGCCACTTGGAATGCCCTTTCAGCTGCTCTCTCTTGGGCTGCTTCCTTCAGCTTATCATTCACCCAATTGATTAGCTTTGTGCTCTCCAGCCACAGGGCTCGTCCGGCTTCTGTGAAGGCCTTAGCCTCCTCCAGTGCTGCGTTACCGGCCATCTCCTTAGCCTTAAAACACTAGTAGACTAGCCTGAGAAAAATAGGGTGGAAAGTGGTTGCAAAATCAGCAAATGTCGCCAGAGGTATGCGGAAATGCTCGACGCAGACTTGGCAAGATGATTGTAAATACCTGCAAACAAAGTTACCACTGGTGCGTAGCACGGCGGAAAACTCACGTCGTAGAATCTCTGTAATTTACAGTTCGGCGGAAAACTCGACGCCGGTAATGGATTTGGTAATAAATTTCGTAAAATAGAACGAAAGAATCTGGTCACATAATTCACGGAATCCTCACGTGAAAAGGTAGCAAAAGGATTTCGTAGAAGTGGAAACTCGACGCCAATATGGATATGTATGGTAAAAGTGAAAATAAAATTTCAGTCATTAAATTCAAGGAAACTCAACGTGACACGTGACAAAGATGTCATAAATGCGGAACATCAACGCAATTACGGTTTTTAAAAAAAATCTGGTCACAAATTCACGGAACCTCATGTGAAAGCAGGGGAAATAAAGAATGTAAACGCGGAACCTCAACACAATTATGGGTTTGTGAAAAAAAAAAATTAAAAATCTGGTCACTGAATTTTTTCCTTTTACCTAACAAATCCTCATGTGAAAATGTGGCTAATACAGTTGATAATAAAAAAATGGATATGGGATCTCCCTTTTGTTTGTTTTTTAATAGATATCGTCTCAAGGGTGGAGACGGGAATTAATAAAATATATTCTTTTCTTTGCTACCAACACGAATCCCTTGAACCTAGCTTTGCTCAGAAGACCCAGGATAACCTCACTAACACTATAAAATACACTGCCCTTTTTCCCACCCCAGTTCTTTTTTCCTCGCTCTGGCGAACCTAAAACCCCACTGTCCGCCAACTTAAAACCCAGGAGAATTTAGCCACATGCAGCCCGTCTTGACAAACGATACGGGAGAATGAATCACAGATGCTTCCAAGGCCGGGCTGGAATTTAACATATGCCTTTGTTCAATGCAAAAGTATTTGCCCTTATTTGATTACTTTCTGCACAGAGAATAACGAAAAGAAAATGTTTACCTTTAATTTTACTTATCCTAACGTTAAGAACGCTTTACGCTAACACTTTGTTTTTTTTCTTTTCTGACTTATTGACTCATCTTATCCTATGTTAATGGATGGAGCAGGGATAGGTTTAGCCACGTGGCCGGGGGATTTAAAAATTCCTGTTTAAACCTGCGACCTTCGCCAGAGAGAGAGAGAGGCTAGCTAGCACGCGTTGTTTCACATAAAAAATAACACACGAAAATACCTTTACAACGCGGGATTCGCTAATAACTAGCAAGTCACGATATTTTCGTTTTGAAACTTACTCCCTAACCTCTGTTCTTCATGCAATGGCACATAACATTAAAATTTCTCTCTCGATCTGGGGTTTATCAGCCTACCCGTGGTCTCTTTTCTATCGCTACAAAAGCAGTCAGATTTTATATATCCCTAACTAGAATAACTAGTTCTACACAAATACTAGAAAAAAAATAAAATTTACCTTATTCCTGTTGTGGAGAATTTGGAAACCTTGCCTTAGCTTGCTCAAAAATATTAAGGAATTCAGATTAGTTTCTTTCCTGATTTTCGCTTAACAATCTATACAACGAAATCCTGGCAAGGTCGCCATTATTCAAAATTCCACCTCGTCTCCTCCCAAAAAATACATTTACATTGACAATTTAGGCCTTGACTTGAGGACGAGGGGTTTGAACAAAAAAAAAAAAAGGTTGAAAACTAAACTTCTCCAGCATAAGGCCGGGTTTACTGAAGAGGGAGGAACTTACATAAAGCCAGACTCTAGTTTTAAAACCACTGTATTTACATAAATTTACAGAGGTCCAGGAAACACAAGGGTAGGTGAACTTTTCTCAGTCCACCCAAACACGTGGGGGAGCAACCCGGTCACGTGTTTAGGAAAATAGCGCAACGGAGCAAAATTGCAAGATTGAAGGACTTCCAAGTTCTACCACAGCCAGGCACAGTGTTTGTCTGCAAGTAGAAGGGCATAGGCATGAGGCAGGGCACATGTGTGTGAACTTTACTCACGGTTTTCTCTCAATCAAAAGGCCACTCAGGGGGAAATGAAATGACTGGGAAATTTACACAGCAGAAACTATTTCGTGGCTTTAATTCACTAGGGGAATGTTACTGGTATCACAGGGGAGTAATTACAGAATTGAGCCAAGAGGGCGAATGGGAATGAAACACTGCACAAGTCGCCCTTGGAAAATGAAATGAAATACAGACAAAGATAAAACAATTCCCTAGTTGAAATGGAATTTCCCTTACAGTACCTTTAGTGAGGATGCAGGATGTCTTCTTCTCTAAGTCTAGACACTATGGACTTTAAAAATATACTTGGGCTTCCCAAAGCATGGGAAACTCAGGCCCAGGAGGGGGGTGGGCCAGTGGCATCTGGTAAGGGGTCAGTGGTCTGACCTAGCCTAGGTCCCGTCGTCTTCTGAGGCCTTTCTCCTGGATTCAAGGCATTTTCAAGCTTTCTCCTGGATAGCGCCTCCCACTATGCCTGCAGGTGATATTCCAAGCACCAATGGGAGAAGAGGATAGCTTTTCAAAAGAAAAAGGAGAATGGATTCCTCCAAAGTCGAAGGGGCAACTTGTATAGATACATTAAACTTGGGTTAAAGATTATTTCTTTCCTTGGTTCTGCTTAAATCTTGAACAATATATATATATATATATATATATATATATCTATATATATATATATATAGGTATAAAGCCATGAAGGAAAAATAAAAACGGAGTCTCTGCAAGATCTTTCGACGTTCGACGTCCTTTACTTATCTGGTAAGTAAAGGACGTTGAACGTCGCAAGATCTTGTGGAAACTCCGTTGCTTATTTTTCCTTCGTGGCTTATACCTTTATTTATGGAATTATCATGTTCCAAACTTTCGTGATTCAGTTATCTACAGCGCTTGGATTTCTGCTTACATACACACACACACACACACATATATATATAATATATAATATATTTATATATATATATATATATATATTTATATATAGATATATATATATATATATATATATATATATATATATATATATATCCATATGGTATACCGAATGGTCTACGGGTAAGAAACTCCACATTTAGATTTGCCGTTGAGAAGCCCGGGGCCAGAATCTCTCATAATCACTAGCCGTTACATATTAACGCAGAATGAAGGTACTTTGGTTTCAGCCCTCACTTATCTTATAATAATATTCTGAAGGTGTGGGTATGATAATAAAAATTATATTCGCACAAATTCCAGCGTCCTTTATACCCGGAAAAGTTCCAATCTGATGGAAGAAAAATATTTTCGTAAGGTTTACCTGTTCCCTTTTTAATCTAATGTATTCGCAGCAAAACATGGTGCCCTCAACGTTCAGAAGAACTGGGAGCAATAATAACGATGATGAACAATGAAGTGCTTGAATTCATTAAAAAAAAGAGTGTATGAAACAAAGAAGCATTCAACACGATAATTGGATAAAATCCTCGCGATAAATGCAAAACAGAACGGCACAACAAAATCAACGAATTCGGCAGGATAATCAAACATCAGCGATTTCAAAAGACAATCCAATAGAGATCAAGGAATTTAACGGAAAAAAACCAACATAATCAACAAATTCAAGAAGAAAGCCAAAGAAAATAATCGAAATCAAATGAAAATTCTTAAAAGATCAACGAATTCAAGAAGGAAAACAAAGAAAATAATCGAAATCAAGTGACAATTCTTAAATGATCGCCGAATGCAACAGAAAATACAAATACCACTCACAATTCAAAGATAAATAGAACAAAATCAACGAGGTTAACAGAAAACCGACAGAAAATCGTGACAAAAAGAGGAAAACTGAAAAAAAACTATGCGAATTAAACTGGAAAACATAACATAACATGAATTTAACTAAAAACCTGAACAAATAGAAAAATTCCAACAGAAAGAGCAAACAAAACCAACAAGTGCATCAGACAAAAAGTACAAAAATCAGCTACAAACAAATGGGAAATCGAACGAAAAAAGCAAAGTAAACAGACAACCAAAAATCTGTGAATAACAGGGAAACCACCGAATAAAAATCGGGAAAACACCGTAAAGAAAATAAACAAAACCTGTGAAACGACGAACTCTATATCTGCAGATATCAGAAAACCAAAAAACAAACAAATACGAACCTAATCAAAGAACGCTAATTCTACTGAAAACCTGTTGCAAAATGAGACCGCTCACTTTAAACAGGAAATGTATCTGAAAGAGAAGATTAATAAAATATGTTATGAAAAAACCGAGAGGACATTCTAAGATACCTTAAGCAGACCACCCAAAACAAAAACCAGTTAACGAAATGGACATAACACGTCAGTGACAACAACCAATCAATCACCCGTTACATAAAACTCCCGAGTCCCTCTGTGGATAAACCTCAAGCACAATAATGTCCAGCAATCACCACACAGGAAGACAATCTGCCTCGCTTCGACATCTCGGCATCGCCCCGCATTGCTATGCACGTCACCCGATCCGGACTATTCTCCGTAATGCTTAATGGATGGAGGACGCTGCGACACACGCTATGTATTCGCCGTCCCACAGCGAGTTAATAGTCTCCTCTTCAAAACTCCGACGACGTTGGATCAACGCTTAACGATGCGACGTTTCTCGACTGTCTAGCAGCCGTCGTCTCTCTCTCTCTGGGTCTCCCACCTCATCCACTTCACAACTTCCAGAATCTCATACCCCATCTCTCTTATTCCCGTGTGTCTCCACTTCAACCTCAAACCAGCTAACACGAACACACATATAGCTAAATTATGCAAACACAAACTTACTATAAACTCCCACTCCTACCCATTACACGATTCTGGCGCCAACCCCCACACAATACTACCCACACAAAAATCAAATTCACAAAGGAACAACTATACTATGATGTAAGACTGCAAAAGTATCACCTAGAGCTGTTTTTCTCAACCTCACTAAACCACCCATTCCACGACCTATGTGCGTCCGTATACGCACACACACACACACACACACACACTTCCTCAGCTTCCTTCTCCAAAGCTCCACTGCATTTGTACACAAACCCAAAATACACATGGAATCTCCAACTACATTATCTCCTTACAACTACTGGGATATCGGATGCACATGTATCTAGATAATTTACCCTAGAGCACATAACAGTTCATATGTGCAAGCACACCAACACAAAACCTCCCACACAACTAGGCAAACCAGCTGCACTAGCATACAAGAGACGCACAAAAAGAAGCTGGTTCAATATCCTAAGCTAAATCTACAAGGGGACCGGATACCAAACAATGACGCGACATTTTTTTGTGATGATTTGAGCAATACATCTTGAGCTCACAATCTTCTTGATGTACTTCCTCCAGTTCCTATCCTTTATACTGCACAAGCTCGCACGCGCACGCAAACACACACACACAAAGCTACAACATCCCCCAAACCTCGATGGAAATACGATTTAATGAAACATCTCTCTGAAGTGATCAAACAAAGCAGTACCCCCGGCACACCCAACCCAGCGCCCCCCTCTTGCCTCACCACGTGCGTGCGACTACAAAATCTCCTCTTAACACTCAGAGGACATCAGATACGCGCTTACTGAAGCGGCGAATTTTAAGGAGACACCATGTGACATTCTAACTACGAGAGCCTTCCTTAAAAACCTTTCAAGAATCTTCTAAACCACATTGCCAACTCTCCCTCCCGTCCCTTCCTCCACCACACCGCCATATATACAAATAAATAAAGTGCTCTTCCACATAATGAACTTCCGGTATAAAAAAAACACGCATACGTTACTCTTCTACACAAACTACGTTTCCACATACTAAAACACTAGGTGTACTTCTATACTTAAAAACATAAAACGTTGTATCCTAACGAATGCTCACACTACTTTTCCACACATATACACAAAACACATTCAAGCTGTTCTACTACACATGAATACGCAACGCAAAACACACAAAATGCTACAAACAAAAAGTGCCCTTTCCCACATAAATAAACAGTTACTTTAAGGCACACAAATGAAAACCCCAGTCGATCTCGCCGAACACACAAACACCCTCACACCCCCCGAACACACAAGGTGAAAACCAAGTTGCTCATCCACACCCCGAATACACATAAAAGATTACTCTTCCACACATACAAACACACACATGCGCGCGCGCGCGTTACGTTACTCGTCCATACACAAATAAACGCACTTAGGCACACAAAAACACAGCCGCATTGAGTTAGTGACTCAGACAAACCACGTCACTGTGCCATGATGTCACAGGAGTTTATAAGGTTCAACACTGACACAAGTGACTTCAACATTTGGCAAATGCATTTGTGGGAAGAAGAGAGCGAAGACAAGAGATAAGAGGAGAGTTTCGCAGCGGAGCCTTTTAGGTGGAAACTGTTGGAGACAGGAAACGGAGAAGAAGGAAAAATAAAATGAGGAACAAAATGAGAAGCAAAGAGAGAGAGAGAGAGAGAGAGAGAGAGAGAGAGAGAGAGAGAGAGAGAGAGTGAAAAGGGCAACGACATCAGTGGAAAAGGCATGTCTGCATAACATGGGAGAAGATAACAAAAGCAATGGAATGACAAAATGAAAATAAGGAGAAAAAGCTAGCAAATGGAAATAAGAATAACAAAATATAATGATGACTAATTAATAAATGAGAAAGGCAAAAAAATAAATATGAGAAAATGAGAAGCAAAACAAATAATGATAAATAATTATAAAAGGTAAAGGAGGAAGGCAAAAGTAGAACGAGAAATAAAATACAAAATGAGAAAGGATGAGAGTTAAAAAAAGGAGAATGATAGTATTATGCGAATGACGAACAGGTATAACAATCAAAACCTCTAAGAACATGAAAATGAAAATGACAAATAGATACCAGGAGAACGACGTAGAGAGAAAGAGAAATTTAAAAGATGGCAGATAGTGGAAAATGAGAATAAGAAAATAAGTAAGAAAGAGCCCAGATAAAAACATGGAAGGTGAGAGAAGTTTGAAGGAAAGGGGGGGGGGGGGGAGAGAGAGGACGTTACGAGCCCTCCCGAAGCTCTCTCTGTCCAAGGGTCACTCTGCATGCATACTAAAATAGGGGCCGGTACAGAGAGAGGGAGGCTGGCCCTGGGCTAGAAGACGGCACTTCTAAACATGGAGTTTGTTGCCCGTATGGTAATGTTTTTACCTACATTAAAATACATATGAATATACATGACGCATTATTATATGGAAATAAGATTTTGATAAGCTTAAGCGAAGACGAAACATAATGATCCCAAAGAATAAATGCGAATCAGTACTTTATATACAGGAATTAAAATGCATCGAAAACTCGTGTATCAAAACTAAAACAAAACGTCTAAGTCCTGGAAAGCCTCCCGAAATTTATTTTCAAATCACTATTTTAATGCCAGGATATCAAGAAATATATCGGTAAGGTAGTTATTGTAACTAAACTTATATCAAAATCAACACATAAGAACAAATGTTCTTTCTTGAGATCTGAGAGGAGATTGTCTACCCTGAAAACACTTCAATGTTTCAATTCCAGTATCTCATTCGAAGTTTAATTCATCCCACACAAAAAACACACACTCACCTCCGGAACGTAACACCGATATCGTATAGACAGAGGTTAGTCAATTTTAGCAGCTTAATGCCTTACAGGGGGCGACCACCTCCGTAACCGAACTCGGATATAAATAAAGAGAAGATCGTCCGGATATAAATATGAAGGAGATAGTTCACGACTAATATATCTCAAAGAGCCAGAGAAGATTTATAAGCGCGAGAGGCTTTCGAAATTATGAATGGCCATATTCACCTGACATGCTCCACGATATAACACAAGATGAATTCTTGATGAGCCGTAACTACAAGGAAGAGGAGGAGGAGGAGGACGACGAGGAGGTGAAGCAAGGAGGAGGAGGTGGTGGAGGAGAAGAATGCGGAGGACTGAGAAGAGGCTATCATATGATGGAGGCCTATTAACAAAAAACAAAAAACAAAAAATACTGACAGCTGGATGTTTTGGAGCTGAATTTGCCATGAATATGGACCATAAATAAGACACTAAAAATCAAAGACATGGTCTGAATGTATGTATGTATGTATGTATGTATGTATGTATGTATGTACACACACACACACATATATATATATATATATATATATATATATATATATATATATATATATATATATATATATATATATATATATATATATATATATATATATATATATATATATATATATATATATATATAAATTCAGCCTATTGCTTGCAAGTACACTGGTTTTCTAAGGTATAAAGCTCCTACTTTTTAGTACTTATTCTAATTAATCTATACTCTCTTCCTCATTCTTTTACATTCAAAATATATAATCTAAACGAACTTTTTGTTCTCTATTCTCTTCAACATGACAAAACCATTTCAAATCTGTTATTAAAGATTTCATCTACACACCCTTTTTTACAATCTATACATGTCACCATATTTCTCTCGCTTTCATGTCGTCTTATATCACATACGCTATGCAGAGTTCATCTCAACAGCTTCAACCTTCTAGCTTTCATTTACATTCAACATCCACACTTCACCTCCAAATAGGTAGGTTGGGTTAACAGTCCTCTCATGGTTCCCACCTTGGCCTCCATAGATACTCCGTCTCTTACCAATCTTTTCGTTACACTGCTTCATTCCTATCTCCTCTCTTTCGTGACTCCCATTCTCTCATCCTACCATCACCCATTATATTTGCACCCAAATGCCAATATAAATCACCTGCTTTCATTCTATATGATTTTCATAAGAACTCATGACCTTACTCTTGCTCACATTCATTTCCAACTGTCATCTCTTGCAAAATCCCTTTTCATTAAATAGTTTCATCTGTCTTTCTTCATTATCTCCAAACAGCACTATATCATCTGCAAACATCTGTGCATTCACGGCTCACTTTTCTTTCTCAGAACTTTGCTCTTCAGTCCACTTTCTTTTCACTGTAAATATCAAACACCCATAGAAATAAAACATACACTTCTCTCAAACTCACTTTTAAACCTAATCATAAAATCCTTCTTAACACACATCGCGCCCATTATGAAGACTTTTAATCTTACCCAACAACTTGCCTTCGATACCATACATCCTCGACATTCTTCACCCACCCCCAATTTCATCTTTTTTTTCAGTTTATTATGATTTTTTTCTCTATTTGCGCCTTTTCTCTTTACTTTCAAACTTTTCACATAATTGCTTCATAAAAAACTCGTGATGAACAACTGTACTTGTTACTACAAATTAGACAGATTATACACACACACACACACACACACACACACACACACATATATATATATATATAATTATATATATATATATATATATATATATATATATATATATATATATATCAAACACTACCACGGGTGAAACATAAAGAGACGGGGTGTGGGTCCCGACCAGTTTCGACTTTATTTCCAAGCCAGTGACGAAGAACTGATACGTAGTATTAGAAGTCTCAAGGTAGGAGTGGGCTTCAAAGCTCATTTGGCTAAATTTCACAATATACTCTTCTTCTTTCCCACCGTTACCGCAACATTAAGGGGTCAGCTGCCTGATGCGCCTTCTCCACTGCCTTCCTCACAACATCAGGCATGGTGGGCCTCGTCTTTGACTAAAATGTCTACCTGCAAGGCAGCAGTTTGCACAGTTATTGGCAATGTGCCTAGTCTTTCACTTAAAAGTAAAATTGCAAGGCCTCAGTTTCTACAGTTATTGGCGGTGGGCCTAGCCTTTTACTAAACAGTAAGACTGCAAGGCAGCAGCTGTCCTTTTAGTCGCCTTTTACGACATGCAGGACCTACGGTGGTAGTATTCTTACACCCCTACAACAGGCACCAAAATCACAATATACTCTGAAGAGACAATACCGATAAACGCACAGGCCATAGGAAACTACAGATCCATACCTGACAGCCGTCAGGGAAGCGGGGTTGGAAATCTCATTAGCACTACTGTCCCCGTACTGTGGTTACAAATATAATAATCCTATTAAAATTCAAACAATTTACAAATTTCTTCTGATATTAAAGGATCAAGTATAGCTACATCCCTTCACTGATATTCATATTGTGGCTGTACCTTTCTTTTGTAAAGCTAGATAAAATGAAAGGAACAAAGAAAATGGAGTGGGTTTTCTTATTAATAAAAATCTTGCAGGTAACGTATGCACCAACATCATCCCACACAGAGGAAGAAATAGAAATTTTTTATGAAGATCTGGAGATATCTTTGAAAGAACATAAGACTTAATTTACATTTGTTTTGCGTGATTTCAATGCTAAAGTAGGTCAAAAGAAGAGAGGAGAATCAGCTGTGGGTAAATTCGGAGTAGTCACAAGAAATAACATGCTTGTAGAATTTGCTGAAAGAAACAATCTAAAAATCATGAACCGCTTTTTTTTTTTATATAAAAAGGAACATAGAAAATGGACATGGAGAAGCCCAAACGGAGAAACAAAAAACGAAATGGATTTTATTCTCAGTAAAAAAGTTAATATAGTTAAAGATGCAACAGTGTTCAACAAGCTAAAAGTCAAGCGACCTTAGGATGGTGAGAAGTAAAACTTGTTTAGATCTAAGGAAAGAAAGAGAAAAGCTAATTTAAAAAAAAAAAAAATAAGCACTCTGTAATAAGAGAAAAATCTGAGATTAGTTTAGCAATACAAAATAGATACTCCCAGCTACATGATGAAATGAAGGCAAGTAAAGAAGAAATGAATAGTAACTTAACAAAATTTGTATTGGAATCAGCACAAGAGATAGGTGGAAAAGTTCCTAAACAAGATAAAGGAAAACTATCAGAAAACATAAAAAACTTAATAAAGAAACTATTGGAAATGAGGGTAAAATCCTAGAGAGATGAAACAGAACTTGAAGAACCATCCAAAACAATAAACAAACTAAAAACCCAAGACATTCGTAAACACAATCAGACCAAAATTGAGGAAACACTAGAAAAGGGAAGAAGCATCAAGTTGATGAAAAGAAGACTTGGAACAGGGCGCCAACAGATATTTGCTTTAAAGTATGAAAATGGAATTATTATAAACAAAATAGATGGAATGATAAAAGTTGCTGAGGATTTCTATACAATGCTGTACAATATGATACAGGAAATAACTTTGTCAATAGAAATAATGAAACACCTGAGCCGGTACCAAAAGTAACAGTAGAATTAAAGAAAGCATTAAAAGGCATGAAAAAAAACAAAAAACAAAGCAGAAGATGGCCTCACAATAGGTTTGCAAGAATGCTTTATACCTACAGCTTGGAAACACTATCATTATATTATTTCACAAAAAGGGAGACACAAAAGACCTGAAAAATTACCGCACAATAAGTTTACCCTCAGTCATATATGAAATACTTACAAAGATCATATTAGGCCGAACAGAAAGACAGCTAGACTTTAATCAACCAAGAGAGCAGGCAGGTTTTAGAAGCGGGCATTCAACAACTGACCATATCCGTGTAATTAACCAGCTATAGGAAAAATCAACCGAGTATGACAAACCACAATGTATGTCATTTGTAGACTATGAGAAAGCTTTTGATTCTGTCATAACTTCAGCAGTAATGAAAGCCCTTCAAAAGCAGGGAATAGATGAATCTTACGTTAGAACACTTGAAGATACCTATACGGGTAGTACAGCAACCCTAAAACTACATACAGATAGTGAGAAATTCCGATTGAGAAAGGAGTTAGAGAGGGGGACCCCATCTCTCCTAAGTTATTCACAGCGTGCCTAGAAGTAGTTTTTATGAATTTAGATTGGGAAAATGTAGGAATTAACATTAATGGGGAATACCTTAACAACTTAAGATTCGCAGATGACGTAGTTCTACTCAGTGAATCTGGAGGAATTACAAAAGATGATAGAAGATTTGAATAGAGAAAGCAGAAATGTAGGACTGAAAATGAATGAGTAAAACCAAGATAAGGTTCAATGAAAATGCAGAGAGACAAGAAATAAGCGTTATGGACGAAACTCTAGATAATGTTATTGAATAGACGTATTTAGGACAGACAGTGAGTGTTTCCCAGGACGTGAGACCGAAATTAAATGAAGTATAAGCATGGAATGGAGAGCTTTTGCTAAACAAAGTGAGATTATGAAAATTAAAATGCCACTTTCTCTAAGAAGAAAAGTATTTAATCAGATGGTCCTACCAGTAATAACATATGCATCAGAAACTTGGAACCTTACTAAAGCCTTAGTGCATAAGATAGTTACAACTCCCAGAGCTATGGAAAGAATAATAATGGGAATAACACTAAGAGACAGAAAAAGAGCAACATGGCTACGAGAGCAAATTAGAAGAGGATATTCTAACAACATGTAAGAAAAAGAAATGGGCGTGGGCAGGTCAATAGATGGACGAAAAGAATAACAGAATGGGTCCCTAGAGATTGCAAACGAAAGCAGGGGAAGGAAGAGAAGACGACGGATTGACGAGCTAAGAAAATGTGCGGGTATAGAATGGCATAGAAATTCCATAAACACAAGGGAGTGGAAGGACATGTCTGAGGCCTTTGTCCTGCAGTGGACTTACAACAGCTGTTGATGATGATTGATGATGGAATGAAATGATTTAAATATATATATTATATATATATATATAATATATATTATAATACAGTATATATATATATATTTACATCTGAAATATATATAATATATATATATAGATCATATATATATTATATTCCGATTTGGTAGCCTGTGCCACAAAACTTTTCCTTTTTTATGGCACTGGCATTGGAAAAATAATTTCTTCGTCAGTGTAGTGACATGTACTTTGGTGTATTTTACTATCTTTTGGGTCCGTAAAAGTGTAAAGTACACATAACTACCTAGCATTCCTTGTTTTTTTTAATTTTTACTTTCAGGTGAACACACACACACTTTTAACATTTAGGTGTTTTAAGGGCTCATTTTATTATATATATATATATATATATATATATATATATAGTATGTATATATGTAGTATGTATGTATGTGTGTGTGTGTGTGTATAATATATATATATATATATATATATATATATATATATATATATATATATATATATATATATAATTTCAACGAAGGATACCTCTTTCCAAGCCAATCTCCTTTTAAAACTATCATTTTCAAAAGACCTTAAAGTTAATCATTTCATCTCTCTGTCGATATCGAATTAACAGTCGGTCATGGAGAAATTGCTTCTCTAAAGTTCTTGTTATCCCTTCGGCGGCCTTTCATTCCGTTCCCAGGACGTGTAACTACGCTTTAAAAACTTTTTTCCAAGTCACCAAACTGCCCTTGTAGACAAGACCTACTCATCTGAAAACCGCAGGCACTATTAAAAGGCATCCATTGACCAGCGCTATGTGTGGCACTAATCCCAGCCAACCGTACAGTGCACCCAAGAGAGAGCTGGACGGACTATGTGGCGCCAGACAACCCACGAGGTCAGTGCATAAAACATGTCGTCAACAGAGCGACCCACAAGGTCACAATAGAAAACAGGATACATGGAAGAATGGGAAAATTAATCCAACAGAAGGCATAAAAGGCCTTACACCACCTGCACTTACCAGAGACCCCAGACGCAGCTCCAACACACACACTGCCCCTTGAACTCCGCTCCCTCTGAGCCTGCCCTAACCACGTGGCTGACTTCCAGCCCAGTATCTTTTCCAGTGCCATTTCCCCTGTAACCCCGGGCCCCGTCCCCCCTATCATTGGTATATATCAACGAGGACTCATCTCTCCGAAGTAAGGTAAAGTGCCAGGATTCCGAGTTTTACCAGTCACATAGTTCCTTTTCTTTTGCTAAACCTTGTTCGCTTTCCAAACACATTTCTTTATATAGACCTGACAGTTATTACTTGTGTTCGAACCCTTAGTTGCGCTAATTTTGCCAAGTAATCAATTGCATGCATTCTCCATTGCAGACGGAGTTTTCTCACTGTGAATGCTTTGCTTCAATTGTGTTATATTGCCGTGTTGAACCCTCTGCAATTTAATTCATAGTGCCCTTGAAGTGGAATCCCCACCACCTCAGCGTCACCCCGTCACCATAATTTTGTGTTCCAGCAGGACCCTATTTTCCTGCTTTAAATTCCCCAAACTTCTGATTTGCGTTATTGTAAATATATAAGATTTTTAGGTAACCTACGAGTTTATCTCAAACACTCCTTTCTAGTAAGGCCCTCAACTCATTCAATGTCCTACCAGCCCAGGAATTTTAAGTCAGATTAGCGTTATCAGTTGTGGTAAGTCCCATCCCCTCCCCGGTAAAAACATGAATATATATATATATATATATATAATATATATATATATATATATATATATATATACATACTATATATAGTATATATATATATATATATATATATATATTATATGATATATATATATATATAATATACTATATATAGATATATATATATATATATATATATATATATATACATATCTATATATATATATATATATATATATATATATATATATATATATATAATGAATACGTTCAAGCTATAGAGTGTACATGCAGACATTGTTTCATCTCACTGGGCAGCGCATAAGAGAGCTTAATTGCCATCCACAGTCATTCCGTTCACGGAATCTTTTGTAGGCAAATAGCAAAGGTTCCCATTTGGAATACAGCGAGCGACTGTCTTGGGCACATACCAAAGTTGGTACCTCACAGCTTTGAAGAATTTGTCACCTAAATCAACCGAGTTCAATTTGCGTGCGAGGCACACTCAGATTCTCTATCTCTCTCTCCCTTTGATTTGTGCGCGATGAAGAGTCTGACTTTCTCTCTCTCTCTCTCTCTACTTATTTATCAAAAGGGCAAAATCAGAAATACACATTCACTATATATATATATATATATATATATTATATATATATATAGTATACATATATATGGTATGTATGTACTGTATGTATGATGTATGTATGTAGTGTATGTATGTATGTATGTAATGTATGTATGTATGTATGTATGTATGTATGTATGTATAAATGGAAAAAGCCGTACCTTAATTATATATAGAATTTATATCTTCTTCTTTCCCACCGTTATCCCTACACTAAAGGGTTGGTTGCCTGATGCGCCTTTCCTTACATCAGGTATGGTTTATCATTTGGCAAAGGGGTTTTTACGACCGCTTGCCCTTGCTGTCATCAACCGCAGTTATTGGCGGTGGGCCTCGCGAGGTTATTTTAGATAAAATTTTTATTGAACCCAATGACTCTTATTTTAACTATGATCGTTGCCATTTTAAGAACTTATTGCAGTTACCAGTGCTGGACGCTGCCTTTATTTGTAATGATCATTTTTATATACAGGTTGACGGCATGGCAGTGGGATCACCTCTCGGTACCACGTTTTCCAACATTTTTATGTGCTCCCTGGAGGAGGCCATGTTGGAAAATTGCCCCCTTGGTTTTTATCCTCTTGTGTATAAACGGTTTGTCGATGACACCTTTGTTCTTTTCAAATCAGCTTTCCATGCTGATCAATTTCTCTCGCACATCAATGAATTACATCCTAATATCAAGTTTGCATCAGAGAGGAAAATGATCGATTACCATTTTCGGATGTTTAGGTGTTTCGAAGTGGTGATAGTTTTAACACTGCCGTTTTTAGAAAGAAAGAAAGAAAAAAAAAAAGACTCTCCGGTCTGAGTTCAAACTTTTAGTGCTTGCTTTTATCCTTTTAAACTATTCAATTTTAACCTTGCTCCATCGGGCTTACACTTCAACCTCTTCCTGGGATCCATATTATGAAGAAATATTGTTCAGGTATAAATATTTTTCCGATTACTGGTTTCTTTCACATGTTTTCTTCAAACATTGCAAGATTTTTCTAAATAAGAAATTATCGGACTCCCTTCCCATAAGCACTGTTCCACGAAAGAAACTATATGCCAGTATTCCATACATCCAAGATGAGAAATTTAGAAGGAATCTCAAGTCTGCAATTGAAGAACACTTTAATATGTTGCATGTTATTTTAATTCCAAAACATCCACTTACAATAGGATCACTTTTTAAATTTAAAGAGAGACTCTGCCCAATATTGCAATCTTCAATCGTATATAAATATATTTGCCCCAGATGTGATCTGAGGAAGTAGGTTCGACTAAACGATTGCTAAAAGTCAGAGCTGATTCACATAATGGTGTCCGTCAACGTACTGGCTGCAGTGTGTCCAATACTGAATCTTCTAATATCAGAAATTAGCAGTTACGTTGTATGCGGCTTGAGCAGGCTTTCTTCGCTCCTTCTCCCTCCTTGCGAATCATCCAGTCTTCAACTTTTTGTCTAGCAGGTGCTTTTTAAATTTCTTTGCTTTGATGTATTTTTTTTTATATGTTGGGACTCTTAAATTCAAAGTTTTATTCCTTGTGTTTTTAACTTGTGTTGTTTTCTCGTTTAGCCTTGATGATGTAACTATGTGGTACGAAACGCGTCGGCAGTAAGTGTATCACCTATAACCGGCTATCTCCTTATCACCCTGTCTTACTATATGTATATGTATATGTATATTAGCTGACCACCTCGGCGCTGCCCGGGAAAAACTCTGAAAGACATACGATAAACTAACTCTGTCTCTCTCTCTCTCTCTCTCTCTCTCTCTCTCTCTCTCTCTCTCTCTCAACAAACCCGTAAATAAAACTCCACCTTAAGCTGTGCGGTTACAATCAAGTTTACCTGTCATTTCTTCTGTAGTAAATCGAAACTTCATACGGCATACAAAAATTAGATCATACAAACATTCAAACATCCTTATGCATACATTGAAAAGATTTTAAATTTAAGTAACACGTGCTTTAAGCAAATGTGCACACGAGAAGGAACAATAAAGAAATTGTTACACTTAAAACATGTAAAATAAAAGCATAACTTTATCATTTTAAAACAAACAAGTGCATACGCGAAAATTGGTATCTTATCACAAGCTTTTCAAGCAAACGCAAACAGCATATACTAAATGGAAGTTTGCATCAACGGCTACATGAACGAAACACGAAAAACAGAACCTTAACCAAATTTCATCACTGAAACGTTCACCGAAATTACACACACACACACACACACACACACAAGCTATTAAATGACTAGACCAGCAAACACAGTAAGCAACAGCATCCGGTGGTCATTCAGCTTTCCAGGCTTTAAGTTCGTAAGTGGTTCTAAGCGTTTACTCTCGGGGATTTAAATCTTGGCGTTCTAAAAACATAAAAATGGTGATAGCATAATTAATGTTAAATCCGACCTCTCTTTTGGTTTATCAATATAGTAAAAATAATAATCAGATAAAGAAGCAAGACTTTGCATCAATAAAACTGGTTTTACCAGTCTCCAAGTAATGTGTTCTTAATGATGTCTTTCATGAGAGGCGACACTAATGCCCGTCTCTCTCTCTCTCTCTCCCTCCTTCAGTGACAGTCCCTGAAATCTGGGTACAAGACCTTTAGGGGATGGAGACAACTCATTGTCTACCACTCGATCACAGAAGCTGCTAAGCTGTTTTACATTCTTGTTTAATGTTTCCTGGAGGAAGTCGTCGGCACTAGCATTCGATTAGTTGATTGGTTTTTGTTATCTGGCATCGCAGTAACCATCATAACAATCAGACCCACTGAATGAAAGCCATTTTATGAAAAATGGAAGAGACAAAGGCCAAATCAAGGTCTGAAACTAGATGAAGTCTAAAAATAAAATAAAAGACGGGAGGAAAAGAGAAAAAGAGTAGGTTTTCGATTCAATTCCAAAGACTCCCGAGTTCGTCTTCAAGATATGGGGTAACGTATACATAATTCTTTTCTCCTTGTCCTATGAGAACTGCGTTTACACTTACTGTCGCCCTACTCAAGCCCAGCATATCTCACCGCTGGCCCTCATATAAAGATGCAGAATAAAGGGACCTTAGAGCATCAGCACAGCACGTATCGCCCATAAGATCAGAACTTGCCGTTTCATTCATTTTATATTGCCGCCATAATGTCACGGTATTAAAACACTAGAGAACAAAGTGTACATTACAGAAGATATAAATAAAAGAATAATGTATTTTACATAAAAAAATAGATAGGTTCTCTCAATGTATATATACATATATATTATTATATTATAATATATAATGTGTATGTGTTTGTGGCAAGTGCGCTCTTAGCACGATACTCTAAAAAAAAAAAAAAAAAAAAAAAAAAAAAAAAAAAAAAAAAAAAAAAAATCTAAATCAGATCACGCCTCTCCTGTCTCTGTGAATTATGTCCTAGACCGTTAGTCAGCAGTGGTGGATCGCCAGGCTGGTTGAAGCAGAATATGGGCCCATAGCAACCACATCATCAAGGGCGAAAAATGCAAATTTGTATACATATTCACATATATAAACGATCACCAGAACCCAGTAGGTTGATCAAATACCTTTAGGCTTATCAAATAATTCAGGAAAAAGAAGGAGGGGTGGATGTGATGGGTTGGGTGAGAGAGAGAGAGTCTATTAATTGAATTCCATCGGCCTAGTTCCTCGCGGGCTGATTAGGCAAGCGCTTCGCAACCGGCCCATTTACGTCTCATTAACGACAAGCTGGTGGTGGCGAGCTATTTATCATGTACTGATGCCTCAAGATAACGACTCTTTGATATCATCTAGACGTCCCTCATCCACCAAAACCCACCCATCACCCGTCTCTCGTATACTCCTCCGCCGGCGCGCCAACTCCATGTCATCAATCCAGTGTGGAGTCTCATTGGCCTAGTGAAAAGGCTCGGATCTGGAGAAGCTGATATCAAATCATAAGGTACTAAATTGTAGTGGCGTTGTTGCTGGATCCTCAGCTGGCTTCTGAATCGTATCACTGGGTGCAATACTTGGTTATCATCACCATCATCTGCAGTCCCTGATTGGTTTACTACAATATCGATTTCTCCTCGTCGATGCGTTTGCCTTGGGTGCAATGAAGGTGGTGGGATTAAAGCGGTCGTTCGTTGTATCTCATCGAAGAAGGTCCGGGAAGCTGTCTTTTATCTAAGGCCCGTTCTCCTTCCCCTCCCAAAACATCCCCAATAAACCCATTCCCCAGGGGACCATCATATCACAACCCTCCAAGGACACAAAAAAAGAGAAGATCGGCAAATGATTGGCAGAATGAACTCCATATCTCGAATATGGATTAAATTCTGACGATGTTGCGGAAAGATGTACCTACCCGCCTCTCGCTCTCCCAAGGTGGTTAGGTCACCCCCTTTACCTCCTTACCCCTACCCCTCTCCCCCCTTAGTGTCAAACCAAAACATGATCTTATCATCTTCCAAATTTCTGCACACCTTACCGTTTATTTTCTCCCCCTAAAGACATCGAACTAATCCACTTTCCGCTGTTAATGATAAGAAGAAAAAAATAATGATAAAAAGGAGGATTTTGAGATATGAGACGATTCGCAAATTAACTCTCTGAAGAGGTGGTTTTCTCGAAGAGAGAGAGAGAGAGAGAGAGAGAGAGAGAGAGAGAGAGAGAGCTGATGGTGGGGAGAAGTAACTGCGAAGTTTGGGGTGTGAGTGGAGGCAAGGGGAGGGGGTGGGGGGGAGGAAGAGGAGGAGGCTGTGAGAGCATTTAAGGGTGACTTGGCGTCGTTTCAGGGTCTCTTAATTATCGCTTAATTAATGACTGGCTCGCCTCGTCATAGAGTAATTAAAGTTCTTGCTACATCCTTGCGTGATAGATAGAGCTCGCCTTCGTAACTGATAGATATTAATGAGCTTTTATAGGGCGCCTTCGGGCTTGCTGTTTTATGCAGGTTGGAGCTCGCAAGCTTAAGAAGAAAGGATGCTTTGCGACTTGAAAGCACCGTTGATTCAAGCTTTCTGACGCAATTCTTAAATGATATGCGGAAGTTTGCTTGGCAAGTTAATGGCTTTCTAACCTTGTTCCATATGAATATGCGAACGTCCTGAGCATAACTATAAATGAAAATGATGTTAGTCATATAGATAAAAGTTTTTTTCCCTCGAACCCCACCTTTTCTCAAATATTTGGTAGTGTATTTCATATGATTAGTTGGTAAATGGGATTAAATAACCTGGTGTCATTGTGTACAGCATATCATACGATTCGTGATGAGTTCTCAATGGCACAATTCCTTTGATCTTTTGGTCGGCTTACCTCTCGGAAGTGTTCGAAAGGAATAATAGGCGCAAATGGGGAGTCGCGTCTTCGAGTAGGCCTGAAAACTACGTAGTATTGACTGCACGCGTAGTTTTGTTTTAAGACAAGGATGTTGTGGATGCGCGAAGTTTGCGTGTTTCATTGAGCATAAAGTATCATGTATTTGAATAACAGTGAAGTTCTGTGCCTCGAAATAAGTGGGAAATTTTGTTTTGCCACAAACGAGTTTTTAAAATTTCTTTCATATGATAAATAATACAGGTATTCATTCTTATCACTGAAGCTTTTCTTTATTAAATGTGACGCTTTTCTCTGTCGGTTTTGTAGATTTATTTTAATCATTTCCTCAACAGAGAGAGAGAGAGAGAGAGAGAGAGAGAGAGAGAGAGAGAGAGAGAGAGAGAGAGAGAGAGAGAGAGAGAGAGAGAGAGAGAGAGAGTATCCATACACTTAGTCAAATTTTATTACGTTACCATATTTAGCAATTTTAAATATCATCCTCACTGGTTATGAAAACCTAATCCTTCTGTTATTGGATAGGGACATCGCCCTACAAATAAGACGAATCAAAGTGTTTTAACAGCCGCTACAGACAAGTAATAATGAAAATACATCTAGTAATGTGATAATCACAGTTTCAAGAGAAGTATGACAGCTGCTTGGGTACTAAAAACTATCAGAAAGAAATAAAAAGATGAGGCTAATGATGTAGCATTAGTGTTTCTTTCATGACACTGAGCTTGATAATACGAGGTTAATGCAGACACTGATGTCGCCGCACCAGAGACGGACAGTTTAAATTGCAAGTCTTTTTACACAATATGAACCTCTTGGGTACAGATGGTCGCATAACACTTAAGTATCGTTCTGGGTATAGAGCGCCACGAAATTTCTGAATACTAGGGATTCAAACCTCCTGGTTGGTCACAGTATATTTCCAAATCTCTGAGTAAAGTGGGCACCGAATCTCCTTTGTGAGTTCTCGAACCGCCATGTACAGTGAGTCCTGAGTACTGAAGAAAATAGAATACTGTAATTATATCAGAGGCCAAGTGCTGGGGGCTATGAAGTCATTCAACGCTGAAAGGGAAATTGAACAGTAAGAAGGTCTGAAAAATGTAACAAGAGAAAAAATCTCGCAGTAAAAGGAATGAAAGAGGTTGCAGCTTAGGAACGAAGGAACGAACGTTCTGATTCGGTTTGTTTGGAATCCTTTCGGTACAGCGGATATTGAACCTTCTTGGCACAGTGAATCCTGAACATCTTTCTAAACTCATTATCAAAATAAGTCTAAACGTGCGTTTTGAAACTTCTGGCCATGGCAAACTTTGAATATCTGCATCAAAATGAGTACAGAGGCCACGATTGGTTTCCTACGTCCTGCGTACTGTGGGTCTTAGACCTCCTTGGCAGTAAGTTTTTGAACTTGCTGGGTAGAAAAGACTGAGTATTCGAAACAGTGAAATTCAAAATCCTTTCTATGTCCAATAGGTTAGAACCTCATGGGCATTCGGTTTCCAAGCTCCTGGGTACTGTAGGTTTCTATTTTCGTGTCCGGGGTGTTTCACCCTTTCCTAACCCAAAATCTTTAGGTCTCCGGGCCCGGATGTGATTTGGAAATGGACGTGTGGCTTCATTTCAGGTCCATTGGCGTTTACTTCTAACAGATGAGTTATCTCCCTGACGCAGTTTAGTTTCCCAGAAAATGTGGGACCAGGAGTGGCGTTTACTGAATCTCAGACCAGGAAAAGAGGTCCTAAACGTTGCTCGGGGCTTGAAGCCGACATCACAATATTTAGCACCGAAAACAGTCTCTCTATGAAGTTGGAACCAGAATATAAATTTACTCGGTAGCATGTAGAAAAAAAAAAAAGTTTTCGAGATATAATAGCAAAATGAATAACATGACCGCTGAGTTTTATTTGGCAAAATATACTATAGAAACATATGAATATCTAAGAAACTGTGATCCTGATGAATAAACATCGTTTTCACGAAGGAAGCCTAATACTGCATAAATCAATCACCGTTAACAACGGTGTAAAGAAAATCTCAAACATTCTTCGTTTCGCTCTCTCTCTCTCTCTCTCTCTCTCTCTCTCTCTCTCTCTCTCTCTCTCTCTCGTAACAGCAAGTAGAAGTTAAACACAGAACAGAATGTTGCAACCACATGTTAAGTGCAGTCTACAGGAGGTCTCTTATGTAAACAGAACCCATTAATTTAGCTCCGTTGGGACAAAGCAATGTACATCGAGGAAATGAGAGAGAGAGAGAGAGAGAGAGAGAGAGAGAGAGAGAGAGAGAGAGAGAGAGAGAGAGAGAGAGAGAGAGAGAGAGACTTGCTATCTCTGCACCAGACAACATAGGCAAAAAATTAATGAGTCATTACCTAAAGAAAAAGGAAACCCACTTTCAAGCAAACATTTCTATGACAAGCCTTCGCTTCAAGATTACATTTTCATGTCTTGAATAATTAATGATAGTTTTGTTGCACTGCTCTAATTCATACACGTCGAGTTTGAAATTAATTGTATGGCGCGTATGCCAAATGCCAAAGAATATACATCACATTATATTTTTTTTTTTTTCGGATAACGGTTGGGAAAATCTATCAAAGTATCTGTCTCTCTCTCTCTCTCTCTCTCTCTCTCTCTCTCTCTCTCTCTCTCTCTCTCTCATAACTGAATTAGTGTTGATGGGCATTTCTTATATCTCTTCTTACGAGCTAAAGTAATCTAACCCACCTTATAAAAGATAAAATATCAAAAATAAAAGCATGCTTTTATTAAAGTGCACTCAATAGTAAAAAAATGTTTGAAGTTGCATTTCCTGCCATGTTTGGCGTCCACGCTTTTATTTTAGTAGACACGATTAATTGCAAGAAAATCCTGGTGCGTCTTAAAACATTGTTATTTACTTTTCAGTGCGTTTTAATAATAGCATGTTTTGATTTTTCTTACTTGTTTATTTTATACTTTTGAGTTTCGACAAAAAATTTTGCAAACGAAATTGAAGGCGATATCCGGTTGAGCCAAAGAAAGCTATACAATTCCGTAGAGTTATTAATTTATACTACCGAGTCAAAGAAGGTATGAAAAAATCCAAAGACTAACATATAAATCCTGAGATACTGGGAGAGGTCACTTTAGGGTCATTAGAGGTCACGGCTGAACTACTGATCATGTAAGGTTGTATCGTCACCAGGATTGAGTAACCATGCAAAATTTCAAGTCCATCGGACGAAGGGAACAGGTCGAAAATTCAGTTATAAGTTTTGACCCAAACAGACACAGAAGTCACGTTATATAAAAGCGTGTAATAAAAGGCAGGTTGAACTATTCAGAAAAGGTACAGGAAGGAAGAGAACTCGGCGTCTGGTTCATACTCGAGTTCATGACCACGCAAAATCTGTGGGATGGAGACGTCATGAGTCCAGCTTACAATATCATGCACTATTCTTGTAGAGTCACCCTGTTTATCATAAAACTCTCTACTTAGTGGTCGGTAACTGCATGAAACATATCTCTGAAACTTCGAAGCCAGTCTCGTAGTCATAACGTGCCAAAATAATCCATTATCGGCAAATGCAGTTGACATAATCATGACGACTTCTCATATATTTACAAGTAAGTGAAAAAAAATGCTGTCACGAGAGTGATAGGTTATGAAACAACGCGTCCTCATCAAATTCTCCGAAACTGATGAATAAACCATAAGTAAATAAATAAATAATCAAATGAACGAATCGGTGAGTGAGAGATGAGACAAATAAGGCAAAATAAGTTAGACATAAAATTGCTACGAAAACAGGAACTGCCAAAGTCTTCACATAAAATAATGTCAGACCTGGCGGGGAAAGGAAGAGAAGAAGAAGAAGAAGTGGAAGAGGAGAGGGACTGGAGAAGAAAGTCAGCCAACGCTTGCCGACAAAGGCGTTAGTGCCCCTGACAGAAGTCTGTCTTATCAGAGAACGCCTTGTAACGCATCTAATGAATGGATAATCATTGTCCTCTGTAATGGGGTCCGGCGTTTGCTTATTATCTTTCTTTCTTTTATAATCTCGGGTCTGAAAACGGCGCATTCTCTGACCAAAGTCGCCGTGATGCAAGGCTAGGATTGGATACGCCTCTGACCACTTTTCTATTTTTTCCTTTCTTAAAAATGAGAAAAAAAAAAAAGTCCCCACGATACGAGGCACGAATTGGATACGTTTTAATGCAGTAGGGGTATAATATATTCAAAGATTTTTTAACCTCAAGACAGATATTATCGAAACTTCCCAAGAAGAGACTGTTTGGAACTGTCATCCATGTTACCTTCCGGATAAAAAGTCATGATGAACATACCAGTTACTTTCAAGTGAGAATGATATAAAACAGATTGCATTTATGATGATCCTTATACACATTTATGCACACAAACACACACACAGATATATATATATATATATATATATATATATATATATAATATATATAAAACTGCACCCAACCTGGAGAAGGGTAACAGAAAATGACTCTATGGAGCGCATTCATATATTTCTACACCTCATCAGGGTTCTGGTACAAGTGATAAGGAAGTAAAAACAAGAGTTAAAAGAGGACTTCGCGTTAAGTTAAACAATACAAACAATTGCCAGAAATTAGTAATACATAATATCCTACTTATTGTCAAATACTATTTAGTTCATATATACTTGTACACCAAAGCTGAGTTTAATAAGTTATCACAGCCTTCCTTTGTAATACATGATTCTAATCGTACCAAGCCTGCTGTTATTTATATGTACAAATACTGCAATTCGCCTCTTACCCGTTCTTGCAATGTGTTTATATGTTGTTTCAATCGAGCAGCCAACGTCCTCCAACTGTCCCACGAAGGCTTCAGTAAATTCTTTAAAAAGAATCATTAGATACACCCTCTTTTATTCCTCACAGAATTTCTAATTAGCATATAATTGAATTGTCTATAGTTTTAAAAACAATATCTATACCTAATGTTCTGTAGAGATCAGATGAAGCGATATGGTAAAAAAAAAAAAAAAAAAAAAAAAAAAAAATACTGAGATATCGAATCAAATAAGAGCTTGGTTTAATATGAAGTGGACGAAACATAATCTAAATAATATTGTTATCAGCTTATTACCATAGTTTGGCAACTTCGGGTATTATTCATCTTCCCGAGAAGTCTTTTTGTGACTTATTGCCTTCTTATCACTTATGACCGACCCCTGATGATGTGTAGAACTATATATGGAAGCGCTGGGTTCCAGTCACTTCCTTTCACCCTTCTCATGGTTGGAGGCAGTTACATACGTAATTGTATTAAGCGCATTTGTGTCCTTCACAAGTCCTCAGGTTCAGGTGAACAACATGAAAGCGCTTGGTCAATTACTGGTATCATTCCTTCTTCCAGCTCTACGATAACCTAAAATATAGCAAGTTTTAGCGATATATATATATATATATATATATATATATATATATATATATATATATATATATCTAATTCGCTCTACCTCGGAATTAATATATTTTCATATATGCTTAACCGAGGGGGAATTTATTAAGCGATAATAGAACTGGCAATCGACAGGCGCGAACCAGCGACCTCTCAATTCCAGGACTGGCAGTCCTGAATTGAGAGAGGTCACTGGTTCGCGCCTGTCGATCGCCAATTCTATTATCGCTTAATAAATTCCCCCTCGGTTAAGCATATATGAAAATATATTAATTCCGAGGTAGAGCGAATTAGATATTAAAGGACATTTGTAGTTCGATATATGTATATGAATCACGGTAATGTGATAGACTTATATATATATATATATATATATATATATATATATATATATCATATATATATATATATAGTATATATATATAAATCATATAATATATATATATATATATATATATATATATATATATATATATATATATATATATATCAACACCCCGTAAAGCATTTAACGCCAATAAACTTCAGACAATATGCAACTTATTTCGTAAATCCCCGATACAGCTTCAGATACGCTTTGTCAAAGAAAAAATTGTATTGGAGCTTAAGCGCGCTCAACTTCCGGTGTAGAGGGAGCCTGTGTATACCAGCAACAGAGTAACAGTGACAACCTTATTGTTCCGAGTATATAACTTAAAATGGAAACGAAAAACAATTAGACAATACTGTAATGAAAAATCTAATGCTACAACAAACACTTGTTACTGAAACGGGTGGTAAGAGTATAATTTCCGTAAAATAAACAGTATTTTGAGAAAGATATATGAAGCAACAAAAGCAGTCATTCATACGAGTTATATGTCGAATTCTGTGGCCTTAATTGAACTTACCTCCAATAACAAAACTTATTCACTGGGACATTTTTGCAACTTCAATTTTGAATAAGGGCAAAAGATCAGTTAATTTCATGACGTCAAACGACGACTGATAGATAGCTGCAATTCTTGGGTATTTATGCTAATCAGTGCTGCTCTATAATAATAATAACTTTTCACAGCCTCTAATTTGTATAGAACCTTCCCTATTCGTCAGACAATCTTCTTTTCATCTGCGTGTAGCTGGTATATTTCCTAATGATATGTAAAGATTTTATGTCTTAGTTTTACTTCATCCAATTTCTGTAGCTCTCCGAAGACGGCCGCCAGAGCGCGTGTTGAAACGTAAGAGGAAATAAAACTACGGCAACAGAAAATCTTGACCTGTCCTTTGGAAGCTTGATATGCCAGGTACACATTAATGAAAAGATTATAAGACGAATAGGGAGGACTCTATACAAATTAATACTGTGGAAAAAGCTATTATTTTCAATGCTACTGCCCTCGGTGAAGGCCTCCTCCCTAGTAATAATTATTATTATTACGAAGTAGAGGTTATCATTTATATCTAACCCAATTCCAACGAAACTTCCCTAAAATCTAGTCCTTTCATAACTTCTGGCACTTCATAATCGTCCTCACTGCGCCTTCAATTAACTTTCAATATCTTCCCTTTGTTCTCCAGCCCAACAGATCTACCTTTTCCTTCTGCTCTCCCATCTCTCTTCATCCTTCTCATACTGCCACTACTTCACCATACAACTTCTATTACTACCACTGCTTTACGACACAATTTCCATGACTACCGGTGCTTTACCTTACAATTTCTATCACTACTCGTACTTCATCAACCAACTTCTATTACGACCCCTAATTCACCACATAGCTTTTATTACTATCCCTACTTCATCAAACAACTTCTATTACTACTACTCATTCACCACACAACTTCTTATACTACTACTACCTCATCACACTTAACAGTTTAACAACTCCACCACACAATCAGTCATTCTCAAAGGAAAAGAAGCCAAGGTTTAGCCGTGTCACAGTCTTAGAGGACAGCATTCTGATCTGAGACGCTTCTTTTTCTGGCAAAACATGCGCAGATTTTGCAGAGATTTCGGATAATGAACCATAACAGTGTTTAAGCTTTACCTACATGTAATTAATAGCCTGTCTTAGAAAGATTATTTACTGTGCCCGGCAATCTCTGCTTTGAAATTTTTTTTTTTTTTTTTTTTTACTACGATCTAGGTTTTTCTTCAGTGTTTTACTACGAGATGTGCCGGTGCAAAACATTTATTGCTGTCGACAGCGGTTGTCGCAACCATGAAGAAAAAGGGTACGTGGGTGGGGAGTAACCTTCACCCTAAAGATTTCCTAGGGAGGGAGGCTAACGTCTACCGAGGCCACCGCCGATGAGAGTAAAAGGCGTATGGTGATTGCATATATTATGTATAAATAAACATACATACACACACACACTATATATATATATATATATATATATATATATATATATATATATATATATATATATAGTTACCAAGGGACATCCATCCCAGCTTTACAGAAGGAAGTAAAGTAAAATATAACTTTTACGGTTTTAAGAGAAATTAACGAAAAACTTTAATTATTTCATTCTTTTCAAAGAACCACAATCATTTTTTCATCATACATCTGACTGACAGAAAGGCTACGGAAAAACATTTGGCCCTTCTTAATCTCTTAATTACTGCCCCCTGGACACTATCAATCTTTGCTCTGGACCTGTGACTGCTCTGACAACCTCTGTTCCAGAAAACGAAGCCGCTTGAAGACAAATCTGTGCCGTTGTCTAAGAAGAGCCTGTGAACAGCATTAACGAGAGGAGAGTGTTTTGGAGGAAATATAGCAACCAACCAACCACTGCCTTGCCATGCGGTTGACCAGGTCAAGGGTGCCCGCCAAATGTCCAAGGGCGTGGTCAAAGGGCGCGCTCATAGAAAACGAAATATCAAGAACTGAGCGACTAGTATAGTCCCATCTGGAAGGAAGAGAAACATAATCCTAACCAGAGGACTTGAAAGGGCCGACGCAACCCACGAGAAGCGTCAGAGACATTTTGGCTACAGAGACTGAAGCATCTTTCACTTTGACTCTCCACTCTTTCAGGGCTCTTCCCTTGACCACGTGGCTAGCTTGCTTAAGCCCGAGTTTCTTCCAGCGAAAGCCCATTCAATTCTTCCTCAATTCCCATCTTCGCTGAAGACAACGCTCCGACAAGGCACAGTGACCCTTATATCTACATTGCCACTGAAATGAATTCTCCCTGACACTCTTCAGTTATCTCTTTATCCCCAAAATTTAGTTATCTAGCAGGACTATGTTCACCTGCCTAATTTATTTCCCATTCTTCTGACGTTTCTTACGTGTAAATATTATATGCGATTTTAAAGTGAACGTAAGTGTTTTATGTACAGTATCTCCCTCTTCAGTAAAGATCTCAACTAATTCCTTTCTTGTTATGTAAAAGCATAAGGGTAATTTCCCTGCTCAGAATTCAAGCTCCTTCCCCAATAAAACGTAATATATATATATATATATATATATATATATATATATATATTATATATATATATAAATGGAAATAATTTAATGCTTATGTCTATTAGTTTTTACGCTGTAAAAATGTTTATCTTTGAGGTGTTAAATACAAAATATATCCTGCTACCTCTCATTCCTCTTTCGCTTTTTCTTTCTCAAAAATATATCCTTAATCACCAAGTCTTTTGATTTGTTTAATTTAACTATATATATATATATATATATATATATATATATATATATATATATATATATAGTAAACTGCAAATAGCCCATTCATATACTACAGTTCATTTTGCCTTTGGAATAATTGACATGCCCTAATCGGCTATAATAGAATTCGTGCATTATAGTCGTAGACTTGGTATAAGAGAAGCACCAGCTTTATACATTCAGACAACTTGAAGACTCCTCCTAGTATATCAGTGGAAATTATTCTGAAAGTAAGTTATTCGATATTAATACTATTTGAGTCGGCTTCCTTTCTGAAATTATTATAATGACCTAGGTAAATTTAATGACAGTGTTATATATAGTTTATTAATGTGTGTATATATATATATATATATATATATATATATATAGTATATATATATATATATATATATAGTGTATATATATATATATATATATATATATATATATGAATAATGAATATATATATATATGTATATATATATAATATATATATATATATATATATGAATATATATGTGTGTGTGTGTATATATATATATATATTATATATATATATATATATATATATATATATATATATATGAATACTTAAGTATTCCTGTAAATACTGGTAAACTTAACATACTGATTTGTGAGACATTTACCTCTCTCTCTCTCTCTCTCTCTCTCTCTCTCTCTCTCATTCTGTACATTCAGGAATCAAACGCACATAAAAAGGTAGAAAAAACCATCCCATACCTAACTTTCCGGAGCGCTTTTATTCGGGTTCCCTCTCCCTCTCTCCTCCATAAAGCCTTTCTCCTCTTCCATTTTTCACGAGATTAAATTTTCATAGTCGAAGTTTTTGACGACTTCTGATGGTAATTGTAAAAGTGAGTGAGTAGGGGTGGAGTTATGGAAGTGGTAATGAGGTGTGTGTGCGTTTGAGAGAGAGAGAGAGAGAGAGAGAGAGAGAGAGAGAGAGAGAGAACCATTCTTGAAGGGTAAGACTAAAATCTCTGGTACGTTGAAAATGATTCCAATTAAAATTCCCACACTCACAATGTGATGCAAAAACATCAAAGCTCTATAATTCAATTTCTGCATGAATTTAACGTCAATTATCACAAGATATTATTAATTTGGTCAAGGGCGATTACACGAATCAAAACCCTTATTTCTCTTTTAATTCAAGAACCTAAACTTACCTGGTGTGACCGGAACAAGCAGCCACATATGAGTGTAAAAAAAAAAAAACAGTTACCGTGAGGAAGCCTACAGACTGCCTTAATAATCAAAACACTTACAAGTAATTTAACGTACAAAAACCTTGTAGATGTAATGAAATCTGGCAGACTATCATATCTGATTAAAAGGCTATAATCAAGAAATATCTTAACAATATATACGTATATAAACATAGTTCCAAAGTCAGTACTTGAAATATGCAGGAAAAAAAAAAAACTCTTATTCATATCCAAAGTCAGCCATTGCAGAATGAGTTTCAAACGCTTTTCCTACAATGCACAATTAGAAACAATAAGACGAAAAGTACCTTTAAAATATATCATGATTCATTAAAAACTATTATTATTATTATTATTATTATTATTATTATTAAAAATGCACAGGGATGTAGATCAGCAAGCAGCTAAAAATTGAATACCAATGTAAAAAAAAAAAAAAAAAAAAGTTGGCAAAGTTATACTGCGCAACTATAATTAAAATAGTTAAATGACGATATAAAAATCAAGAAGAATGGCAGTCACACCACAGGAATTCCATGTCTCTGACGAGTCTAAAAATACATATCAACGATTATATCAAAAACAATGAGTTAACATATATTCATGAAGGCTGAGAGAGAGAGAGAGAGAGAGAGAGAGAGAGAGAGAGAGAGAGAGAGAGAGAGAGAGTTACTTAAGATCAACGGTAAATCTGGTTCCCAAACAGCTCTCCACAGACGCCCAAAATATTCTTTCTCAATCTCCTTTTTTTATCTACTCCTACTTTTCCCACCGGAGCCTATGATCTATCACACTCTCAGAGGGAAATGGATAGGCCAATTATACCTCACAAAGACAAAGGCCAAACAAAATACGCCTATCTCATCCCTCCGCCCAGCAGGTAGACCAGGGACCTCGAGAGTAACCTACAGACAATGATGATGGGAAAGAAACGAAAAAATATAAGGGGATAGGGAGGGACAGGCCAAGATGACTCATATAGAGTGGATACATATGGCTCATTATCATTAAGGAGATGTGGTGATGGAGGAGGAGGAGGAGGAGGAGGAGGAGGAGGAGGAGGAGGAGGAGGAGGAGGAGGAGGAGGAGGAGGAGGAGGAGGAGGAGACGTAGATGCAACATTAAAGAGGAGAAAAATGGTAGCCATCGCCTCTTGCCTTCCCCGCTCGTAAGACTAGGAGTTCTCAGATCTGGAGATACCGCGAGATTCTTAAAAGCCAGCGATCAATGATAAGTTCTATTATGTACTTTTCAGAGTTCCTCTCTTTATTTGCTTGTTTTTAACGTATACTTCAGAGTCTCCGCTATCAAATCAGCGGCTATTTATTCTCAGCTTTGAGATTATAGTTTTACTAAATAAAAATGATATAAATTTCATACACGACCGCGTTCGTACCTACATCATCAGGGGAGAATTATTGTTAATTATTGAATATGTTAAACTTTTGCCTTTCTCAGATCTACTTTTCTACACTTTCCCTTACAAGGTCATCATCTTTGTTCAGCTGTGGGCTTTAATGTTCCCTTTGGCATGCCCAAGACAATGTTAATGAGCGCATATATTGAATAATAATGTTGCGACCCAACCCAGCAACACTATCTTGCAATCTTCACCGACTACTCCATTTCATGGCTCTGTTAACTAAATAGACCTCTGTTATAGGAAGTAATTCTCAGCTTTCAGTTAAGAGGCCTAAATTACTACTACCGTTTAAAGATTTAGTTTGAAAGTGGATATCAACATTTACACCCATTTTAAATCATTTACTCTTAAACTAACGTAGGTTCTCTCTCTCTCTCTCTCTCTCTCTCTCTCTCTCTCTCTCTCTCTCTCTCTCTCATGCACAAACTTACTTTATTTTTTCTTATTATGTTACTTCATATAAATGAGGATGGAAAGGTTCCAAAGTTCACATATCGAAAAATAAAGCCTAATAAGTTGATTTGAAATTCTCTCTCTCTCTCTCTCTCTCTCTCTCTCTCTCTCTCTCTCTCTCTCTCTCTCCAGAAAAAACAGCAACAATGTACTCGTTTTGACATGTAATCATTACGGTGAAACCGCACAAAGATGCCCATTGTGTAGTCGCAAAGATTAATTCAAAATTGTATTTTGACTAAAACGAAGAATTTTTCATACGACTTTGCTTATAATGAGCCCCAACAAAAGCTTTTATCAAAAGAAAAAAAATCTTATAAACTTTTCATGAAAGAGAAAAAATCAACTCTGTTATGAATAAACTTCAGCATTTTTTCCTTTCATTGGCATATTTGGGAACCCCCCCCCCTTGCCCCATAGTCCCCCCACCACCTCTCCCACTCCAATCCAGCCCCCTTTTTATTTGAACGTCATTAACATGGAAGGAAACCAATAGAAGTGTTATTCCACATTTAATAAATTTATCTTGTGATTCATCACAGGATATACGGAAGGGTGACCACAAAATCAAGGGGAGTTTGAAACCTTCAACAGTAGGCATTCCAAAGACAATGAACTCTTTTCCGTCATCTGAAGGTCCTTAGTATTTCATGTGATCTAGAGGGTCCCAGAAAGGTTCCCGTGATTAGGTATAAGTCCTGGGACTTTTAGGGGGCCAAAAGGCCCTAGAATCTTTTAAGTGATCAAAAGGCTCCGTATCCTTTTATGTAATCACAGGGTCATGAAACGTCAGGAATTCAGAGGGCCCAGTAACTTTCCAAAGGTTCAAAACATCCTGGAACCTTTCAAATAATCAAGAGGTCCTACAACCTTTTAGGTGATCAAAAAATCCTGGAACCTTTCAAGCGATCAGAATTCCTGGGAATCTTTTAGGTAATCGAAAGGTTCTGGAATTTTTAAGGTATTCATAAGGTCTTGGATCTTTCTAGGCAATCCGGAGATACTAGTATAACCTTTCCAGTAACAAGGAGGTCCCCATTCTTTCAAGTGATCAAAAGAACTTAACAAAATTAAATGATCAAAAAGTCATGGAACTTTTAAGGTGAGCAAGAGGTTCTAAAATCTTTTATATGATCAACAGGACCCAGAAACTTCTAAGTGGTCGAAAAGTTCTGACCCTTTCGTGATCAAGGGACTATGAACCTTTCAGGTAATCAAGAGATCCCGAACCTTTCGGGTGATCAAAAGTCCCTGAACCTTTTAGGTGATCAAGAGGTCCTAGAACTTCAGAGCGGTAAAGAGGTCTTGAAACGTTTCAGGTAGTCAAAAGATTCGGAACTTTTCAAGTAACCAGTGACATCGTGAGAAAAAAGCAACAAAAAGTCCTTGGAGGCTTTCAGGCGATCAAGAGGACCCGGAGCCTTTGATAAGTAATCAAGAGGCCCCTCAAACCTTCCTGATGACCACGAGAACCTTGCAGGCTTTCAAAGGGTCGCAGAGCCTTTCAGATGATCAAGAGGTCTTGAATGCTTCTAGTGATCAATGCCCCGGAATAATTTCTGCAATAAAAAAAAGTCCAAGAACATATCAGGTAATCAAAGAGTCCTCCTACATTGTAAGCATTATTAAAGAGTGGTTGTAACGTGTTTCGGCTCCTAGCTGCGTCCACTTTTTAGCATTTTACTTTACCTCCACTCCCTCTTTCTTTCTTGAAGCTTGCTATCCAACCTCTTTAAATATTACTTCTTAGTACAGTTGCAGGGGTTTTTTTCCCAGATCCACCTTTAGGTCCTTGCAATTAACTCCTTTATTTTCAGGATCTATATTTTTTGCTATCCAACTACTCCAGCTCTTTCTTTGCACTGCCTTGAGCGCTGAAAGACCGAAAGTGTCTAAAGGTGCCCGAAAGATCCTGGGAACTTAATTAACTAAAAGATTAGAGGCCTTTATACATTAATTATTACTAGAACATACAATTAATCCAAAAGCTTCAGCACTGCCAAAATAGCGAAAGGATCCGGATAACCTTAATGTATCCAAAAACACAAAACTTTTTATGTTAATGTACAGGACTGGAAACTTTCCAAGCAATCGAAAGGTGTTCGGAAAAAGGTACAAGAATCTCTTAAGCTAATAAGATTTCTGGAATATTTTAGTTAATCAAAAGGCACTGCAACTTTGTACATAATACACATAAGCTGAAAACTTTATGTCAATGAAAACCTCTGAGACCCTTTCAAAATCACATTGTCAGGGCTTGAAATTCAATAACTTGATGTATACCACTAAAAGAGCAGGTCAAATGCTGGAATGCTATTAATAATGACTGTCAAAGTATTTAACAAGCTTTAAAATTTTATTCTCTATCTACCTAACTGGACCCACAAAAACAATAATATATCTCGATCTACCTAACTGGACCCACAAAAACAATAATATATCTCGAAAAAGTGGAATGATCAAATTAATATAAAAAACGTCTAACGAATTCTAGCATCGAAAAGAAACACCAGAACATGGACGAAACTTTAAGTAATCACATTTGAGCTGTGGAAATTTAACTGCACTTGTTTATCCTCATGCAGTAATAAAACCAGCAATGCAACTAAACACACCCTTGCACAAACCAAAGGGAATAGAACATGATAGTGTCAGCTGGGCATCTGTGAATAACCGAAGACCTAGACCTACTTGAATGAGAGCTATGAAAAAGGAGGTAGGAAGTGAATTATTTGTGAAAGATAAAACACAGGAAGGAGATGAGTGATGGAATTTTTCAAAAGCCCTTTGTGTCACACGGCGTTGGAGGTGATGATGATAGTGACGATAAGTAATCAATGCTTGATGATAAGTAATCAAATTATGCAGAACTTTTACGGTGACGCGCGCTAAAGGGTGTTCTTTCTCACAAACGTTTCCATTCTTACAGAGAAAGTCCTCAAGAAGCACTAGTAAGTTTTCAAGCCATACTGCTACCCAACATTGCTAGACGAACCCTAGCCTCAAGCCATTCACTGAATTCTATGACATAGAGTGACAACAGTACTACCACTTCATTTCTAACATTTTATGAGAGCAACACAAGTGATTCGCTCTTGTTCTCAAATGAAGCTTTCAACACTAAGGTATTCACAACCCTTCATTATGCCCAAAGACATAGTTCTGGAAAGGGAAACAGAACCTGTGTTGAATGATCTGAATGCAAAAGTAGGAAACATACAGTTACATGACAGGGTCAATGGTTAAGGGTGTTTGGTATCACTGGGAACGAGTAACCCGTGACCAAGGGGGTTATGCAAATATATATACCACAAGATTTTTTTATGTCTAATTGAAATTACCACCTTGGGTATATAATGTAAAAATTATATGCATGCTTTTCCTTCAGACATAACAATGGATCTTTTTAAATCATCAAAAACGTATGGATATATCTAAAATCTTAAAGCAAAACCCAATTTCATTCACGTCTGCAATGTTCAAATGTCATTTCTCAGATTGCTTTTAACTCTGTAACATAGGCTTCAACAAAGGTATAACATTACTTCACTGTATAACATTAATTCACTGTTCAATGACTAAAACAAATGTAATTCCCATGTTGCGTAGATAAATTCAATATAATATTTGAATCTTTGAAGGACTTTATTGATAGATTATTTTCTCCTCCTCCAACAAGAACCAGTCTAAATTCTTACATTAAATGTCCAAAGTCACAGTTATAACAAAACCCACAAGACCCAGTCCCAATCTGCATGTTCCTGTCTGTTTAAATTTACTTTATTTCAGATACGTTTTTCAAACAATAACCAAAGCGGTATTCCATAATATATGTCATGCATATGGAAACTCCAAAGTTCCTGGCATTCATAATACACACACGTACACACACACACACACAGATAATAAAATATAATATATATGTATATATATATATATATATATATATGTGTGTGTGTGTGTGTGTGTGGGTTCGATCCCCGGTGTGAGTCATATTATATATATTATATCTATATATATATATAATATATATAATCTATATATATATATATATATATATCAGTTCTGCGATTGAAAGGTTCCCATCGGATTTTTCTCCAGCAGAGAGAGAGAGAGAGAGAGAGAGAGAGAGAGAGAGAGAGAGAGAGAGAGAGAATAATTGCTAAACGACTATATTATAAATGAGAGAGGAAGAAATGGATCTGATTCTACTTTTTTTGGTCCCTTATTATAATTCATTGGAAGTCATTGTGGTCGTAGAAAACAGTCACCCCCCCCCCCCCCAGCCCCAACCGACCCCATCGCCCACCCACGTAATTCCATGTCGCCGTTCTCCCCTACCGTCTTAAGGAAACGAACCCGTGAGTGATCAGATGTTGGATGAATCTATGTCATTTTTATAAAGTATTTTCACGAAACCACCCAACGCTTTTTTTTGTTCTCGAAGGGAACCTTAAGGATTTTCATATAAAGTAATGGAAAGCTCTGTGGTTTTGGCTTTTGTGGCAGTTTTTAGGTTTTTAGGTTCCTGTTTTGAAGTACACGATAGAACCTGTTACATACGTGAAGTTACTTTGCCTACCCCAAAACACCCACCCCCCTTTTTTATTTAGATCGATTTTATTTCATTACAACTTCACTCTTTTTAAAAGCAGGATCATTTTGTCTATACTCTAAAGGTTTCTATTTCTGGTAGAAGATTGTTGGATTAAAAGTTTGTAAGTATATATATATATATATATATATATATATATATATATATATATATATATATATACTACGTGTGTGTGTGTGTGTGTGTGTGTGTGTGTCGCAATTACTCACAAACTTTTAATCCAACAATCTTCTACCAGAAATAGAAACCTTTAGATTATAGACAAAATGATCCCGTTTTCAAAAAGAGTGAAGTTGTAATGAAATAAAATCGATCTAAAAAAAAGGGGGGGTGGGTTTGGGTAGGCAAAGTAACTTCACGTATGTAACAGGTTCTATCGTGTACTTCAAAACAGGAACCTAAAAACCTAAAAACTGCCACAAAAGCCAAAACCACAGAGCTTTCCATTACATTATATGAAAATCCTTAAGTCCTTCGAGAACAAAAAGCGTTGGTGGTTTCGTGAAAATACTTTATAAAAATGACATAGATTCATCCAACATCTGATCAACTCACGGGTTCGTTTCCTTAAGACGGTAGGGGAGAACGGCGACATGGGAAATTACGTGGGTGGGCGGTGGGGCCGGTTGGGAAGGTGGGGTGGGGGGGGGGGGGGGGGGGGGGGACTGTTTTCTACGACCACAATGACTTCCAATGACTTATAATAAGGGACCAAAAAGGAAAAATCAGATCCATTTCTTCCTCTCTCATTTATAATATAGTCGTTTAGCCATTTTTTTTTTCTCTCTCTCTCTCTCTCTCTGCCGGAGAAAAATCCGATGGGAACCTTTCAATCGCAGAACTGATAATTATACCGAAAAGAAGCTCATTATAACCAATCGAGACACACACACCCTACCCTCCCCACTCCCCAATTATGGGACGTTATTTAATTTGGCTCCAATTATTGGTTAATTTGGTTAATGAGGTCCAGGCTATCAACCAATCGTTTTTTTTCCTCTTTAGCTATAATTCCCTCCCAGTAACACCCCCCTGGGGCCGTGACCTTCATCAAGAAAAAGGCGAATTTCACTCATGATTTTTCCTCCCGATTGTATTCGCCGTTATCCTGCCCCGACAAGAGAGAGAGAGAGAGAGAGAGAGAGAGAGAGAGAGAGAGAGAGAGAGAGAGAGAGAGAGAGAGTACTGTTGATCGTAGTGGACACTATCTCTCGCTCTCTCTCATTCATACACACACACACATATATATATACATGTATGTGTGTATGTATTTTATGTGTGCGTATGTGTTTATTGGTAGAATTATAAATGAAACAATTTTTCATAAAGTTTTCCAAAATGAACCATATACGTGAATAAAAACACATTCTGATTAATAATTACTTCAACTAGATCCTATTTCCATAGTATAATATACACATGACATAGAGAGAGAGAGAGAGAGAGAGAGAGAGAGAGAAATGACTACTACAGGTAAGCTGTTTCATACTGGCTTATACATAAAAATGTAGCCAATCTAAAACCTGCACAAAGAGAGAGAGAGAGAGAGAGGAGAGAGAGAGAGAGAGAGAGAATCCTGAACGGCCAAGCGATGCCTCATTTGATAAGTGATAATGAAGAGGGCACCGTACATTGGCGCATGATAATGACAGCGATAATGAGATCATTAGCGTTGACGTGCTTAACCCCCCGTCCCTCCCCTCTTCCCCAAGCAACCCCTCACCTGCCTCCCAGATCCTCCTCCTCCTCCTCCTCCGCAATCCTCTTACAGTCCTCTTGCCCCTTGGAGCCCACCTATAATCCTCTGCCATTCGCCAAGTCGTCCCTAACAGCGAACCTACAAGGGATCCTATTATACAGGAGGTATCCCCCGAGTTATGAGGAAGGGGAGGTGGGGGGTTACTATGAGGAGGGGGAAGGGGAGTGTGGAAGAGGAGGAGGAAAAGGACTTATGCAATGATACTGATTTCAAAATCATGAACTAGTGGCATCACTTGTCTCATTGCAGTGATTATACTTGATATACTGAGTTAATAACTCCGAGTGGAGACAATTACTGGGGAACTGTTCGAGAATTACATGTGAATGGCTATCTACACGTATCCGAGTATCATCGTCGCTCATTTTGTGGGCAAAGGAAATGACACTGGAAATCAACTGACTACTATCCAATAAAACCTCCGAAATGGTTCAAATACTTCGAAGTCACTTTCCATTAAGTGTTAAGAAGTGTGCTGATTTCCCTTCCACCTGTTACTTCGACCTTATCAGCAACTTCGTGATTTACAAGACTTGTTATTCTCAGCATGGTATCTGCCTAGAAATGACCGTTTCTTTTACATAAAAAATTTGGGAGTGTTCTCGTAAATGTACATCATATTCTTCTCACTTTTTCTTCGATACTTAAGTGTATCGCTAACTTAGACCAACACAAGAGAAACCTTCGGGGTTTTAGGAACATCCCACTGTTTCAGCAACAACAAGACTGTCAACCTATTGGACTCATATTTTGTGAGTTAATATTGTTATAATAAGCCTTCAACACCACCGCATATTGGCCATTTTTGGAGCGATGTTAAAAATTGCTCATACATTTTGATCGTCTGGATTAGCCTTAAAGCATAACAGCTTCAGGCATGAAGCAGCAAGACCTCTGGCGCTATATAAAAATGGACTGTGCGTCATTTTGCAAGTCTTGTCTTCAAAATATTCCACGAAGTGTACCATTTGCTAATATACTGCATTAAAATTATATATTTTCAATAAAACAAAAGCCCAGATCTATGTACATGCAAGATGAAAGCAAACAGCTTTATTCTGCAGTTCACAAACTGGTCCAACACTCGCAACAGAAGCAGTAAAGAGTTCCTACAGGGAGGAAAAGCAGTGTTTTCTGCTTCATTCCACCAAAGTAATTTCTGAATGTAAATTAGAAAGAAACGTTTTTCCCCATGATAAACGTACACACACATATTTGCAGAGTGGGTCATAGACGTCTTCCGAAGAATGCGTCACTGACTTCAACTGGGGAATGTCCATTTTCTTTGTCAGAAAGTAGGGCCATTATTTTCATCTGAGTGAAGCTTCTCTTACTTCATCTGAAGCGAAACCACAAGCTTTATTGAGCAAAAGGTCAATGCCTTCATTTTAAGGTTGGATAAAAAAGAAAAAAAAAACCTCGTTTTATCAGACAAAAATGTTTCTAACTTTATCAAAAGAAAGGAGGATGGACTTCATCAACACGAACAGCCACCGACTTTATCAGATTACTTTTAATGCAGCTAACCTTACAAGTTCTTCGAGATAGCTGACAAAAAAAAAAAAAAAAAAAAAAAAAAAAAACGAAGAAAAAACTCATCACCAGTGATTTTAGGGAAAATTAGCACCAGTAGGTTCATCAGAGTAACTTACAAACAACTAAGTTCACTAAATGCCTTCAGTGCCAGCAGTTCAAGAAAAATATCAAGGCGTACTGCAACTGTTGTATGAACCAATTTCAGGATTTAAATAAATTTTCAATAAACGTTTTATTCCAGGAAAAAAAATATTCAGATTCCCCCGTTGGGGGGTGGGTGACGGCAAAACAAATATGTGATAAAAAATATATGAAAGGGAGGTGAAAAATCCAAACAAATATGTTAAGAGAGAAAACAATATCATGGTAGGTATTGCGAGAGAGGATACAGAGGACAGCAACTGAAAAAATATAGTGCAAAAAACTTTCATAGGAAAGTAACAACTATGAAATATGTAGTACCAATTTATCTGAGACAAAGTAAGGCTGAGAGAGAGAGAGAGAGAGAGAGAGAGAGAGAGAGAGAGAGAGAGAGAGAGAGAGAGAGAGAGACTGGGAAATCACAGGAAATGTCACTTCCTTCCCCAGAACTCCAAGACTATTTAGAATTGAATGGACGTAATAACTCAATATGACAGAAAAAGTTAGAAAACGAATGGAGAGAGTAACAAACTACAATTCGATTCGCGACCCGTTGACCCAAACACGCGTAGTGTCATTCATAAATAGAAGAGCGGAAGATTGAATCAAAGAATGGACGGGGAATACGCACAAAGTTTACATGGCTGGTAGGAAGGCAAAGAAGGATCTTCCTAATTTTCCTCGACGGGTAAAGTCGGAGCGCAAAGTTAAAAGGTTTGTAATGGTTCGTTAACCTGAATTTCTCAATACTGTACCCGGATGCTAAAAAAAGTGGAGGTATTCAACGCAGACATCGCCGAACTACAATATAATTCATAAAAAATGATGCCTCACTTTCTTGCTCTATAAATAAATATTTGTTGGGGCAGGGTATAAAATTCATACAGAAGAAAATACCTGTAGTAGACGTCGAAGCTCATGAATACACTAAAACCATGATAAAAATAATTATAATAAATAAATCTGCCGCACCCTGACAGAATTACAGAGTCACTTCCGGAATTTCCCCGGAATATTCCGAGTGATTTGTTGATGAGGGGCGAAAATATGAACAAGTTAGAAGCTGGATAGCTAGGAGGGAGGTGACTAAGTGAACAGATGAAGAGCAAACGGCGTAAATGACGGCAGTTTAGAGGCAGGGACGATGCAATGAGCCACTGATTTTCCAATGTAGACTAGACTAAAGACAGTAGGCTCCTACAAGGACCACAGCACCCCTTGAACAAACACATTTCTTGGTCATGATTTTGCCAATTCATCCCCGAAAAACATCTATCTCAGACTAGAAACTAACTCATGGCCAATCTTGAATCCCTTTTTCTTTACCTGTCAGTTGTAATGTACAAATCATGTCCAACAGAGAAATCTATTACTCCCATCTTGAGAACACAATCGATTGTGAAGCCAGCATATTGTAATGAAGCAGATTTCTATTTATTTTCATCAACTTAAACATTCGACTTTTCGGCTTAATCTGATGTCAAAGCAGTTCGGTCGATACGTTTTACGTTTTAAGAAAATATCTTGAAAAATAAATCAGATCATTCACACTGCTAAAAATGTTTATATGAAACTGGTTTATGTCGCGACCAGAACGATTTTTCTTTTACTTATTCATGAGTTGAAAGAAAAAGCTTTATCCTCTAGCTCTACATCTGAAAAAAAAAAAAAAAAAAAAAAAAAAAAAAAAAAAAAAAAAAAAAAAAAAAAAAAAAAAAAAAAAACTCTAGGACGGGATATGCTGTTTATCAAGTTCACAAATATATTCAGTGGTGAATCATGTGGACTTTATAAAAACGTTGAGAGGCTTTTTTTTTTCTTATAAAATCAACATAATTCACCACTGAATAACACTGTCGACCTGATATACAATACAACCCCGCCAAACCAAACATACCACAATGACTTTACTGCCGTCAGTGATGACCAGATTAATACAATAGTTCACCAATATTTGCTGTGACCACCATGCCTAGGTGTTCCCTAAATTTCGGTCTTCGCTCCTCGGCAGGCATATCAATTACCCAATACTGTTTCTAAATTCTTACCCTGCCTCTATTTTCTCATAATCAGAGCTACACAGGGGCATCCAGTTATATTTTCCGGCTATTTTTCCATAAGAAAATATACATAAACACAACACGCAATTGCTTATGATTACAGACCGCGCGTCTGGCTTTGAAGATGTGAGACGTCCGGTGAAAACATATGCAAAAGGATGGTCAACCTCGTCAAAAGGCATCCTACGGCGAGATCGAGACAAACAGAGAGAGAGAGAGAGAGAGAGAGAGAGAGAGAGAGAGAGAGAGAGAGAGAGAGAGAGAGAGAGAATCATAAAGCATAATTAGCTTACGCTATCAAAACTAACTGGTTCATCTCAGCAGCATACAAAAAGAAAAAAAAGAAAAAAAGTGGACACCCCGTCAGTCAAGCTTTCTCTCCAAAGCCTAGCAATCCATTTCCTTATTTCCTCTGGAATCAACCAAGAGTTTAAAGAGAGCAGAATAAATCACACACACACACATATACACACACACACACACACACACATATATATATATATATATATATATATATATATATATACACACTTGTGTATATAATTTATGTAGATACATATATATAATTATATAATCCTGCCGAGAGCGAGCAGATTTGCCGAACAGCAACACCAAAATGCTGCAAATGTGCCAAACTGTCGAACTTCTGTTTCAGAGGTCTTTTATCCCTCACACCGCTGACTGTGGAACAGGCTCCCTAAAGATGTAGTGCAATTAGAACATCAACAGTTCAAGCGAAGATGCAGTACATTACTACCCTAAAAGAATTCATTTTGTATTTTACTGATTTATAATATTAGGGCATTTTTTTCCCAACTCTCACCTATTACAGCATTTGGAATGAGGCTACAAGCTCACACGCTAGTCCACTATAACAGACTAACTGCCACGTACATAGTTACCTAATTACAGTTCTTCTGAGAACCAAAGTAATACAATAGCAAAAAATACATTATTTAGGGAATAACAAAATGTAATGTACAAAATTCCAGCAACAGTTATATAATAATACCATTAATATTGATAATCGCTCACCATTCCATAAAAAAACTAGATCAATATTTCGAAAGCCAGAGAGAGAGAGAGAGAGAGAGAGAGAGAGAGAGAGAGAGAGAGAGAGAGAGAGAGAGAGGAAGAGGGGGGGGGGGGCAGTCAATCACGTGAGATACCAATTATCGAACCCCAGATAACCTTAGAGACCTTTTAAAAGTGCACTTTTCCTGCCAGTATATGGGGACATACATTACGCATCTTGACTCAAGTAAGGTCTTTCTTTAGATATGTCGATGAGATGCAATTCCGACTTTTTGACACCGAGTTATAAGTGACCTCTCTCTCTCTCTCTCATGCACAGACACACACAGACACGTGCGCACATACATACGAAGAAGGAACTCGACGATAAATCTGTTAACCTAGGGGTTATATCCATAAACATACTATCTATTTATCTCACACATAAACTTAAATGTGAAGTGACTTCAGCAAATATCATACACTTTACTAATCTTGATAATGGCATCATCATATGGCTGGCATAATGTACATATATGTGTGTGCGCATATACACATAAATGCATAATATACATGTGTGCATATATTTGCATATATGCATATATATATATATATACATATATATATATGTATGTGTGTGTGTGTGTGTAAACCACAATAATAAGCGATGTTGACTACATATACACGTGTACCACAATGGAGACGAGAGGACTGATACATAGCGGTAGGAATTAGCAATATAGTATATGCTTGAGTGAAAGTAGAAACGAACAAACAGCCTGTTGGAAACCAAATATACACACCTGACAGGTGGAAAAAGCAGGGAGCAATAAACTCGATAGCGTCTGATGACAGTACTCTATTTACAAATCTGTTTATCCATGCAGGCGAGCTCCCACCTTTTCTCTCATTCCATGTTAACTCCTTTTCAAAATCTATGCATTTGACATTTGAGAATGATATTCGTTGTCTGCAAAAAGCTATTGATATTGTATCTTTCCAATATATGATTGGAATGAATGACTTTCTGCTCCAAGTTGTTGCAAGATCATTTTCGCTAACGAGAACGGAAATTGCACTGTTTACCCGTGGAGATCTTATACAGTTTACCCTGTTCTATGTTCGCAGGGTGTTTTCAGTCTGTCCAATACAAAAAAATTTTCACAAGACCTACATAAGACGGATGTGCAAATACTTTACTGGTGATTGTTCTATGCCCTTTAACTTCATGCTTTTTAAGTAGATGAGGAATACCTTTAACATTATTACTATATGCTAATAAAAGTAGACTTTTGACGTTAAAGGTTTTTATGTTGTTTTGATAAAGTCATTTTTGCCGCTCTTATCAGTAAGTCTAATACAAAACAGGAATATTTCAAATTTTTGCCTGTATTCCTAATTAATTCGATTTCACTATCGCGGCATATCAGTAATGCCTTGAAAAACATACTCGTAGATGTGGCGACTCTCATCTTTCCCCCATACTTTGATCAGAATCAAAATATACATAGGCAGAAATATTGGTTGGTTTTATGTACACAATGATCTTGAACCCAACATTGCTTTAAACTCGCTGAGTACGAAAACCTACTAATATTTCTGACTATGTATATTTTCATTCCGGTCAAAGTAGTCAAGAGATCAATTTTCATATCCATATTTCTAAGAATGTAATATATATATATATATATATATATATATATATATATATATATATGATATATATATGTATGTATATATATACGTATATATTATATATATATATATATATATATATATATATTATATATATATATATCTATATATATATTATATATATATATATATATATATATATATATATATATATATATATATCATATATATATATATATATATATATATAATGCTGCTTAACTAAGACAATCCAATATTAACGAAGTCTTTAAATTTACAATTCCTGTCACCTAGCCAGAGCCCAGCCTCTCTCTCTCTCTCTCTCTCTCTCTCTCTCTCTCTCTCTCTCTCTCTTCTCTCTCTCTCCCCACTATCACTGAAAATGTTAGGCACCTTGGTCTGATCTTGGGGTAAGTGCTTAACATTCCAATACTCTGGACTTGCTATCTTAACCTTTGTACATTTCCGTCATTGTTGGCGGTATGTGTACACTTGTAACCGTGTAAACAAAGGACTGCAATCAGTTTCCTCCATGGCAATCTGTATTCATTTCTAGCTTAAGAACAGAAATTTCCCGTGTTTTCTTCAATATGGGAGTCTAAAATTCTCACTAGCTGGTGATATATTCTAATTATATAAACGAAGATGAACTATGCTTTTAATAAACATGAAACAATTTTAAGTTATCTTTAATAAAAGCGTTAACCATATTCTTAGCAAAACAAATCGAGCCTTAGGAAAATTTTGTCAAATCCGTTTAATGATTGGTTCCTTCTCTTTGACTGCGGACAAAAAAAAAAAAAAAAAAACTTAGTGTGGGGCCCAAGTGCTACGGGTGTCACTAGACTCCGCTGCGATTCTCGAGTTGTTTGGCGTAAATGGTTCTCGAAAACATTAGCTTAACCCAATCTTACCTAGTCTACAACATCTTGGTTGGGCTATCTTAACACAAATGTACCCTAAAACCAGTATATCTGTACCTAACCTTATCAAGTCCAGAACGCATTAGTTTGACCGAAGGCCGTATTGGATGCATTTCGTAGCCTAAAAACATGGGCCATAATATTAACGTACCTTAATACATTTTACAACGCCATGGTTTGATTGAAGGGTTTCTGTGACGCTAAATGTACCCAACAAACAACAAAGTTACAAAGTCAGGAAACTGGGCTGGACCTGGGAGCTTCTTCCCCATACCTCCAACACTGGTTCCAGCACACATACCTTGCTACCTCATCAAGCTAAGTGATTTGGTTTTTCATCTATTTTTCTCCTAATTCCACACTAGTAAACTTTTATTTCATTTACATAAAGTGTCACTGTGTTTGCGTCCTGCTTGACATCATTTACTGTATAATTGACGAATTGATGATTGATATCCTCGTCCAAGTGATTATAGTAGCATATATATGATTATGTTAGTTCAATTAACTGCATGAAGACCGCAAAATAGAGCTCTCTCTCTCTCTCTCTCTCTCTCACCTCAGTCATAATGACCGCATGAGAAACCTTGTCATTCAACTCCACCAGCTTTGTGACAATCTGGAATCCTCGTCCATAAGGGGATCGTCTTAATGGTGCGCCATAATTAATGGATTAAGCAGAGGCCGGAGTTGATGTCTGAGAGAGAGAGAGAGAGAGAGAGAGAGAGAGAGAGAGAGAGAGAGAGAGAGAGAGAGAGAGAGAGAGAGAGAGAGAGAGAGAGGAAGTAGTAACAATAATATTAATTATCAATTAGCATTTTTGCCCCGATAAGAAATGGCCAGGATTGTCACTACTGGTGCCATTATTACAATTGCTGCTACTGCTGATGTTGATGCTTGAGATATCGGTGGGCAAAAATCTATATCAGCTCCTTAAATTTATATTACCTGCTAAAACTGCATCCACGTCAAATTTCATCGGAATTTCTACAATTGCAGCAATTAGGCTACTTCAATAACACGTGCATTAGAAACCATATGTTTAGAGTTCATGTAAATTTGCACAGCATTAAAAACCGGATCAGCTATCAAAAGGAAGACATGCATCAATGATAAGTAGCACGCTCTCTCTCTCTCTCTCTCTCTCTCTCTCTCTCTCTCTCTCTCTCTCTCTCTCTCTCTCTCTCTCCGAGGACCCCAAGACCTTAGTTGACTATCCAGTTCCTTCGACCCTGAAGCCTGTCAAAGCAACATCTACAGGTTTAAATCTTACAAAGAGCCTTTCCCAATCAGTTTCCCGTTGCAACAGGGCTCCCGGATCTCCCGCACTGAAAGTTTGGCTGCATTATTGATTGTTTTCACATAATTTTTCTTTTAACTAATAAAATGTCATATGCCATTGCTAATATTTTCCAAACTACTGAAAAATCTGGGCAAAAACAAAAGATCTTCACAGATAAATCAGAAACAGAAAATGGCGCAGTTGAACTATATAATAAAAAAAATAAATATAACAAAAATGCAACAGTTAAAATTAATCCCGTCTCGTAAGTTTCAAAGGAACAGAATGTCAGGGGAAAATGGAGAGAGAGAGAGAGAGAGAGAGAGAGAGAGAGAGAGAGAGAGAGAGAGAGAGAGAGAGAGAGAGAGTATTAACTGCTGCAACTTACAAATAAACAGATATTCAACAATTAATAAATAATAATCTAAATGAACTATATCGCAAGATCCTGGAGCTTTCAAGTAGCATTACAGACTTCCTTGACCGTCTGTGAAAATGCATCCGAAACACTACTAAGTCGGTTCCATATTGGTATTTCATTATGAAGAACAAAATAACTCTGACACAGGATAGTGTGGGGAGTAGAAGCCCAAGAAAATAATATGCGAATCCAGGAGGGCTGCAAAACAAGTAGCAAGCACTAACGCATCGCAAAGGCCAATGGAGAAGGTTTCATAAATAAAAACTTTATATGAAAAATAACAGTGAGAAATAACGGATGTGTATACAGATAAGTGCATTATGTATCAACATATATCTATAGATGTCTCGATACAATGAGAATTTGAGCAGACTATGGTGCCGTTTTATAGATATGGTGTCAAAATATGCGAACATTGTGCAAATGAAATTAAAATTGTTTTCATATTGTTATAATGACTACAAAAGAATGAAAACAAAATTACACACACACACACAACACACTCGCATATATGTGCATGTGTGTGTGTGTGTGTGTGTGTGTGTGTGTGTGTGTGTGTGTGTGTGTGTGTGTACTTTTGTTTTGCCTCTTTTGTAGTCATTATGACAATAAGACAACAATATTAATTTCAAACTTTTTTTATCTTGGCCTACAGTATATGTGTTGTAAACAGACCTGACCAAAGAATTTAGCAGTTGACATCTGTTTTTCAGATATGGATATGATAAGATTCTGTCAATAAAATGCTGTAAAAGACTTATGATAAAGTAAATGAGAAGAGGTTTTAGAAGGAAATTTGACCTATCTTTACCAGACATGAACGACAATAAAAGAGAACTACCGATAAAATCAGTTTTATATGGTTCTGTGTGATAAAGTGATAAAGTACATAATAGTTGAGCCGATTAACTTTAAAAGACGAAATAATGACCAGAGTTTCAGTTGGAAAAGATATTTCAATACTGCTGAATTTCACTAAATGTGATATAAAATGGCCTCTAAATCGGTATGTAAAACGCCACAAAGAAAAAATGCCATTTAACAAAGATTTGTTGAATTTCTCCACGTATAAATTTTTGACGGTTTTAATATACATCAGTGCAATAATAGATTAGACTCATATTAACGCGATTTTAATGTACAAATGTAAATATGTCAATAAAATTGTTATGCATAGCGACCGACCACACTAGTTAATAATTAGTCTTGCTAATATGGTCATATCTTCATGAAATATGGTCATGATATAATTTCTACTTTTAGATGATCGTTGCCACTTTTTTTCGGAAAGATTGCTTTTACTGCCAAGTGGTTATTTAAGATTACGTTCATGTTAATGATTTTTTTTCTTCTGCCTTTTCCTACTTCGACTTGACTCCGAAAGGTCAAACAATTTTTCCAACGATGTTACGGCCCTTTTCTTTATAGGTTATATCATAAACACACACACACACACACACACACACACACACACACACACACACACACACATATATATATATATATATATATATAATATATATATATATCTATATATATAAACATGTCCACTACACATTATGTGATAAATCAATATATGTATGTATGTATGTGCACATATCTATATATGTAAACGAGAAAATGTCTGTTTGTTTGTTTGTTTGTATGAATACTATACAACTCCACTTTCTTGACCGATTTTGACGAGATTTTAAAAATAAGTCAATATAAAACCGGGAAAGGTCATGGTGAACATAGAATTAAAATCGGACCATTGGTTATGGGAGGGGGGTTGTAGGAAGGGGGTAAAATGTAAAAATTACTGAAAACAACAGATACTGGTGTCTAATCCACAGTTTTCCAGGTCGGTGAGAAGAATAGCAGCATTCCCGATGCCATCTAATTCCAAGTTCAGCCTCAATAAGTAGGGAGGCGAGAAGGGGTAACGTAAAAATTATAGAAAACTACAGATGTTAAGAGTCTAATCCATAGTTTTCAAGGTTGTTGAAATGGATAGTGACACTCCTGATGCTCTTTAAGTCTAAGTTCAGCCATGACCAAAAACGACAAGATATTAATTTCTTATCCATAGTTTTCGAGGTCTCTGAGAAGAATAGTGGCACTCACAATGCTTTAAGTCAAAACTCAGCCCCATTAGGAAGGGGGTGGGAAGGGTGTGACATGTAAAGATAATAAAAAATGACAGATAATAGTGTCTAATCTATAGTTTTGAAGGCCGCTGAAATGAATGGTGACACTCTTGATACCCTTCCAGTCCAAATTCAGCCCTGATAGGAACAGGGCTGACAAGAGGTAGGAAAAAACAACCGAAAACGAAAGATATTAGTGTTTCATCCACAGTCTTAGCGGTAGCCGAGATGAATAGTGACACTCTTGATGGCCTTTAAGTCCAAGTTCAGCCCCAATAGGAGGGGGATGAGAAAGGAGGGGGATGAGAAAGGGTTGGGAAGGGGGTGACATGTAAAAATAACCAAAAAATGACAGACATAAGCGTCTAATCCACAGTTTTTGAGGTTGCAGTCCAAGGTCAGCCCCAATAAGAAGTGGGGATGAAAAGGGCTGGGAAGGTGATGACATGTAAAAATAACCAAAAATACAGATATTAGTGTCTAAGCCACAGTTTTTTAGGTCACTGTGATGAATATGAATAGTGACACTCTCAATATCCGTTACGTCCAAGTTCAGCCCTATATTAATAACCAAAAACTATAGTTCAGCCACGAAAGGAATGTGGGACAAAGGGCAGAGAAGTGGTTAAATGTTAAATGTCAACAATGCTGGGTAATGTAACTGAAGCAACTAAAAAGGAATGGAAATATATATATATATATATATATATATATATATATATATATATATATATATATATATATATATATATATATATATATATATATATATATATATTATATGTGTAAATAAATTCTTCTGTAAAAATAGGAACCGTCTCAAGTATAAAAGGCCCATTAAACAATGGTTTAAAGCTAAGGTCCTTAGCTTTAAACAAATGTGTTTTAATGAGTCTTTTATACTTGATATATATAATATATAAGATATATACTACATATATATATATATATATATATATATATATAATTTATTAATTTGATTTACATCGAGGTCTCACCCAGGTCTCAAAGTAGTGTGAGGGCAATAAATATACTATTGGTATTAGGTAGAGTACAGGTAAGTCTAAGTTTAGTCACTTCGTTTTGTTTATAAAATAAATCCATCCCATTTTCTTACAAGAATATTAGTAAAGGGATTCAAGATCAAAATTACAAATTATCTTATTGTTACGATTTAATCTCCTATTTTTTTCAGCAAAATTAAAAGAATTTTTCAAGTGTGCTCCTAATATCTTTTGCAAGACAGATGAGTGTGAATGGAAGACCTAAGCAGAATTTGAACTGCCTAAATTTGAAAGGAAGCAAGAACTAATGAGCATAGATGCTATAGTGAACTCGATATTAGTGTATCTCTTGCGGCTAATACTCCACAGTATAACAATATCCTTTGTCGAGAGAATCTGCAGTAAATGTTGAGGTGTTGCACGGGAATAATATTTTACCTATGCTGTTTGCCCTTCTCATGTATTTCATAAGAAATAACTTGACCGACTCAGAACATGTGGATGTGGCAGTTTTAATCAGCAAAACACCGCAAGGTTTACAAAGCTAGCTTAATAGAATGTATCATATCTCTGGAGAGATATTTAGGAACAATGATATGCAGTAGGGTGATGTGGGTGAATACCGACCAAGGAGGAACACCGACCGAATGCTTTGGTATGAAAACTATTTCAAATTTCGCACCGAAACTCACCACCAACACAGCAACCATCTCAGTGAACAACACGAAAGCAACAGGTTTACGCCATCACGTCGTATGTGTTTATCAGGTATGAAAAATTTTTTTGGGATGATGCAATATCAGTGACATGGTGAAAACAGGAATTTTTTATGGGGTGGGTCCAACTTTACCCATTCATATGTCTAATGTCATTAAGTCTTTCTGATCTAGCCGACTGCCTTCTTGGAAGCCTGATCATCAGTGTAGTTTGCTAAAAACAGGAAATTTGGTTTTTGGAGGGTGTTTTCCCACATTTTCAGAGCACCGACCGAGGTACTGAAATTTTTTAACGTGCAAAATATGACACTTATTCTCTGAGTTAAGGATTTATGAGTATACCATAGGTGGGCCATGTGTTTTGGGTACAGTGTGCACTCTCTCAGGTAGAAAATAGATTTTTAGGCAATTTTTTCTATTAATAGGTTGGTATTCCCCCACATCACCCTACAGGTTTTCTTGAGTTGGAATTTAGATAAAGACTAAAAAAGGCAAATCAATCACTGGGCAGGCTGAATACGATTTGAAAATCAGACCAAATGAAACTGTATATACGTAGGTAAAATTTACACATAGGTCTGTCTAGTAACGCCTGTATCACTAGAGAGATATGAATCATAGTATGGCGATGAAACTATACCTAAAAGATTTCGTAGATTTGGGAATAAAGCTTAAAGAAGAATATCAAGATTCAGATGGCAGGACAGTGAGAAATGATAATAAAATAATAATGAACGGAAGATGGAGATGGCTTGGACGTGTCTATCGAGCTAAACCAAGGAAAATGGTATGTAATATAGTTAGTTGGGTTCCTGTGGGCACCAGAAGATTTGGAAGACCCACCCCAGTTTGGAAGGAAACTATAAGGAAGGTTGGAGATAAGTGGAGATTTGTGAAAGATAAAGCATGGGCGGAATTTCACATTTTCCTTAGCGTTACTTGCTGTTGGAGGCACTAATGATAAATATATATATATTTATATATATATACATATATAATATATATACATATATATATATATATATATATATATATATATATATATATATATATATATATATATATATATATCAAGCCGCCTGGCAGGAAAAATGAAAAGCAGCAGTACCTAGCGCTTTCGTGTATTCTTGATACACCTCATCAGGGTACAATATATAAAAAAGAATGTACCCTGATGAGTGTATCAAGAATACACGAAAGTGCTAGGTACTGCTGCTTTTCATTTTCCTGCTGGCTCTTGATATACAATCTTCACGTGTTACTTGTGATCGTATAACATATACATATACATATATATATATATATACATACATATATATAATATATATATACATACATATATATATATATACATAAATATATATAAATTTCAGCCCGCTTCAGACCACACTTATGAAATAATGCAATAACATAAAAAAACAATGATAACTATAAGATATAACTTAAACGCCCACTCACACATGTATGTAGTATATCGTACTTGTGACAGTGTTAACCACGTTTGTGACGTTGCCCGTTAATTGGTCGTAAGTGTGGTCTGAAGCGGGCTGAAATGTATATATCTATATATATATATATATATATATATAATATATATATATATATGTATGTATATATAAATATTATATATATATATATATATATATATATATATATATATATGTATGTATATATATTATATGTATATGTTATACGATCACAAGTAACACGTGAAGATTTATATATATTTTTATATATATAAATAATATTAAATATATATATATATATATATTATATATATATATTATATATATATTATCATATATATTATATAAATGATATATATATATATATACATCGAGCTACAATGTCCTTTAATCCCTCAATTCGCTCTACCTCGGAATTAATATATTTCCATATATGCTTAACAGAGGGGGAATTTTTTCACGATAATAGATTGCTGGTCCCGGGCGCGAACCCAAGAAGACATTCAAATCCAGGAACGTCAGTGAAGCTTTTACCTACCCGGGACCAGGCAAATCTATTATCGTTGAAAAAATTCCCCTTCGGTTAAGCATATATGAATATATATTAATTGCCGAGTAGAGCGAATTAGATATTAAAGGACATTGTAGCTCGATGTATCTATCATATATTTATATATATATATATATATATCTTTATATATATATAGATATATATATAATATATATTATACTACTAATTATATCATGTATATAATTCGCAAATATTAAACCTCGAATCTCCCTTTGTATTCTCGAACACAGAGATCAATAAATAATTATGGGTCAATATGCCAGTGATCATTTTTCTGTACTACAGTAACTTCTGCTTATCAGTGTTGGTCTAATAGTGCTGCTAGCTGGCTCGGCCTATATTTCTTATAATCCACTATTATCAGCGTTATGATTATTACACTTAGTATTGTCAAATTACAAGAATTAGAAAATGTCCAAATATCAAACGTTTAGGGTTCTGTGAACTATCTGAAACTTTACGTAGGGATCGATATATTAATGATTTTATGTACTCCCTCTGGCATGCGTGAGGAAATTTATGATTAATGATTTTCTGAAGAGGCAATCAGTGTTTCGATGACTTTCCAGGTAAAACGTATAATCCAGGAAGCTATTCGTTCTACGGACTTTCCAGGTGAACAGACTACCTTATTTTCTTTAGAAAGTGGCGGTGTTTGCTGTGTAAATAGTAACGTTCGGATGTAGCCTTGGCTGAGCCAACTACTTGTGTAAATCAACGCACCGGTTGATGTTGTTCCAAGTTTCGTTGTACAACGGGTTGCTCATCTTCGTTGCTCCTATTATTTGTTTACCTCAAGTTTGTTCTTTTTTTATTTTACTGAACTTGACCTGTTGTTGGATCGAGCAATTTACTTACTTAAATGGCTAGGTTCATTATACACAAACACACATACAAACACTAACACCCACACACTCACTAACATATATGTGTGTGTGTACGTTTATACGTACATATATAATTATATATATACACATTTATTTATCTGTCATATATATATATATATGTGTGTGTGTGTGTGTGTGTGTGTGTGTGTGTGTGTGTGTGTGAATGAATCTAGCCATTTAATAAGTAAATTCCTCGATCCAACAAAATGCCAAGTTCAATAAAAAAATTCTAAAAACGAACTTAACGTCAACAAATATAAGCAGAGCCAGCATGCAGCAATATTATGCCAGCACTGACAAGCAGAAGTTACTGGAGCACAGAAAAATAATCAGTAACATATCGACCCCTAATTATTTATTTACCTCTGCGGTCAACCCATAAAGTTTGGAATGCCGACTCAATATGCAGCAACATCATGGAGCACAGAAAAATAATCAGTCACTTGCTGATCCCCATACAATAACAGTTGACTATTCAGTAGACGTTCACCTACCAGCTAGACATCTAAGCGGCAAGAACAGGAGGATTTGGCAGATTCCTCTTCTTCAAAAGTGTTGTGTGTGTGGGGGGGGGGGGGGCGGGATCCCGCCACATCCCTATTTCCTGAGGAGTCCTCTTTTCCCCGCGTGAATGGAATGCATTAGTAAGGAACGTGGTTCGATCCCGGCCTGCTTCCGCCACTAGCTACATTTGGGAATGGATAACAGCGACTGCTGGAACACAAAGACGGGACTCAAATTCCCGAGACGGATACTAGTATTACACCAGCCCCGTTTTTTTTTTTTTTTCATACTATATTACGTTTAGGTTAGATTAGTTTAAACAGTAGTACAAGTCTTGTAATTTGGGTGCGGGAAGCATAATGAGATTATTTTCAAGATTCTATGGTTAGTTTTGAAGATATGGCGTCCCGCTTTTTTCAGGGAAGGTCTCAGTACTCGGTTACTGGTCGGGAATATGCAGACTGGACAGAAAGACACTTGTCGCCGTCATATATGCTGATTTATCCTAATGCCATGGATGCATGTTACTTTACAATATATGTTCCCAAAGACAGCTGATGATGACAGGATGACTCTGTACATCCGAAATGAACTAAACATATTATGAATGCATTGTCATATGGAAGCTCATTTCAGTATCATACAATTAGTTTTGATCGTTCATAGCATGACTGACTAATTCGGCCACAGTTGTAGCAAGTGGCCGCCAGCCTTCACATGCATGACTACAAGCAGACACGGAGGGGACTTTTTCTCACATTCTTAAACTCCGCTGATTACAGGTAGGATAACATAGAGACCAGGTCGTTTATGGAAAGCATCCCGGGGTCTGGTTATCAGGTCTCAGCATCGCCAACCCGTCCGGCCGGAGATATATAGCAAGGAGACCTCCTCTAGACTCCCCGGTCTCCGCCGCCTCTCATTGTAAAGGCGAAGACTTAAAATCAACACAGAGATTACACAAGTGTTTACGACTCGCGTGTGCTTTTATGGCATAAAACGCCTTTTCGCATTTTGCATTTTTTCCTCTCCGCGGAATATGATACTGCGATGTGGATCTGTTCAGTCTCCCGTTTTGTTTTTACCTTCTTCTCGAGTTAGGCTTACATAACTGCATGCTGCCAAGGCATATCCAAGACCAGAAATAATTATGCTTTAAATGCCCTCGTCTCTCTGTTACATTTTAAATACAAACATACTTACATATTACATATATTATATACGTATATCTATATACATGTGTGTGTATATATACGTGTAGTCATTGTAAATCCATATGTAAGGAAAGCTTAGAACCTTCGCACCAGAATTTAAAAATTTTAACTGTAGTGACGGGATAACGAACTTTATAAACCCAAATGACAAAATGTGAATTTTCTTGGACGATATCAAATTTACCATTTTCTTGAGAAACTCATCGATTCCGTGAATGCGATGGTCACTGGCTAGCTAACGTTTAAAAAAAAGATTACGATTTCCATAGAAATATTTTGTAAAAGGTGACGAACTCTGTGGGCAAGACGGTGAATTATGGTCAACTGATAATGCATACAACTACAGATATTCAAAAGTTCGCCTCAAAGCCCTTTCCCTCTCCACCTCGCACAGGTTCAATCTCCCAGGTCTTTGTTTCCAAGGCCCTCAAGCCTCGCCTTCGCTGTGGCATGGTAAGCTTCAATTTATCCTTTAAAAAATAATGATTTCTGAGGCAACAAGGTTCTCCCACTGCATATTTCAAAGACTTCTCCCGCAAAACCAAATAAAATACGTAGTTAACGACGCAGGAATCAGCAAAACAACCTCGGTAAGTAACAGCTTTGGCTATGTAAGTATCTTGATTGCGCCAAGTCCTTATACAGCCTAACTTCTCTCTCGATCTAACCAAGATGATCAGAACGTAATATAGTGGTGGATTTTACGGGTGTCATAAGTATTAGTGAGTGAATTTTATGGTTATGTTTGAGTGAATATGAGGATTCTCTCTCTCTCTCTCTCTCTCTCTCTCTCTCTCTCTCTCTCTCTCTCTCTCCCTTTCTAGTGGCTGAGAAAGGTGACAACCGAAACCACTGCAGACTGGGAATTCTTGAAAGCTAAGATATTTAAACTAGTGTTAATGACATTTTTGTTCAGATTTTATATATGCACAACCTCACTATTTCATACATACTTATTATATATATATATATGTATATATATATATATATATATATATATATGTGTGTGTGTGTGTGTGTGTGTGTGTGTGTGTGTGTGTGTGGTGTGTGTGAGAGAGAGAGAGAGAGAGAGAGAGAGAGAGAGAGAGAGAGAGAGACTCCTCATATTCACTCACACATAACCATAAAATTTACTCACCAATATTAAAGACATGTATGTATATTATTTAGCCCTCATATTTTAGCAATTAAGAAGGTTCACATATCAAGAAGACCTAGGTTTGAGTGTCAAGTGATGACAAAAGGATAACTGCTGACTTTGTAAAAATCCACGATGCCTCAGTCGAACTAAACACTGAATTAGTTACAGACAGTCTGTCGACTGTCGTGGAGAAAGGCATACGAATTGCACATTTATGCCCTCATAAATCCTAGCTAGGGGAAAGCTAATCATATATATATATATATATTATAGATATATATATATATAGATATATATATATATAGATATATATATAGATATATATATATTAATACGTATATATGAAGATCTATATATATATATATAATAATATATAATTGTGGATATATATAGTATTCTATATATTATAGTATATATATATATATATATATATATTATATATATGTGTGTATATATATATATATATATATATATAATAATGATATATATATATATATATAAATTATATATATACATACGTACATACATATATATATATATGTATTTGTTTATATATATTGATATATATATATATATATATATGTTGTATGTGTATATATATATATATATATACATACATATATATATAGATATATTATATATTATATATATATATATATGTGTGTGGTGTGTGTGTGTGTGTGTGTGTGCAAACAATGTAAACACTCACACTTGAATTTCTGATTTTTTTTGTTGGTGAATTTCCCGTCCAGAAAACGTTTAAATTACCAATCACCTCATATACCTACACAAAAGGGTCATCAGCAGCGAGTACACAAATTGTTTACTTCAACACAATCTTACACTTAGTCTAGCGTTTCCTAGATGTTGTGGTCCTTGCTTCGAGTGCCTCTTTCACACAGCCTATCCATCCATTTACACACACATTCCCTCTACGCCCCTCCCTACACTCAGCAGTGTATGGTCTTTTCACCACGTACCAGTGTTTTTTTTTTTTTTTTTATCTATGCGCTCCTTCACATTTCTCACTCTTTATGATTCCCAGTACACCAAGTATAGCCTACCATAATGCCAAACTAAGTGTACGTATGTATGTATGTATATATATATATATATATATATATATATATATATATATAATATATACACAGCCTCACTATATATATACTTTCTTTCAATCACTTTCAACAACTCCACTTTACTTCCACAGAGGAGAGTCGGTTCGACAATTCCTTGACCGCCATAAGCACTCCAAGTCTCCTGCAAGGCTTTTGCACCACACCCTACTACCGTTTTGCTTCCACTACTTAGTGACATAGCTCTTCTCTCATCCTACCATCCTCCAAATATTTACTCCCAAGGGGTTGAAAAGAGTCTTCCATTCTCTCACTGTCCATGTTAACATTCAGTCACTGCTTCTTCATAGTCTTTATTCATTATTCTGACCATTTCCCTTCTCATGTTCAATCGAAACTCTCCTTTCAAAACGTTTCACTAATCCCTGCAATATTTCTTCAATATCCACAACCAGTACTGTGTCGTCAGCGAACATCTGCCATTCAACGCTCAGTCACAACCTATCTGTACGTATATTTGCTGTCCTTTAACTTCATCGTTTTTCCAATCTTGCTTCATTAAGCTCTGCCTCCCCTCTATCGCCAGCATTCAACAACCCTAGAAATAATTACTCCATTGCCACAAAACTATATTCTCTTGTGGAAGCATCACTTCATTGGTTTCATCAATTTTGAGTTATATGTTCATCAACTTCCCTTTAATTCCTGATACATAACCTAACAAACTGCAGTTTCTTTTGACAGAGGATGGCTACAGAGAAAATAATAAAACAATAGTCACTATTACATTCATACTGTAACTGGCAAATAGAGAATGATCCCTCCCAACAGAACACTTCAGATCATCGTTGCTTCATCTACGGAGGTCCCTTTGCCTTTTTCCCCTTAAGAACATGGCGCTAGAAGTTGGTAGCTTTCCGATTCTTGGAAAATCTTTCAGACTAAGGTTGCGCATTCCATGTCATTCGCCTCCCTGTCTGCAACCCATCATAGTCGAGTAATAAAAAGGTACATCATTCTTAGCTTAATATCAAGTGAGACAATACCGTCTTCGGTAAATTAACCTAAATCTTCCTCTCCCATCCAGGGATCGATATCGGGACTTTATAACCATTATTATTATATTATTCAGAAGATGAACCTTAGTCACATGGAACAAGCTCACAGGGGCCACCGACTTGAAATTCAAGCTTCCAAAGAATATGGTGTTCATTAGAAAGAAGTAACAGAAGGTCTAACGGGAAATACAGAAATAGATCACTTACTAAAAAGAAAAAAAATTAACCCCTTCAAAAAATTTTTTAAATGAAAGTAAATTATAAAATAAAAAAATTATTTTAGGGTAGTAATTCATTAAGTTCCAGTTGCACGACATCCTCAGGGAGACTGTTCCACATGAACCACAAAATGAATGTGTGTGTGTGTGTGTGTGTGTGTGTGTGTGTGTAGAACGATGCAAAGTGAACAAGGGGAAAACAGACAAATTAATATTAAAACTGCCGGACTGAAAACGAAACCTTAATGGTTCTCCTCTAAGCTAGCCTAATTGATAGGCATATTTTTTCCTCTCTCTTTTTTTTTCCCCCTAACTCAAACGAGTTGACAGAGTTGACCTGAGAGCGAATGATTAATGGCATGTCCTTAACGACAGGGATATTCGACCCAATTGTCCAACCAATTATGAAATATCCGACTGTTATCGTACCCCCATCCAACTAGCGGGCATTGGGGGTATTATCGTCTAGAGGCATCCCATTATTTGTGAGACTCATTTGCATTCCACCACTATCATGTTTATTTGATGAAGGGAAGAAGAAATGGTGAGGAGGAGTAAACGAGGAAGAAGGAAGAAAAGAGGAAAAAGAATAGGGTGAGAAGTAAAAGGTAAATGAGGAAGAGTAGAAATAACGGAGGAAGAACAACAGTGGACAAGAGTGAGAGGATTAAATAGTAAATGAGGAAGGAAAGGAGTGTGAGGAGACATGGAAAGGAGAGGAAGGAAGAGAAATGAAGGGGAAGAAAATTGAAAGATGATGTGGGGGATTCAAGGAAATGAGCTTTGTTGGCTTCCCGGTCTCAGTGTGTTACAATGATGCTGTACATGACAGTTGTAGTTTGTTACAAGTTTCGGGCAAGTTTTGGTTTTTTACACGGCAGAAAAATCAACATTACTCCAGAAACCTGGTAAGCAGAAGAGATGGAACAAACTAGAAGAGTAGAAAAAGGTGAAGAGGAAGACGTAAAAGACGAATGAGGAAAAACTTAACTTGGTTTTGGAACGGAGGAAAAAATAAATAAAAATAAGACATATCTTCACGAATGCATTCGCGCATGCACGGTAAATGGTGCTTATACGTCTACTGTTTATGACTAATAACCCCCACCCCAAAAAAGAACAAATTTTTTGACGAAAAATGTAGTACTCTCATATTCTCAGGCATATTCTTTTCCTCTTCACGTCTTCCTCTAGCCCCCTCTTTCTTCTGTGAATCCGCTAATCGCTGGTTTAGATACAGATCTGTACCAAAGAGTAATGCAGGCAAGTGTGATCTGCTATCAAAGTATGCAAGTAATTTTCGGAAATAATCTGCATGTCTCAGAAATATAGTACTAACTTTCTATATTTTGGCGTTTTTATGTGCTAATAAAATTACACGCACACACACACACACAATATATATATATATATATATATATATATATATATATATATATATATATATATATAATTCATAGATACATACTACATACATACATATAAGATAAAGCAATAATGGTTGAAAACCCATCGTTCGTTTGTCTGGTATGACTAGACTAATACAATCTCGTCTTTCTTGGCATGTTTATGATCTATATACGAAGGTGTGAGGGTTCTTGTACATATAAACATTCAAATAAGTCACGGAAGAAAGTTTTAATATTGATCACAATAGGCTAACGATATCGAAAACGTTGATTTTCAGCCAATTGCGAGCTACACATGCGCATGTGCCACGTCTTCAACCGTTGGTGGACAGATGAGATGAAACCGATTATAACGATCAGGTACATTCATACTTTAATTAGTGAAGCATAGATGAACTTTATGCAGTAATCTTCCAAACATCCTACACAAAAACCCGTCAATATTGTGGTTAACTCCCCTAAAATTGTATTCACCTTCACCGTCCACGTACTTCTAACCATATTGTGATAAAAATTAAGGTCCTTCGTTTCAAGAACCTCTTATACTAAGCCCATCTATCCAATTTCATGTTATTTTCTTATTACCATCTATCCAATTTTATGTTAACTTCTAACTTCCATCCTCGCAACATATAGGTAAGAATTAAGAGGCTTACGATTTTGTTCCCCAGATTTCCTGGAAAAAGAATTTGAACTAATTCGTAAGCAGCTTTCGTCTTTATAGTATCCTGACCACATAATTGATTAAGCGAAAGCGATTCATTAAGCAAACGTAATTTCCTACCGACCCCTCAAGAAAAGACCAGAGAGACACCCAACAATAAGATAAAACTTCAACACCTGGACAGAATTTATACGGTTACCCAGGCTCTCAGAAAATCTAACCCTTTTGCTTTTACCTATCCAAATCCCTGATAACTCCCAACAAAAGACAATCCCCATTCACACAGGAGTATATGAAATCCCAGGCCTAGACCGTGACCAATTGTACATTGGTTTTACAGGAAAATCACTTCCCCAGAGATTAATACAACATAAAAGGACAGTATGGACAACAGAACTCAACTATTTTTAATCATACAAATAACCATAACCACAGAATAAAATGGAATTTGTCACGTAAAATTTATAGCAGCGACTGTCGATACAAACGTCGGATGATAGAATCGGCCTTGATGAAACAAAGACAGGTAATGAACATCTCAAAGGGTGCCTGGGATTCAGATATTGATAAAATCTTCAATCAACCAACGCTTAAGAAGATTAAAGAAGAATTAACAGTGGGGGCGAATTAGAAAAACGTGCTACCTGTGGATGGATCTCTTGGTATAAATACTGCCTTTTCTGTAACTTTTCTCATTCATTTCCTACCTGAAAAGAGAGACAGCAGTCTCTGAAATAAAGAACTTTCTTTCTATATTTTGGCATTTTATACGCTCCCTTTATTATCAACTAAAATTTTCCCCTTCAGTTAACATATATGAAAATATATTAATTCCGAGCTAGAGCGAATTGGATATTAAAGGATATTTGTAGCTCGATGTATGTATATGAATCGTCGTTATGTGATAAAAATTCACATATATAAATGCTTGTATGTATGTTTTTATATTTGTGTACTATAGAAATCAGAACCGATTGACTGGTCTAGACAAAATTTGGAACGTGGCCATCCTTTGACACAACTTCGATAACAAAGTGGGTTTCAAACCCGTGACCCGGCCCCTTTCCCTTCCCCCTCCCCATCCCCCTTTCTTTGAAACTTGTGCTAAATAAACTTTACGAGTTTATCAGTAGCTGAAGATGGAAATCTGGATGTAGAAATAACACAGAGTGCAGGCTACATGGAAAAATAGGAGAAAACAATGTCAGGTGTCTTGTGTGACCGCAAAATCAACATACAAAGGTTAAAGGAAGAGAGCATAAGACAGTAGTGAGACCATTTTGATGTATGGAGCCAAAACATGGCCGGTAAAGAGAGCGCAAGAGAAGAAATTGGATGCAGTAAAGTTGAAAATGCTTAGGTGGTAGTGTGGAGTAACAAAAACGAACAGGATGAAAAAAAAAGTACTACTATAGTCGTATAACTATCAAGAAGGCCCAGGAGAGAAGACAGCAGTGTTATGGTCATGTGATGAGGAGAGATGAGACATATTTAAGGAGGAGAGTGAAGCAGATGGAGGTGCTTGGTGGGAGAGGTGGAAGAAGACCGAAGCAAAGGTGGATGGATGCAAAGAAGATCACTGACAGAGAATGATGTGTTTGACCGAGCCAGGTGGAGGAAACCTGTCAAAAACATCGACCCACATAGAAGTGGGAGAACATGAAGAAAAAAATCTCATGTACTCGGCACCAAAGAAATATATTGTTGACAATGCTTTCCAGTCACTGCAGTAACACCATTGAAATACCTCAATAAAAGGGATACTCACCAGACTCACCACAGTAATAGCTAGATAAAGGGGACAGACAATACAATGATAACTGGATAAAAGGGCCAGTCACCACAGATATTACGAGTTTATCGTAATATCTGGATAAAGGGGACAGTTACCATAGTAATACATTTTACCAAAGAAATATCTTAAAACAAGGGACAGACAGCATAGTAATACCTGGTTAAAGGTGTCAGACAGCACATAAATACCTGGATAAAAGGGAGTCACCACAACAATATCTAGATAAAAGGACAATTACCACAGTAATATCTAGATAAAAGGGACAGTCAACACAGTAATATCTAGATACATGGGCAGTCGCCACAGAAATATCTAGATAAAAGGAACATTCACCATAGTAATACCTGAATAAAGAGGACAGTTACAACAGTAATACCTGAATAAAATGGACAGTCATCACAGTAACATCTAGATAAAAGGGACAATCACTACAGTAATACCTGAATAAAAGGGACAGTCACAACAGTAATATCTAGATGAAAGGGACAGTCACCACAGTAATATCTAGATAAAAGGAACAGTCACCATAGTAATATCTAGATAAAAGGACAGTCATCACAGTAATATCTAGATACATGGGACAGTCACTATGGTAATATCTAGATAAAAGGGACAGTCACCACAGTAATATCTAGATAAAAGGAACAGTCACCACAGTAATATCTAGATAAAAGGACAGTCATCACAGTAATATCTAGATACATGGGACAGTCACTATGGTAATATCTAGATAAAAGGGACAGTCACCACAGTAATATCTAGATAAAAGGAACAGTCGCCACAGTAATATCTAGATAGAAGGAACAGTCGCCACAGTAATATCTAATTAAAGGGAAAGTCACCACAATAATATCTAGATAAAAGGGACAGTCACCACAATAATATCTAGATAAAAGGGACAGTTACCATAATAATATCTAGGTAAAAGGGACAGTCACCACAATATCTAGCTAAAAGGGACAGTCACCACAGTAATATCTAGATAAAAGGGACAGTAACCACAATAATATCTAGATATAAAAGGACAGTCCCACAGTAATATCTATAAAAGACAGTCACCTAACTTGGGCTATATAAGTACATCACCACATAACTATCTAGATAAAATCTACAGATAGGGAACAGCATAATAATAATCTCGTAGGGACAGTCCCACCATATCTGATAAAAGGGACGTTACCACAGTCAAACAGTATATCAGAAAATAGTGACAGAACCACAATAATATCTAGATAAAAGGGACAGTCATTACAGTAATATCTAGATAAAAGGGACAGCCATCACAGTAATATCTAGATAAAAGGGACAGTCATCACAGTAATATCTAGATAAAAGGGACAGTCACAACAGTAATACCTGAATAAAAGGGACAGTCACAACAGTATTATCTAGATAAAAGGGAGAGTCACCACAGTAATACCCCGGTAATACCTGGATAAAAGGGACAGTCACAACTATAATACCTCAGTAATACCTGGAAAAAAGGGACAGTCACAACAGTAATACCTGGATAAAGGGGACAGTCACCACAATGATATTGGATAAACGATGCAGATATTACAGTAATATCTGGTTAAAGGGGACAGAAAGTGCAGTAATACCTGGATAAAGGGGACAGACAGCACAGTAATACTTGGTTAAAGTGGACAGACAACATAGTAATACCTGGATAAAAAGGGACAGTCACCACAGTAATGCCTAGACAAAAGGGGCATACACTACAGTAATACCTGGTTAATGGGGGCACACAGCGCAGTAATACCTGTTAAAGGGGACATTAAGCATAGTAATACCAGGATAAAAGGGACAGTCAGTACAGTAATACATGGTTAAAGGGGACAGTAAAGGGGACAGACATCATAGTAATACCTGGATAAAAGTGACAGTTACCACAGTAATACCTGAATAAAAGGGATAGACAGTTCAGTAATACCTGATAGAAGGTGATAGACATTAAACTAATACCTGGTTAAAAGTGTCAGACAGCTCAGTAATACCTGGATAAAAGGGATAGACAGTTCAGTAATACCTGATAGAAGGTGATAGACAAACTAATACCTGGATAAAAGTGACAGTCGTCACAGTAACACCTACATGAAAGGAACAGTCACCACGGAAGTACCTCTATAAAAAGGACAGTCACCACTGTAATACCTTGGTAAAAGGGAGATAAAGACAGTAATACCCGGATAAAAAAAAAAAAAAAAAAAAAAAAAAAGTCAATAGAGTCATTTCTGGATTAAAGAGATAGTCACCACAGCAATACTTGGATAAAAGAGGCAGACAGCACAGTAATACCTAGATAACGGAACAGTCACCACAGTAATATCTGCCAGCTCACCCACGACTGTTTGAAGGGTGAACATTCGCATGAAAAAAGTCGAGATCGTTAGTTGGACCGCCAACACAAACCCCTCCCCCTCTCCCTCCACATCCCCTGGCATCAATAAATAAACACACACACACACACACACATATATATAAATATGTATATATATATATATATATATATATATATATATATATATATATATAGTATATATATCGGATGACCTCAGTGGTGACAAGCATGTCTGATTGAATATGTTTGTTTACAATCTAACATAGGCCTAGGTTTTTTAAATTTTGTTTTTCATGATATACGTCCAATTCCTCACCTACACATTCGTAAGTAGACTCTATTCTGGCTCTCATGAAAAATTTAAGATTTTTTCTAGAATTACAATTTCACAAAAGCAATAACAATCTAGATAAGCCTACATAATAGGTTTATGTGTCCACGACGCCGATAACTACGGTTATTAAATTGAGGCCGGTGACGGACAGAACCAGACTGGAAGACGAATCCAAACACGGTTTTTTAATACCTGTAGTTATCGGCGTCGTGGACATACAAACCGTGTCTTATTATATGTATAATATATAATCTTATCTAGATTGTTGTTTCGCGAAATAGTAATCCAGGAAAAAAAATCTAATTTTCATGAGGGCCATAACAGAGTCTACTTGAGAATGTGTAGGTGTGGAATTGGATAAAATGAAAAACAAATTGTTTAAAAAGCTAGGCCTATGCTAGATTGTAGCCTAACATATTCAACTAGACATGCTTGATACCACTTTTGTCATCAGTTGTTATATATATATATATATATATATATATATGTGTGTGTGTGTGTGTGTGTGTGTGTGTGTGTGTGTGTGTGTGTGTAATCTGGGTTTCGAGACGGTACTCAATATGGTAGAGACTCGCTATGTTGATCCTCTCTTAGATTGCCGTCACCTTTGATAGCCGAGGTACACTATTGCAGTTATAACAATATAGCTTGCAACTGCCAAATGCTTTGACTCAACCCATGCAACATACTACAAGAATCTACGAGATTTATTTAACAACCCCAAACAAGGAAAAATTCCAATACTGAAATTTCTAAAGGGATGTAAGTACAGACAACATAGTATTACGACTCTTCTCAAACTATTCTCATAAGTGAGGTTTGACAATATTTTTCGGGGAAAACTCCTTTCGCTAGATAAGGATCCACCTCCTGATATTCTTAAGCATAACCAAATACGATAACCATCCATTTGGCATCATCAACTTTTGTATCTGTGATAATATTGAACAATGGGTACAAAAAGACGACTGTGAAGTTAACGCCAGTTCATTTTTCAACTAACTTTTTTATCATTGTGGACGTTTAGATGTATCATCCAAAATCTGCTTTTAAACAGAGTATCATAGAATGAAAGGTGATCTACCCGAACCGGTCGGTAGCCTAACTTCATTCGTATTTACTTGCTAAATCCTAACATAAGCAAAATGGGTGCAGAACAGACAAATAACACCGGTACATCATCTTTCAAGGAACTAAAAAATCAAATTATAAACGAAACATTAAACGGTGTAAATACATGCATATACATATAAAAGTTATAATAAGCTTACCTGTAAAATACACATGAATAAACCGGAACCGAAGGGTTTCTGATATGGCATAACTTTCATTCAGTAATACCTATCTCATCGGACTGCACATGACATCTTGAATTTTTCAAAGTGGCCTTTACTTCTTGACGTTGTATATACCGCCCCTCCATGATTCTGACAAAGTTTGGGGAGTAGGATCTCTCAATGGAGAATTGCAGTGATGACCTCAAAACACAACTGGTGAATCATCCAAATATAAAGCCATCGCAAACAAGGTATTATCAGCTAAGTTTTGTAGACAATTATCACGACAGCTTCGTAATTTGAATACTTCATGTGAACATTGAACCATTCAACACGGAGAAGTAGGGCGTAGGCCTCCATGGTATCGAGACATGGTGATCACTTACATTTTTAGCTAGACATATCATAAATCCCTACTCCCATGAAACCAAGCGCAGAGGCAACAGAAAAGTACGTTCCACTACTATGCAGTGCTACAACTGCATCGCCAGTTAGGTACAGAGTAATGTGAAGGATTAAATTTTGGGCCTATACTATCATGGCTATTCTTCGAAGTCGTCAGTCACGTAGCCTACACATGATCACATCACCACCTCACGAGGTTTGTTGGTTCTTCCGCCAGCTCACCAGAACACTGTTAGAACGTTATGTTAAAGCAACGATAAAGTGCACAAATACAAATTCACACAATGAAGAAACAAATACAAATTTACACAATGAAGATACAAACATCGGAATAAACGGAGTTTGTTCACGGCGCGTTCGTCACAAGACACTGGCCAGAATACGTTACCAATTGTCCAAGATGCCGTGTCGAGTCTGTCGACACTGATTTGTTATCCGTCCCGTCCACGGATACGAATGTTGCCACATTTTACACAAACATTTTTTGTTCTCCTTTTTGAGGGGGACGGTAAGGGAATTAGCTTCAGATGAAGAGAAGGTAATCACGATTATTAGCACTAACAGCAGCATTTTCAGCAGTGTACTAAAAAATGTCCTGATAAGGGAAAATATCAAGCGAAATGGAAAACATACAGACGTTTCTGAAAATTGGCGGTTTCCATCAGAAACTTCTAGGCGTACGCGGAGCTTGGTTAGAAGTTAGATCACTTTCAGTGTCATTGGGTGTTCCGGCTCTTGGTGGCCTTGCTGTTCTTTCTGTGAAATTATTATTTTCCATACCATGACAGTGCAAAGATACGTTACCGGTTATTATGACGACATTTCTGTTGGCGTTTTGAAACTCCACTTGTGTACTCCAGGGCCTGCCGGTAGGTAACGTGTGTACCTAAACCTTTCACTCACTATTAGTTTGAAGCCATTAGTGCAAATTCGAATTGTACATTATTAGGATGGCGCCTAATTGACACTTAAACAAAGCTTTAGGCTCATTAATGGCTCTCCCATATGCCATCACTAACTAGTCTGGATCACATATGTGGTATGTAGGCCTAGTACGGAAAAGTTGAAATAAGAGTGGACTGGTGTCTTAAGTTGTATGAGATGGAATAGAGTATAGAATTTAGGCCAAGCACTGGGACCTATGAGGTCATTCAGCTCTGGAAATGACACCGCGAGTAAGTAGGGTGAAAGGTATAACCGGAGGAAAACATCACAGTTGCACTATGAAATAATTGTTAGGGGGGATGGATAGCACGATGGAAGAAAATTAATGTGAATGGAGGTATAATAAAATAAATGAAAGGGGTTGCAGCTAGGGGACGCTACAAAGAACCTTTAATGCCTACAGTGCACCCCATGAGGTGCACCGATGGCACTAGACGATCTGTTGTAGGCCTGAAACTAAATTCTTGGATAACCCAGTTAGAATGGTTTATTTATGAACTTGTTGAGGTCCCATTCTAAGTACTGCTGTTTATCCGAAATAATTGTAAGTGTTGTGGGTTCAAATACGGCTGTGTCGTCTTTTGTAAATTATAAGCGTTCGACCCAATTGCATGTAACCAAACGAGGGAACTGTACTGAATGGGGCAGCGCTGCGCCTAACGTGCTGGCGCTTTTGGCAGTTTACACTCGTGTTGCATTGACTACCATCATGGAAAGTTTTCTTTTGTTTCACACATATACTACATGCGCAATGAATGCAGTTATACACGCTATGCGGCCTATGCCACTGTACAACCATGGTTGGTTGGTCATGACGGCCATGTGTCGTAACGTGCCCTTGCCCAAAGGAGGTCCGTAGGTGTAGAAGCTGAAGAAGGGCTTGCGAAGCCTGAGGGGAAATTCTGAACAAAGCACAATCTACAGACGATGATGCTGTTCACTACGATCAAGCAGGACGCCACCGGCATATCAGACATGTACATTCGGGGGAAAGGGTCCTCCAACAACCACGTATGACAAATATATGTTGAGAATCGAAAGGATAGCAGCTTTTGGAACCACTATCATCAAGGGGAGAAGGCAATTCAGAGTTGTCGAAAAGTGGGAATTTTAATTTCTATGAAAAAACTTCCTCAAATCAGGTGTAGAAGTGGCGCCCTCGTCACATGATGTGGACACAAATTTAGACAATCGAAGTAAAATTGCTAATAACACTTCATCACTTTTAATTAGATAATATATAAAATTAGCATATGTAAAAAACGCGGATTGATAAGAATTCAAGGTCTTCTGTAGAATTGCTGATATAAATGATGACCTAGGAAGAATCAGCAATTTACAACAATATCTACATAAGTGTTATAATGTGAAAAATAGGGAAAGGTCGACAGTTGTAGTGGGAGTTAAACAATACCTCTAGCGTACCATGGTAAAAGTACTACGGAGTGGGGAAATCTTTCTGTCGGGTGAATTCTTAGTGGAGGACACTTTGGGGGGAGGGGTGTTATCAAGGGCGTGGAAATACAGTGGGAAGGTATGTAGTAAACATAACCCGTGTTTATTTTTCTTTAATGTCACCCCCATGTTAAGGGAACCGGGTAGTTTTATTTTATATATATATATATATATATATATTATATATATAGATATATATATATATATATATATATATATATATATATATATTATCTAATATATATATATAATCAGTGTATGTATGAATATATATGTAATATATATATATATAATATATATATATATATATATATATATATATATATATATATATATATATATTATATATATATATATATAATATATATATATATATATATATATATATATATATATATTTGACATCCATTTTATTCATTGTACAGTACCACTCGCCTCTTAATCTTTCGAGTTCTTTGTCTCTGTTTATTGACCAGATTCGAAGTTATGTAATGTTCTGCCGTTGAATAAATAGAGAGAAATTATTTGCCATGATTTCGCGGAATTTATAACATGTAGCGTGTTGCAGGTGGTAGGCTCGTATGTCAAAATGAAAGTGGTCATCATGATTTACTTTTTACTCATCATAGTGACTGTATATTATTAAGAAAGACGCTATCTTGATGATCATTTACAGCTTGTGTATACCCTATTTCTGGTAGCTGTGTTTGCATAAGTCTCTTAAATCGACTACCTATCTAACCCCACCTCCTCATATTCACTACTAAGTGAGGATACCCATATCGGTTCCTGAAACCGCCGCTTGTAAGACAAGTTTTGGGAAAACTAGTCTCGGAACAAGAAGGTTTTTATTTATTTATTTATTTACTTTTTTATTGCAACTTGATTATAAAACGCGTTGCTTTAAAAATAGGTATAATTGTTATTTCTTCTTGATGATCTAGATATCCTCGCTGTTTTAAGTTGAAGAGTAGATAAATTATAAGGATGTAATGAAAATTATAGTAACATTGAAATATTAAGATTCCTCATAGGGTATTTATATAATGATTTTATAGGGAGGTTAGCCTGTATTCAAGCTATACTGATATTCACAATAAATTTTCAGCTTTGCCTCAGACCAACAAAATAAATGATTTTGTTAATTCAAATGCCAATTTTATTTCGAGGAAATGGCAAACTAGCTCATTCGGAATGAGGAAAGATGGAGACACTTCGCTATGGAATGTTTATATATATATATAACCCACCACACACACACACACACACACACACACACATATATATATATATATATATATGTGTGTGTATCTATATATGTGTATATATATATAATATATATATATATATATATATATATATATATATATTAGCGTAGGCACCACAAGACTTAGAAGACCGACCTTAGGTCAACAATCTGATAGTTATTTTATATATATTATTATTATAATAATAACAAGAGACCATGGAGCTACCATTCCCCTGTGTGTTTACGTCTGTGTGCACGTAAGCACTCCAGTGAACATTTCATAGCTTGGGCTTTTTCATTCCTTAAACAGCAGAGACGGGAGGCTCAAATCAAGTTTGATCACTATAAGAAAGGTGTGGTAATGAATGCCTCTTTGACTGATGGTACACTCTTTTTGAGGACAAGAACTAGGCCGAGGTTTAACGAAAAATATGATTTGTGCTTACACGAAATTTAAACGTTGTAATCCTCTTGTCACAGAAATATTTTGCTTTGGTCAAATAACCAAGTATTTGAAAGGTGAATTCATTTGTTCGATAATTACGGGGGTTGCACCGTTGCTGTACTTCCTTACTTCGTTCTCATGATTTTTCCATATATTTTCTTACGGTAATATACGTATTGATGAGCTCAAATATCGCGCCAGTTTTAAACACCTATAGTGTTTTCTATGCAACGTCCTTACTTCTGACCGGCACTATACTCTGTTTTATTCCATCTGTCCACCAGCCTGCGGTGTTTGCGTATGGTAACACTGCGTCCCGGGCTTTAGATAGTTACATTCAGCTTACATTCAACAATAATAACAATATCCTATTTCGAATATTAACAGTGTAATTTGCATACAGTAAATTATTAAAACACTTTTCAGTAGCAAATGTACACCCAGATATCCTTTTATTTACCTAAAACTTACACATAGCTTAACTATCTAAAGCCCAGGACGCAGTGTTACCATACGCAAACACCACAGGCGGGTGGACAGATGGAAAAAAACAGAGTATAGTCAGTAAATTTTCTAATTAATTATCAGAAGCAGAGACATAATACTGAGTCACGTTTCCTTCCAATTTTAATAGAAAATACTGTAGTGTGGCTCTACCTTCTTCTTACCATTTCACCTTTGACATTAACTGTGAAAGACGAACTTTTCACTTACTCTGGGAGTAAGCCTACAAACTACTTTGCGGTTGTTGTTGTTGTTCTTGTTGGGGGTAGGAAAGGTCTATGGAGGAGATTAAAAAGGTCTGAAAAAGGTGTTTTGCGTTGAATTAAAGATACAGGAAATTTAGGGCAGGATATTTATGATTTATTTATTATAATGAAAATGTAAAAAAAAAAAAAATAATGTGCATGCTAAATAGTACAGAAAATTTATTTCTGATAAGATATAGCTTATTTATTTTAATTTTCGTTGGAGAAACAAACTTTTGTTTGACCGTAGATTTTAGCACTTTTTAGTTCACGTTAAAAGTAAGGAATATAATACTTAAGACTTATGCTTGAAGGGAAAATCTTGCACGTGTCCCTAGTAAGCTGGAGGTCGGATCACGCCTCGTTTTGTTTTCTAAATACAAATGACAGAGCTACGAAAATTCCAGCAAACATTATGTATACATGTTAAAAATTGACTTTCAGACCGAGTGAAAATTTTTATATAATTGGATTTTGTAGAGAACAGTACTAGGATATACGGCAATGAAAATAGAATAATAATGATATCCATTATTTCAGCTCAGGGCCATATACATGGAATATACAAAATACAGACAGTAACATACACAATCTAGATACATGACACAACATGATAAAAAAACAATGAATAATCGGCACGTATCCACAAAATAGCTGAAGTAACATGAAAGATAGTAGTAATAATAATACTGGTAATAACAGTAATAAAATTGGTGAGAAAATGCGGAGTCTGTTTATATTTGAGTTTACTATTAAATATCACGTTTTCTTCAAAAACAGTCTATTATTATTCACAATAGCGCTATTTTAATCATTTAGATTTCCCTTTCGTCCCAAATATTTTATATGGCGATCAGAAATAACACCTTATATATATATGATATATATATATATATTATATATATAGATATATATATATATATATATATATATATTATATATATAATATATATATTATATTTTATATATGTCATTATATATATATATTATATATATATATATATATATATATATATATATATTATATATAGTATATGTGTGTGTGTGTATATATATATACACACATTTTCCCTTAGATCCGGGGTTGCTTTAGAAGAAGGTATTATCCTTTCGGTTTTTGGCAAGCATTGCTGGGGTGAGGTTTCTAATATCACGTTTTTCTCTCCTTGGCCAAGTTCTGTAAGTCCTCCATCATCACTCGATGATCAAACGTTGATCTGGCCCAGCCCCAGCGACTCACGACAGTTGACTGATCCAGGTGTATAATTCGTTGCTTAGGCCACCAGCGCCACACTGGGTATTTCAGGAAAGCCGCCTAAATCGTCTTTTTCAGGGGCGTGGTGTTGTTATCGAGACTTAAGTTCGTTAATCTATGAGCCTTTTAATGAGAGGAAAGTATCCCCCATTAAATACAGTGATTGATACAACAGATGTGATCAGGTTCATCAGTTAATTGAGGAGAGAAGGCATCATCCCTTAACCTGTTCTCCAGTAAATGAAGTGATTAGCTAACGGTCTCATGAAATCAAGCTTCTGTTGTTGCTGTTGTTGTTGTTGCCGGTGTATTATGATATTGCATTTTGGCAGGCAGAGTTCTAAACCCAAAATGCACAATAAAATCTATCGATGAGTGGCGTTTGTTGTCCGAGGAAGTGTTTAACGGAATTTACGACCGGTAAGGGAGGCCGTCCGACCGCTTTTAAATGTTTTGGAAATGTCTTGGCCCTGAGCGGATTCATTAGGGGCCAAACAGACTATACCCGACGATGTTAGCAGCCTTTAAAAACGGCGGGAGGGAATACGAGAGCCCGTTCTTGTTGCTGCTGCTGCTGCCGCCGTTGATAATGATGATGATGGTGATGATCCATGCAAAAACTGGCATTGCAATCGGGTAACCGTTTGGGGGTGTGCCTTCCCCTCGCCGTCACCCGCCTCTCCCAACCCCCCGCCCCTCTTCAGCGCGACCCCCTTTCATCCAAAAAGAGATTATAGATATGCACTGCAGCAGCAGCGATGGGCGCTTACTCATTACCCAATCGGATTTCATGAACGCGAAGACGTCGCAAATGGGGACGACTTCTCATTGGTCTGTTATGCTGCTCATCAGGAATAGTCTTAGTGTCGGAAAGGTCTCTAGTCCCTTCTTTTTTCGTCTTCTATCTAACTCCTCTTCCTACTCCTCCCCCTCCTCCTCCGCCTCCTCCAGGGGTCGACGAAAAGGTTTGCTGTTGTGAATGCTTCTCCTGGGTCGTCTTATTCCATTTGGGATCTTGGATTGCCAGCATCTGAAAACGAAAGCTGTAAAACAGTTGGGTCTTTTATGGCGTGCAAGGAGCCACTCCACCGCCTATCGGGGGGTTTCCGCTACTACATTCAAAATTTGCTCTCTCTCTCTCTCTCTCTCTCTCTCTCTCTCTCTCTCTCTTTGATAGGTTGCATGATCAAGAAGCTGCGAAGGGAGGAGGAGGAGTAAGAGGAAGAGTCGCTGTGTGGGAACTTGTTTTTCGGACGCTCCATTTAGCATATGCGATCAGAACGGAGAGTCCCGAAGATAGCTAAAAAAAAAAAAAAGAAAAAATAAAAAAAGCGCGCCAGCCCCACGGGACACAATTATACCAAATTATCTGATGGTGGAAGCAGTGCTAAGCGATTTAACAGGAGGGAAAAAGTGCAGGGTTTCTCTCCCTCCCTACGGTGTCCCCTCCCCTCCTTCCCCTCTTCCCCCCTCCTAGGCATGCAGCTCTCAAACTCGTTATTTGGTGTTCATGTTTTAGCAACACCAAATTATGCCTCGTCTTTTGCCGGAGTGAATAATCCACCGGTGATTAAAGCCATGCTGCTTTATGGGCTGTAGTTTTTAAACGCGGCTGTATAATGTCTTCTGTAATTGTTTGAGACCTAATCTGCAAGTGCTCTCTCTCTCTCTCTCTCTCTCTCTCTCTCTCTCTCTCTCTCTCTCTCTCTCTCTCTCTCATATCGTTTTCTTAAGGTCCCGTCAATTAAAGCTATACATCTAAGGCTTGGAATAATTATGAAGAAACAAAGGAAGCAAAAGACGTAAGTGGTAACTCCTGTATGGTATTATTTGGAAAGTGTAAGGCTATCTGGAAATTAATAATTCATTAGGGAAAGAATCGTTCAGTTCATGAAATGTAGTTATAACCTGTAAAGTTTTTCAAGTCGTAAAAACGACAGGAAAATGAAAAACAAGTTTGATAACGGTTTCTGTGTAGAATCTCAAGTGACAGGACAATGGAGACTTGTGCGTTCAATTGTAATCGATAAAGAAAGAAAGAAAGAGAGAAAAAGAGCCTTCATCTGCGAGTATCTACGCCAAATCTTTTCTGCTCTCTGCCAAGTCATTGAAATGCCGTGGTGAAGTTCCTTGCATCGTGTAGTGCTGACTTGCTCGCCTCATTAGCAGGATGATGCGGGTTCGATCCCTTGCGAGTATGGAGTATTATAGATAAGTAACGTTAAATCCTTGTGTGCCTTTCTTGACTCTGACGGAGAATTAGGTCACTGACAATTAGTTGGCTGCCTTGGGTTGATAATACCAGACTTTCAGATTTTTCCGCGGCAAATAATTGTTCGATATTCATTTGCCATTCATGCCCTCAAAGAGAACTGAAATTTTGAGCATGATAGCCATATATAAAAAATAGGAATGACCTTTTTGATTATGCAGTGACGTCTCATTTCTCTCTGTGGGGTGGTAAGGAATTGTCAGGGGTCAGACGTTTGCCTAGAATCCCGTATCTTTCCAGCGTGCTCGGGTTGCTACCTCAACACCTCTTTATTTTTAATTCAGTTTTATCTCCGGCGATCCTTCACTGCTATCCGGGATTGGGAGTGCTCTCTGGGCTTTTGCATTCCCCGATTCTTTTGTAACTGTTCTTCTAATAAGATGCAGGTTTGTCTGTATCTTGGGGTACGAGTTGCCCGTCACTGTGGCTCGACGCTTAGAAAGTAGTGGTCAGTTTATTCTTTCGAAGCTTACTTGGTTTCCGTCTGCGCAGAAACTTCTGAAATATCATTAGGCTAGGGCGTGTAGGTCTAGCAGGCTTATCCCATAAATACTTCTTAAAAACCTGCAAGTTAGCACCTTCCTGAGTCAAGGGAAAATACTCAGATGAAATGATGATGATATTTAGTGAACACAAAATATGTGCCCAAAAAAATGGCGGCGAGGCAAAAGGTTGACGTGACAACGACGCAGGATAATGATGATGAGGCAGCAGAGTTCCTGCTTGCACTCCAGGAGGGGTCATCAACCTAATTAATTATTACAAGTCATTAGTAATCTCTATAGTGTTTTCAATAGGAATCTAATTAAATATAGCCGCGGGGTATGGAGTGCTGGAATTCATTACGACGTTCAATGTTCCTGTTGTACCTTCAGGTCGCTCGCTGTGTGTTTGTGCCTTTGTTGGTTCTTTTGTGTACTGATAAGAACTACTTTAGCGCTATTATTGCTTTTCCTATTTGTTCATTTGTTTCGGGAATCGGTCGGCGATATACTATAAGAACGAGTGATAGAATGATATAGACAGTCGCATGAGATCATCGTAATCTGCTAGAGAGAGAGATTCAGTGTTATTAATATTTTATCGCTTTATTTTAATGATAAGGTAATAGCCGACCATAGTATATATGATAGCTCTTCGTAGCATCATATTCTTGTTATTTCTCTTTCTCTTTGAGAGGGAGAGAATGTTTTTGCAGAGAATGTTGTTTATTTCTTGTTTCTCATGGACTGAATAATCATCCTGCAAAGTACCTCGTCAAAATTGCTTTCATCAGATATAGAAAACCCAGCAAGCAATCACATTTCCATACGGAAATAAGATGCTTACTTTTGCAGCATCAGCAATTACTACTACTACTACTACTACTGATGCCTTTTTCTGATCCCTGGATCACTATTCATTTTTCTCTTAATTGACGATTTTTATTAAAATATATATATATATATTATATATATATATATATATATATATATATATATATACTAATATATTATCTATCCTTAAATCTTGTCAGTCGTCATTAGTCTTTTTTTTACTTCTTCTTTCCCATCTTCATTAGAATTTCTGCATAGGTCAGCAGGGGTCTCACATTTGGAAATCCTTTGTATTTGATGTACTCCGCGGAAGAGTACTTCGTTAACACGTTCATCAGTAGGTTCCCTGTTCTTAGTTCGAATGGCGATTAGAAAGAGAGAGAAATGATGAGCCGATGAAAGCAGGGCCTAAAAAAATTCAATCCCGTAAGGGGTGGTGCCGGTGCACCTCATGCGGTTCACTGTAGGCAATACTTAAGGTCCTTTGCTGCTACTTCATTCCTCTTACTGACCTCCGTTCGTATTCTGTTTCTTCTACCTTACTTTCCACCCTCTCCTAATCAAGTTTTGCTCCTGTTATATTTTTCAAATGATTTTACTGTCATTTTCCGTTTCAGCGCTGAATGACCTCATAGGTTCCAGCGCTGGGCCCTTAGGCCTAAATTCTATATTCTATTCTATTCTAAAAGAATTCACATTGTAGTGCTGGGGAAACAGAAGATGCTATTAGAGGTGGCTAACTGGCCGGTGTTTATTTCGCAGACAAACTTTTAATTCAGTAGCTAGTTAACATGAAATAAATTCACGATATTCTGTCTATTTTTGCTTTCCAATCTTCATCCTACACGGAAATTCGGTAAGTTTCATTCTCATGGAATGAAATACGCGTAGGTGCTGTATTTCTGCCCTTGTATTGTCTTTATTTCCTGAAGTAGGGAGTTTTTCTTCGTTGGAGATATGTCTTGGAGCCTGTTATTGTATGAAGTAATCAAGATGTTTCCACTTCCTCCCTTTCTACTTCTCAATCGACTGTGATTCGCATCGCTTTTATGTGAACATATCACCGTTATCCTTAGAAGCTACGTTGTAATTGACCATGCATTAAGGAATATGAAAAACGACGGCAAACAATGTTGGAAGAGAATGCAGAGAGCGTTCGAAATAGCAAATCTTGAAAAGCGTTCATATTTCAGTAGTGAATAACTTAGCCATATCTGATAGTGACGATTCTTATGATAAGAACTGCGCAAGAAGTCAGTAAATACGTAATTACAAATGACATCTGCACACAGAAAAAAAAAATTCTTGCAAACAGCATGGCATCAATCCCTGCGAAGAGCAATGAAGCAAAGCCATTTCACCCTGAAGGCGAAATCCATCGACGCTTTTATTTGCTCGTTACCCTCGCAAGCAATTTCCCGAGCTCCCATATTCGCGACGCGTCTTTCATTTGTTTCCACTTGTGTATTCCAGAAAGCTTAAGATCCCCCTCCGATTGAACGCCTCGCCAGTCGCACACTGGCCATCATGTGCCTTTTATCAATTATTCTGCCTCGGCGTTCCCTTCTTCTCCTTCTTCCTCCTCCTTCTCGTGGTGGCCTCGCTTCTTCTTTTGTTTTCCGTGCTGCCCTTAGTCGCTGTTTTTATTATATTGTTGTTGCCTTGTACTTCTTTATATTTTATCTGTTGGATTGCCTTTCGTTGCGTCTGATAGATAACGGAAAAGGGGGAAGCGCTTTCATCTGTTGTTTTACTCCGCGTCTTGTAAAGTATTGGATGTTAATTGATACGGGATATATATATATATATATATATATATATATATATATATATATATATATATATATATATATATATGTATGTGTGTTTCTATGTATATATAGTTGTACGTGTATATATATTTTTTCACCAGGTGTTCTTTATGATAAGGAGGCTCTCCCAGTGGCCTTATGCACCGTGGCTGCGATCCACCAGAGAGGACCAACTACCGGGTTCGTAATTCACTATTTACGCCGGCAAAGGAGCATTGGGATTTCACGAAACGTGCTTAAAATGGCATTTTGTTTGGGTCATTTGGAGTGGAAAGCTTAAATGAGCTGATAAGAACGGCTCAGTTTACTGTTATGAAAAGCGTAGAGGGAAATTCCATCTCCCTAATTGGAGTTCTGAGAAGGACTGACGTCACAATCCATTCCACCATTAGAAAGTGTTATTAAGAGTCGTTGTTTGTTTCACAGTCTTTATTGGCTAGGGTGTAATTTCATGCATTTCTTATATTGTCTTCATTTCAGCCCCTGTGCGTCTATTCAGGTGTAGATGTAAACGTTGAATAATTGTGTGATTCAGTGCAAATGTGTAATTGAAAATCTAATAGTGATTTTATGTGTTGAAGTTATTAATTGATTAAATTTTCATAAGGAATTATTCCTTCAGTGTTGTTCTGTAGGTGACTTGGTATTGTATTAGTTTTCTATTGTCATGTTTTAATTGTGTTAATTTTTTTTTACATATTTGTGTTGCTAATTATTAATGTAATAATATATGGCTTATGCTGAGATAACGTCCTAGTGCATCAAACCCTGTTCCCTTTTTTTTTTTTTTTTTTTTTTTTTTCGAGCAAGGTTTTGTTGTTACAACTATAACATCATTGTGCGGCCGAGAATTTTTTTATTTGGTGTTTCTTTGCCTTAGTTATCCTGATACGTGCAACGCTAAAAGACACTTATTCCAGTAATGTTGTCCCAGCTGTGTAATATTAGTTCCCTTAATTTTTATCTCCATCTTCCTTTAACTTCTATTAGGGTTTCCTAACAGTCGACAGTCGTGAAGGTAAAATGGTTAAGGGAGGAAAGCTTTTTCTTTATTAATATCAATTAAATAAATTTTTAATTCTTTTATTATAAGATATGTATTTTGCCTGTGTTCCGATTTAAAGGACACCCTGTACAACCTCCTGGGGAAGGATAAAACGGCTTGTTCTTAGATTGGTCAGGCCTTATGCCAGCGCTGCTGCAGGCTTTAATGTTATCTCCCGCTAGGTTGCCGTTCTTCCTTTTTTTTTTTTTTTTTTTTTTAATGCCCTCTGAATACTCTCGTATCTTTCTTCCACTTCTTTTCTTCATTTTACCTTATTCCTTCATCTCTCTTACTGTCTCTTCTCTTTTTTCATTCTTCCCTCTCGTATCTTTCTTCCTCTTCCTTTTCTTCATTTTACCTTATTCCTTCATCTCTCTCACTTTCTCTTCTCTTTTTTCATTCCTCCCTCTACGTATTCATTCTGTCTCGTAGTTTGTATAGGCTACTGATATAATTAAAATTCGCCCATTTCGCTTTCCAGATCTCAAAATGGTCTTTAGCAGCTGAGGGAAGCTTCTAGCGATGACGATCTTCACAGTGAGAAGGTAAGCCCTGATATACTATGATGTTTAAATTATCTTTGGATAGTTCGCTTTCAATCACATTCAGTGCCATTGGCTTGTTAGGATTCTTTCCAAGTTCTAGAACACTGTTGAAAAGACAGCCGTGATCTTGGTAGTTGCACTGCCCAAATGATCCGTAATCACTCGAGTGTCCCTCCAAATTCCACATAATTTTTTATCAAAATGCCCAGAGCCTCAAGCGGCTCCACACACCCATAAACAAGGCTCTTGCTGCTCCACGTCCAACTACTTTACACGAAACAACTGCAAATGCATTAATACTACATTCTGCTTTAACTGCCACCTACAACTTTTACAATGTCCTATTTGTGTGCAACTGACACTCTAGCTATTCGAACCCTCTTTACCTTAATTGCACTGTTTTTTCACTACTTTTACAATTCCTTGTGTGATGGTTTCACGGGCAGTTTCACCAGTTTACGCATGGTGTAATTTTAACGATTTTGTGAGTTTACAAAGTGTGCAGTTTGACCATGGATCACTTTCACTCATTTTTACATAAGACATAAGAAACATCGTTTAGTGTCATGTAAGGTTAAAATTTTACAGATAATGGAATTTCAAGTAATGGCTTCTTTTTCAGTTTTGCAATTTCACTAGTTGCAGGTTTCTAATTTTGGCAAATTTATTACTTTTATGCGCACAACGATGCGCACATCGATGCATTGTGCCGTGTAGTACGGAGTGCAGTTTATCAGGTTTTGCATTTTCCATCCACTGTATTTTAACCTACTCGGAAATTTCGCACATTTAGGCTTCACCTATTCGACCATCTCGTTCATTTCGCAACTGGTACAGTTGCGCAACTTGTGCCATTTCACTTATGGTTCAGCTTTATACGGAAGAATATCTCGGATGTTTTATGTGATCAAATTTCCTTTATTAAAGGTGGGCCCAAGAACGGACCGTAGAGTGATTGACAGTTACGTCGCTTATCGCTTACCTAATTCTCCTGTTAAGCTGATGCGTTGCCTTTTTGGGCTTTTATTGGCCCTGGAAGAATAAGATATCGATAGCAGATTAGGATTTGCTCGGGAGATATGCTCAGTTGATAAGGTCAACAAGGTGGACCAGGGGATTTGTGTAAGCAACGAAATAGATTTGGGAGACTTTATTGTTATTATTATCAGCATCAGAGGGCTATGGTATCTGAAGTAAAACAATAATAGTGGAAAGTCAGTTTAATTTTTTAGACCCGAATATTGTTCATGAAAATGTTGGTTTCATCATATATATATATATATATAATATATATCTATATATATGATATATTATATATATAATATATATATATAATATAGATAGAATAGATATAAATATATATATGTATATAGCGTGTGTGTGTGCACGCGAGCGCTTTCGCTTATATTGAAATTTTCGTGATTTTTATAGGTATTTATGTAGTTAAAAGAAGACTTTTGCTCATTCAGTGATTGACTAGTTTATTCTCCTGGTGTCATCTCCCATAATAAAGGTATTAGGAGCCTGATAAGGGAAGAGCACTTTAGCGAATATTATGGGTGAAGAGAGTGAGAGAGATCTGTCTTGATGAATCATTAATCTTATAATGAACCTTCTTTTAAATGGGGTTTTTCTTTGCTCATTTGGTTTCCAAGAAGGTGGATTTACTGGGGATCTCTTCATCGGTGTTCAGACATGAAGAATATGGGATATTAATTATAATTATTTTTGTAGCTATTATTATTATTAATTATTATTATTATTATTATTATTATTATTATTATTAGTATTATTATTATTATAGGTCGTCCAAACCCCAAGCTATCTGATATATGGCTGATTATGACTGTTTACTTGTCTATGGCGTCTTTTTTACTGCCAGAGGAATTGTGACTGTTACCTCCATGAAACTGGATGTTCGCAAGTTTTCACCAGTTAATATAAAGAAAGTGTAATTGGAGGCTGTCAAATTCCCAACGGAGATAACTGTATAAAAAACAAGTATTCTGTCCTCAAACCATTAACCCAAAGACACCATTTATTTTCTGCGGAGACTGCTTAGCGTCTGGTGATACTGATCTTCAGACTGCCTCCAGTTGACGAAAGAGCCCAGTCACAAGTTTTGTTATTGTACTGCATCTTGTTAGGACAGATGTTTCGACTGAGGCCAAGGCCCAAGGGTTTCTTGTCAGATATTATTTATAAAAATATTTGTCAACATACCAACTCCAACCATAAAGAAATTGACCAAGACATTCAGAGCTTCTAGCCCATCCATCCCAAAGAAGACGGTGAAAATCAGTGATATGCTCATTTATGTAGGCTGTTATACTGTGAGGAACAGACTAGGCTGAACTATCAGAACTGATGAAAGTTTCCAGGAAGCAATTATATTTTATAGATATGCCGGGACAAGATACAACTGCTACTTCTTTGGTGGACTAAGCTAGACTCTTCAGCTTTGGATCCAATACATATATAATTCTTCCCTTAATGGTTAGAGTCAGTGTTAGGCAACTGGTAATCAGCCCTGTTATTACGGGCTGCTCCAGGAGCAAGAACCCGTTCCAGCACAAGGCTGGCCTAATCTCAAACAACAAGCCCCGTTGACACTGGTAAACTCAAGTTTCTATTCCTGCCATCTCGAACTATATTTCACCTAATTTGCTTTTCTTGGTAAAGGAATATTTAAAATATCCTGACAACCTAGACATTTAGGTGAAGGAGACCCAGATAGGTTACGTCATAAGTCTGTAAAGTGTGATGAAGGCTCAAATGCGTATACTGGATTACTGCGGCAATATCAAGCCATATCCATCTTTCCAGTGCTTGCTAGGGTTGCTTCCTGGCAGTCATTGTAGGAAAATGAAAGGTGCCTTTGATGGTCTTGATATTTGACCTGTCACTTCTAAGACAACCGTCACAATGCAGATGAATTCATATTTGTTCAATTGATTTTAGATGTTGGAGACCATGTACCCTATTACATTCATACTTTTTAAGTGACCAGGGTCAGAGAGCAGTTGTTGTTGTTGTTGTTTATAATTTTAGTTAAACCAGACCTCTGTTGTTTAATAAAATTCGTAGTATTTTCCTGGGATGTTTGTTGTTGTTATGAAGTACCGAAATGGTTGTTGGTCTGTAGATAAGATGCTGTATGCAAACAATGCAACTAACTGTTGTCGCAGTAGCTTAATTTACTTTCTCATTTACAAAATTAATTTGCTGCTTACCTTAACCAAGATTTGAAATGAATCACTAAGTGATGAGGCCTCCCAGGTTTGAGGAATGAACTAAAACAAAACTTATGACTATAGATTAAGGGATACGCATACAAGTGTACACTATATGACTCACTTTGCATAGGTAATATTTTTCTTGATGGTTATGTTCATATGACAGTACTAGGTGTCATCTATGATTCAACATTACTTTTCCCCATATTTATGAAAATGATCATTCAAATGCTACCAGACAACTCGGTATTGTTCCTAGGGATTACCACATCCACTGAGATTCTGATATGAATGACGCTTGACTTCCTTTGTTTGGGTGTCGGCAACTTCCCAGAATCTTCGCCTTCCAAACAAAGTTACGCGAAATATTAGTTTCTTTTGTATGTGTGTGTGTGTGATATATATTAGTTAAACCATCACCAGGTGGTATCCTACTCAACCATCTTCCATGAACTATTTCAGTAGGAAACTTCCTTTAAAGGAGCACCTTACTTACCAGCATATCAAGAAACGTCATGCACAAGCCTTCTCATTTTGCAGAGAATCGTTATCTGTATTTTGTTTTGGTGACACGTTGTCACACTGCCCAGTACCAGAAGTCTTTCACTCCCACTCCCTTTTTTTGACTTGTATGCATTTGTAAATTTATTTGTTGATTCGTTCGTTAATTAATGATTGCACCTTTTCCAGATGTGATTTCTACCACAGCAGTACTCACAAAATCGTTGCAACAAAAGTACAGCAGCAATAACTCAATTTAAATCAGATAGCTTTTCAAGGGAAGAAATACTTTTCTTGAACAAATAGTACTATAGATATATGCTAAACCAGGGAAGGGACTTACCACGAGGGTATAATGCAATCTGACCATAACTCTCGAGTAAGTAAAACATATAAGAAAAGCAAATGAGCTGAGGGTTTTATTAGAAGGGGGAATTTTAGGTAACCTCTTAGGATAACTAGAATCACGTGTATTTGCAATAAACATAATCAGAGGAATGGGAATAATTATAACTGGTAACTGGGATCTGTCGGAGTACTAAATTAAGATGAGACGATGATAACTGGGTGCCACTTCAAGGGGCACCATAAATCAAATTTCAGTGGGTTACCACGGCAATGCAAGCACAATCGAAGCAGAAGAATCCACAGCGAGGAAACTCCGTCTGGAACGGAGGAGGCATCCGATTAACTGCCGGAACCAGCACAACTAAGGGGTCAAGGATACACTGATGGTACCAACGGCTCCTTGGGCTCAACGCTGTTGAATTCACTCATGGACACACTTTGTAACAAAGTCAGGTTGATATGAGAATGCATTGGAAATCGGAAAAATGGAATAGCTCAATAAACAGGATTCGCATTACTGGTGAAACTCAGTTCCTGGCACTTCATCTGGTGTCGGAGAGAGAAGTCCTGGTAGATGTGCGGACGATGGGGGTCAGAGGGTGAAAGGGGATTTGGCACTGGAAAAACACTTGGGCTGGTAGTCAGCCACGTGTTGGGAGTTGGCTCTGATGGAGCGGAGGTCAGGAAGGGAAGCTGGTGTTTGGACTGCTTCTGTAGTATCTCTCACGAGAGGCGCCTTTTGTTTTTCTTCTTATCCCTTCCCATTCTTTTCAGGGGTCACCCGTTTTCTATCGTTTCGTCTTGACCTCGTGGTTCTTTTGTTGCCAAAGATATAACACATATCAAACAAATAAAGGATCAAGAGGGTGTAGTGCTTAGAAAGGAGGAAGACATTGTGAAGAGATGGAAAGAATATTTCGAACAGTTGTTAAATGAAGAAAATAATAGACTAATAAGAGAGGATGGGCAAGTGAACATTGGCATGGTAATGTGGTTTTCTAGGCAAGAGGTACTAAATGCACTGAAGAAGATGAAGAATGGGAAGGCAACCGACCAGACATGATCCCAGTGGAGGCATGGAAAGCATTAGGAGATGAAGGAGTGGATATACTGTACGATCTTATGATAAAGATCCTTGAACAGGAAAAGATACCAAATGAGTGGCGTGGGAGTATATTGATACCAATTTTTAAAGGGAAAGGCGATGTCCAAGAGTGTGGTAATTATAGGGGCATTAAATTGATGTCCCACACTTTGAAGATACTGGAAAGGATGATAGATGCTAGACTGAGAGAAGAAGTACAAATAGGTAAGGAGCAGATGGGATTTATGAAGGGAAGGGGAACAACAGATGGTATATTTTGTCTGAGGCAAATAATGGAGAAATTCGGGGAAAGACAAAGGGACCTACATATGGTATTCATTGACCTTGAAAAGGCTTATGACCGAGTCCCGAGACAAGAGGTATGGAGGAGCCTGAGGGAGAAGATGGTGCCAGAGAAGTATGTGCGATTGATACAAGAGATGTACCGGAATGTATTTACCAGAGTGAGGAGCAGTGTTGGGGAGACAGAAGGTTTTGAGGTGAGAGTAGGATTACACCAGGGGTCGGCTCTGAGCCCATTTATCTTTAACATAGTGATGGATGTTATAATAGAGGAAGTAAGGGAGACAGTACCATGGAACATATTGTATGCGGATGATATTGTTCTGTGTGCAGAGAGCAGGGAAGATCTGGAAGTGAAATTGGAGAGATGGAGACAAGTACTGGAGGACAGAGGAATGAGAATAAGTAGATCCAAAACAGAATATATGTGTACCACCACTGAGGGGGATGATAGAGAAAGTATTCAGCTTGGTGGAGAGCAAATAAGGAGAGTTGATAAGTTTAATGTGGGATTGGGATCTTTTGTTAACGCTGGAGGAAGTATGGAAGAAGAAGTAAAACATCGGGTACAGGCAGGCATGAACAACTGGAGAGCGGCCTCGGGAGTTCTTTGTGACAAAAGAGTGCCGCTTAGGTTAAAAGGAAAATTTCACAAGACGGTGGTAAGAACAGCAATGCTGTATGGTACGGAAACAGCAAGCATGAGAAAAGCAGAGCAGAAGAAGATGGATGTGGCAGAAATGAGAATGCTTAGGTGGATGTCTGGGGTAACAAGAGTGGATAGGATCAGAAATGACTACATAAGGGGGTACTAAGGTGGTGGAAGTATCAAAGAAAGTGCAGGAGGGGAGGCTGAGATGGTATGGACACCTGTTGAGGAGAGATGAGGACCACGCTGGGAGACATACTATGGGGGTGGAGGTGCAAGGAAGAAGAAAAAGAGGGAGACCAAGAAAGAGATGGAAGGACTGTGTGAGAGGAGATTTAAATGAGAAGGGAATTGATGAGGCAGAAGCACAAGATAGAAATAGATGGAAACGGCTCATCCGAAACGGCGACCCCCATATAAAAATGGGAACAAGCTGGGAAGAAGAAGATGATGCTGAAGTGCCGGGCACATGGGAGATCCCATGTCACGTGGTCGCTCAGCTTTCTCTTTTGGGGTGCGGGCCAGCTGCCCTGGCTTAGTGCCTCCTGTGGCGTTGACTCAGAGACTTTAAGTAGTTAAATTAAGTATGTCTTAGTTTAACTAGACCACTGCACTGAACTGATTAACAGCTCTCCTAGGGCTGGCCCTAAGGATTCGATATTTTTTACATGGCTAGGAGCCAATTAGTTACCTAGTAATGGGACTTACAGCTTATTGTGGGATCCGAACCCTATTATACCGAGAAATTAATTTATAATCACCAGAAATAAACTTCTCTGATTCACGTTAGCAGAGTTGGGGGGCGGACTCTCTCTAACAAATCAGTAGGAGAACACGCAACCCACTCGTCCAACAAGGAACTTTCTTTAAGTAGTGCCTTGGGCGATCATACGACGGAGGCTTGTCTGCAATGATGGTGAAGTGACCTGGAAAGAGCTTTAACATCGTCACATGGTCTAGGAAGGAAATTGAAAAGACCGCAAGAGAGAATAACAAGAGCTTTGAAGGAGAGGAAAACTCTCTACGGCTAACTGTTAATGTTGATAACGACATGAAAATAACGTCTTTTAAAACCGATATTCTTAAGAGGAGAGTTGGCACGAAAAGAGGAGTCCTGTGTTGAAATATATATATGTATGTATATGTAGGTATGTGTCTATAACCTGTAAAGCCACATGACACAAAGGGCCCCTGTGAAATTCCGCCACTCATGTCTTGCCTTGGGCGTTATCTTCCATAAATTCCCGCTCATTTCCAGCCTCTTTTCTTACAGTTCTCATCCAACTTTTCTGGTACCCACAGGAGCCAAGCTGACGCAATCACGTACTTAACTCTCCGTGGCTGGGCCAGTGACATGTCCTAGTCATTTCCTTCTCCCCTACCTCAATATCAGATCTATACATGGAACGTCCGTAATCATTAGATACAGTTTCACTGCCATACCAAAATTCGTTTCCGTAAAGATTTGTATATTACAGTAAATATATGACTAGTACTAAATACCGCGAAACACACATGACACCCCAGGGGCTAGTGCTAAACACAGCGAAACAGAATCAGTGTAGATAGATAACTTTTTCGCCGTGTTTAGTACTAACTCTTGCGGATCAATGTTCCTAAGCAAATTGGTCATTTCTCATATTCCTGAGGGATTTCATGACATCCCATATTTATTGCAACATATATACTCTTGTTTCGGTACTATCTCAGTCTTATCTTATTTCCAGATCGTGTCCAACCTGTCCATAGTTTAATTTGTCTTTTTTAGTCTTCCGCTGAATTTCAGTTCAGTAAAACCTGTCCTGGATATATTGTTCCTGAATATCCGAAAGATTCATCCTCATGATCTTTTCTCCATCTAATATCATTTTGTCGCTTCGTGCAAAGTATGTCGTCTTGACTTTCTTTTCTCTGAGAATCATTGTCATTCCCATCTCTCCAGACACATGGTGTATTATATTAAGCAAGCTATGTCAATCTATTGGTGTTCTGCAGATTAAAATTGCACTGTCTGCATATTCTAAGTCAGTCAAGTTTCTGACGTCACTCCAGTCTAAAGCTCTCTTTTATTTCGGACCACCTTTTCATAACATTACCTGTGAAGGGCAAACACCTCAGGTTTAATATTAGTGTTCCTTTCTAGCAAACAACTGTTTACTTCAAATTTACTCGACACAACCCTCCCAACACTGAATTAGCATCTTTTCTTGACAGGCTATATACATATACATATATGATATATATATTATATATATATATCTATATATAGATATATATTAAAGTTTTATGGTGTCATGTTCTTTTCTTTCTTCAAGCGCAGACATTTTGGCATGAACCTGATTTTTTTTCTAGTGTAGGCCTGACAAAAACTAGAAATGATGATGATGAGAGAGAGAGAGAGAGAGAGAGAGGAGAGAGAATGATGGGACTGAACTGAATTTTTGGTTGGTTTGGAAAGTTGGGTCTGAGTAACCGCCATTCCCTCCACTAGAGTGGGGCAAATAGAGCATTTTGAGAGGTTGCAGCCGTGGACTGCCCCCGCCGTTTATTGTTCGCGGTCTTATCTTAACAGACTTTTCATGAGATAATTTGTCTGGCATCCTGCCGATGTTTGCATAAAGTGAAGAAAAAACAACAGCTTGTACTAATTTTATTCGTATCTTTTTGCGAACTTTATATTTATTAACTTGAACTGGATCATCAGGTTTTCAAATTTTGCCCTAAAATATCATGAGGAATTTCCCTTAAAGAATGCAAAAATAATAAGTAGAAGTATTCAGTGAGAGAGAGAGAGAGAGAGAGAGAGAGAGAGAGAGAGAGGAGAGAGAGAGAGAGAGAGAGAGAGAGAGAGAGAGAGAGAGAGAGAGAGGGAGAGAGTTCTCTAAAAATTCTGTAATGGCACATGAGGAATAATTACGGGTCTAAATTGGGGGTAATGTTTTATACTCGTTTTTTGAATGGAGCAAATGGAGGAAAGGGACTAAGGCTACGTCGAATATGGTATTGAAGTCTTATTTGCAGTTTTAGATTCTTCGTTGTCTTCAAAAGTCGCGTGCATCCTCGTTATCAGGGGTCGAAAACTTTCCGGAACGGTTAAGACGTCCTCCAGAGGTGGGTTTAGAACGCTTCTTTGTAGGCAGTCCATTAAAATTAAGGTGAACTCTCTCTCTCTCTCTCTCTCTCTCTCTCTCTCTCTCTCTCTCTCTCTCTCTCTCTCTCAGATATGAATAATGCTTAGATATACCGGGTGTCTTTTGTTTTCACATTTGCTAATCTACCTCACCGTTGCTCACAGTTATTACATATTGTTATGAATAGTTACTTCGTGTTATAACAGTATTGCAGCGTCGTTTACTCTTATATAAATAGATAATGATGAAACTATTTATTCCAGAGAAAAACCATTGAAATCTGACCTGCTTTTCTGTGGGTACTAGAATGTTGCCTTCTTATTATTGTCTTTGGCAAATGAAGCTTGCCTTGCACCAGCACGGTCTCTTGCTCCGAACACAAACCGCATTTTACCCCATAGCGTCGGTCAAGGTAAATGAATGAATTAAGAGGGCAGTATCAGGAAGATAAGACCTGGCTTCATTAGCAGTGAGTCATCTCTGAAAGGATGGTTGATCGAAAGAGCAGAGGGCAAGACAGACGGCCTATTTCTTTCAGTGTAGCATTTCTGTCAGCATTTTGTCAAGCGCTTGAGATTTACAACAAGTAGCCGATAACTTTCACCTAGAGTCGTTTATTTACTTTTGGTGGCTGTGGAGGCCGCCGAAGTATTTATCAGCCATCAGCGCTGTGCCACGCCCTTTCATGGAAATGGCCACCCAAGTAATAACGATTCTTGGAAAGAAGAAGGTGAAGAACGAAATTACATAAGAATAAGCGTTCATATTTGTCGATCCCATAAGAGCATGATCTAATTTAAAAGCACCAAGTCCGATTTTAATTTTTCTGTTGGAGTTCTTTGAAATGTAAATGCATCCTGCTAATGGACTCCCATTATTGGCACTAAACCGTCGTAGGAGAGAGGCAATCACGGTGGATAAATCTTTCATGTGCTTCGACGGTTTTGGGCTGTAATGGGTGAGTGAGTGATCGAGGAAAAAGTAAAAGAAGGGAAAGATGGGCGGATCACTGGGTGTCTTGGTACTGCCATATAGAGCAGCAGAATTTTCTATATAGTATTAGCCCTGACAGATGCCTGCATTCAAAACAAGATGGTGTAGTACAATGTGCTAAGCTTCGACAGCAGACTGAAGCAATGAGTTTTAATAACAAAGAGTGGGAACGTTTGGTATGTTCCAAATCTCAACGAATAAAACTTCAATGATTTTTGCTCTATGAAGGTAATTAGGCTTAACGGATAGCCAGGTCACATCTCTGCGCTGAGCTTTTTCCAGGGAACGAAAACGAGGACTTTAATAGACTAATTTGTGAAGCTTCACAAATTAGTCTGTAATGGGAATGAACTTAAAAGCGGATGGCTATTTTTTATGTGAAACCCCCCAAAAATTGAAAATCACCTGGACACAATGCCATTAACTACGTAAATCTGTCCTTTTCTTCATCTAAGGACGAAGACATTATAGGACCGAATTGTCATAATACATGTCATGTTGCCTCTTTCCGCTGTTATTGCATAAAAACTGGAAACCGGGTTCTTCATTCCCTCCGACAAGGAAGTAATCATGCATTTGGTTCTGATTGTTAACATTTGAAAGATAGTTGGGGGCTCTCAGCATTAACCTCTGTTCTGTTATGTTTTGCTCAGTAGATTGCAGTAACCCTGAGGGTATTTGTGGCTGCTGGGTTATCTGAATTTGGTGACACAACCAGTGGAGTTGGGCCATCGACTCAATCATGGTCTTTCCCAGTCATAGGTTAAAATTCTATTGCGTATACCGAAGTAAACTTTAATTATTTATTTATTGTTATATGTTCATTTTATTTTTATTTGAACACCATTATGCAGTTGTCAAAGAACCGTTTCCGGTTTTATCAAATTTCCTTAAATAGTTTTCAAGCAATTATTATTACTTCTGCAATGAGGTTATGCTTTTGGTTAGGATAGTTTGTTTCTCGTTTTTGTTAGCAGGATAATTTGTGTGGAATCTTGGAAAAACTTTATGAAAAATGGGCTGGGTGACTGGAAACACATGGTCGGGTTTTGGAAGATGGCGTGGAACTTTTGAGGAGAAACGACCAACGACTTCACATGGGGTTATTTGCTCAGTCATGCTGGAGATTCACAGCGTTCAAGATTATTATTATTATTATTATTATTATTATTATTATTATTATTTTTTTTTTTTTTTTTTTTTTTTTTTTTTTTGCTCTATCACAGTCCTCTAATTCGACTGGGTGGTATTTATAGTGTGGGGTTCCGGGTTGCATCCTGCCTCCTTAGGAGTCCATCACTTTTCTTACTATGTGTGCCGTTTCTAGGATCACACACTTCTGCATGAGACCTGGAGCTACTTCAGCCTCTAGTTTTCTAGATTCCTTTTCAGGGATCTTGGGATCGTGCCTAGTGCTCCTATGATTATGGGTACGATTTCCACTGGCATATCCCATATCCTTCTTATTTCTATTTTCAGATCTTGATAACTTATCCATTTTTTGCCCTCTCTTTCTCTTCAACTCTGGTGTCCCATGGTATTGCGACATCAATGAGTGATACTTTCTTCTTGATTTTGTCAATCAACGTCACGTCTGGTCTATTTGCACGTATCACCCTATCCGTTCTGATACCATAGTCCCAGAGGATCTTTGCCTGATCGTTTTCTATCACTCCCTCAGGTTGGTGCTCGTACCACTTATTACTGCAAGGTAGCTGATGTTTCTTGCACAGGCTCCAGTGGAGGGCTTTTGCCACTGAATCATGCCTCTTTTTGTACTGGTTCTGTGCAAGTGCCGGGCATTCACTTGCTATGTGGTTTATGGTTTCATTTTTCGTATTGCACTTCCTACATATGGGAGAGATGTTATTTCCGTCTATCGTACTTTGAACATATCTGGTTCTTAGGGCCTGATCTTGTGCCGCTGTTTATCATTCCTTCAGTTTCCTTCTTTAGCTCTCCCCTCTGTAGCCATTGCCAATTGTCATCGCTGGCTAGTTCTTTAGTCTGTCTCATGTATTGTCCGTGCATTGGTTTGTTGTGCCAGTCTCCTGTTCTCTCTGTCTTTCTCCTGTCTCTGTATATTTCTGGGTCTTCGTCTACTTTTATTAGTCCTTCTTCCCATGCACTCTTTAGCCACTCGTCTTCACTGGTTTTCAGATATTGCCCCAGTGCTCTGTTTTCAATGTTGACGCAGTCCTCTATACTTAGTAGTCCTCTCCCTCCTTCCTTTCGTGTTATGTATAGTCTGTCCGTATTTGCTCTTGGGTGTAGTGCTTTGTGTATTGTCATTTGTTTCCTGGTTTTCTGATCTATGCTGCGGAGTTCTGCCTTCGTCCATTCCACTATTCCTGCGCTGTATCTGATTACTTATTAATTATTATTATTATTATTATTATTATATTATTATTATTATTATTATCATTATTATTTATGTTTGTTTCCAAATATTCATCATGGGCAGAAACTCATATGAAACACGAGTAAACGCCTTACCCAAAGTATAGATTGTTCGTGTTAACAAAATTTAAAAAAATAATTTATGAATAAATCTAAATTATGTAGGATGAAAGAGTTCTGGACCCACCCAAACACACACTCACACGCATTCACTTACACACGCAAACACACACTCACACACACACATATACAGGTCCTCTCTCCAATTTCGTTTATTGTTAAATCTTAGTATCTATATTCAGCTTCAATCCTTTTTTGCATTTTTAAATACATATTTTAGTTTTCATTGATTATTTGGTTTTAATTATACACCTTGATCTCTGCATTCCCTGGTTAGTCCAATGGGAGACCCATTTTGTAGGACAGAGGTCCTTGGTGCCCCCTGGGTAGCACCAGAAAAATCCCACTGAGGAACTAAGGGCCTGAAGCTTTCTCTAGAATCCCAGGAGGAATGCCATTAACAAAGATTTTGATTTGGTTTGATACAGTAAAACAGTAGTTGCCTGGCTCCAGTACTCCAAAATGCCTTGAATTGTAACCAGTGATAAATCCTCAGAGCCAAAGATTGGCCAAAGAATGGCTATAAATCCAGCGCCTTCGAGGGTTTCAGTATTGTAGTTTCAGAATGAATTAAATTTAATACAGGAGGCAATCCTCCATGGATTTTGGAAGGAGTATTAGGTTCTTGATCGGACTGAAGAGCCTTCTCCCGTCCTGGTGCTTCCCAAGGAAATCAAAGGCAATGTGTGTGGTCAGATTGGCTAGACCAGAGGAACTTCAGAGGCTGGGAAAGTGATTGTCCTCTCCTGTCATGGGAATCTGAGGGCTCATATAATGCTTGCATGGTTGATGATATTACTCCCTTAGATTATCCTAAAGGATTTGCTTGTCTAAAACTACGATAGCAAACCTAGCGAATTCCACTGCAAGAAGAAGTATGTTCTCTTTTGAATCGTATTATTACTTGTTTATTTACTACTAACATTCTCCAAGAAAGAGCACCGGTTTCGTTGTTAATATGGTGTTTATTTTGAAGAAATATGTTTGCGGCGTCAAAAATGTTTTTATCAACGGTTTGAAAATACTCTAAAAATTCAATATTTTCTTTTCGTTTTGTATCAGAGGAAATAACGGCAATTTGACTGAGAATCAAACGGTAAAATAAGCGCTGTTTCCGTTATTTAATCCTGAAGAATATAAGGAAATTTTCCATTTTCTCACATCGAATTTTAAGATAAGGCGCGTTAATGAGCGCCAGGGGGAGCGAGCGTGGATAAGAGAGATGGTAATTAGTTCAAAAGAGCAATGAGCGAAGTTGTGCCGCGGTTTCTTTCGGCATCTACTGAGAGGAATGGCGGGAGGATTATTCTTTTCCTGGTGTTGATGGAGAAAACAATGAATAAGGCCATGGTTTCTTCATAGATTTATTCCAAGGAATTAAAAGTTCTCCTTTATTTCAATATTTATTGAGGGGAATGAATGAATTTTTTTTCATATTTATTGAGTGATGAACTGTTTCTTCCGGTATATATCAAACGGAATGAACGAAGTCGTGCTTTTCTTGGTGTTTATTAAGAGGAATGAAAAAAAGTTCTACTTTCAGCGCATTTAGTAAAAGGAATGAATTAAAATGGGATTTCATTCTACATGAAGAAATAAGGAAATTATTTTTTCCATTGGCACTTATCGAAAGGAATAAATAAATTTGTACTTTGTATAGGTATTTATTGATGAAAGAATGAACACCACTACTTTTCTCTTGATGTTTATTGTTGGGATGAACAAAATTTGCAAAGTTCTTCACGCTTCTGTTTTTCCATCCCTCAGCAGACCGAAGCTATATCGCTTTCATCGTGGTTGAGCCCAGGATTGATAGTGTACTCTGTTAATCCTAGTTGAGCCCAGCCCCATCCTTGTTCCCATTTCCCCTCTTTCCTGCAGTCTCTGGGCCTGGGATAAAAAAAAAAAATATCTATAGGTTGCTCATCACATGTATTAAAACGCCTGTGTCTCTCCCCGGCAGTTTGCTGTCAGAGTATCTGCTCTACTGTTGTTATAGTTCTATTCGATAGGCTTCCCCATCTCACAAATATCGTGTGGAGATTCCGAACTCAAGAGTCAACCGGATGTGGAATTCTATTCTTGTGTCGGCATTCAGTGAATTTAATTTTCTAGTCTTGGTCTCTACGCTATATAAACCAATCATTTTCTTTCTATTTCGGCAAAGAAGAATCACGTAACAGACATTTTGTTTGATTTGGTTCTGATCCCGAAGGATAACGCAAGCAACAAAAGGACGCCGGAACTAGCAGATAGGAAATGATAGACCCGCCTCTTGAAACAATGAAAAATACGGTTACAAGAATCTTAAAAATCATAGGAAGGGAGAGGATTCCAGATCTTGATGACAGTGACAGGAACTGACACTTACTTGACCTATGGATTGGCATTGTATATAATGATTCTGAATAGCTGACGGTTCTTAGTGTTACACTTCGCTGCAAGATTTTTTTCTTTTTTATAATTCTTACTGTCTAAAAACTAGGCAATGTTGATAATAAGGCTTCTTATATCTTCTGAAGGAATAGTTTAAATAAAATAGTAACCAGATTTTTTGTATGGCTCGTATTGTAATATGTTGTTTGGACTTCAGCAGCTACCAGCGATCTTCACCTTTCAAAAAGATTAATTGCTCGAAGTCGTGATTTTCTCTCACTGCCAATCAAGTATTGTTTATTGATTTATTTATTTTATTAATTTTTTTTTGAATGACGAAAAATACCCTCAGGCGATATCACTGAGGCTTCTGCCTTGCTTTTGATTGGCCAGAGCACTTGAATTACAGCCTCTGGTGAATTCTGAGCAACCTGAGCTTCTGCCAATCACGATTAGCTTCAACGATATCGGCTTCGTCAGCATTAAACTTAGCCGCGGCCCATGAAACTCAGCCACGGTTCGGCGGTGGCATATGTTGTTGGTACCTGTAGCGCTGCCAGAAGTACAGTTATAATTAACTTGAACCTGACATTAAATAAAAGCTTCTGAGGCTAGAGGGCTGTAGTTTGGTATGTTTGATGACTGGAGAGTGGATGATCAACTTACCAAGTTGCAGCCCTCTAGCCTCAGTACTTCAGGAGTTTTTAAGACTTGAGGCGGACGGACAGACAAAGCCGGCACAATAGTTTTATTTTAGAGGAAACTAAAAATTATTGGTGATCATAAAAAAATCGGTCTCCCATAACCTCTTACTCTAATTACCCCTTCCACTTGTAGTATTTACACCTCTTATAGTGCGAGCTCCTCGCATTGCAAAGCGCCATCATCAACACTGTTGAAATGCCACGATGTCACAGTGCCCCTCCTGTCAAGCTTTGGAACTTTTTCAGGCTGACACTTTTCCTTCTGTGGTTAATCTTGATATGCCGGTCAAAAAGAATGACCAATTTCTGGAAATTTTGTCGCCTAAGACGAAAGTTTCGCGATTCATAGCCTCTTTCTTTTCTCGGCAGCCTTACTGATGCTCATGATGAGGAGGTGAAGTGAGGCTGTAACATTAATTTGAAGTGCCACGTGCCATTAATTGCTTCGTTCCGAGACATTGTGGTTGACGTATGAACATGCATGTTGATTGATTCGGTGTGGTTGTTATATCATTGTCATTTTTTTTATCTCTTCTTTTATCCGTGATATTGCGGTATACGTACGTTCATATTTATAACCAATTCTTTGTATCTTTTCTTTGCAATTTATTTGTTATTCTTTTCGTCGTGTCATTCAGTTTCTTCCCTACCGTGAGGAATCCTCATTTGCAAGTTAATGGCTTCATCCAGGTATATACGTTAGCACATTTCTCTACTCCATATCGGCTTCAAACCAAAGCCTATGGAGTGAATGGTAAAGGCTAACCAAATGAGCCACAAAAATCATGAAAGAATTTGGGACTGAAAGAGTTATCCTTGCTTACCAATGGGTGTTGGGTCGCGAAACTTGGTCAAGCTCGCTGGTAAGCAGGGTGTGCAGCAAGGATAGGGTCTATTCAACCTCCTTGGTGTGCAGCCTGGTGAGTAACTCCTGTGGGTTGTAGGTTCCTGTTTCTAGTAAATGATCTTGGGGCTCATTTGGTAGTACTCTTTCCGTATACACGAAGGTCCTGGGTTCGTTCTCGGTGTAAAGCAGAAATTTGTCTGCTGCACACGTGATTGTATGTTGATTTCCAGTAATAATGATGACAATTACCCTCTGATTGCATTTTTTTCCGCAGTTTTAGGTATTACAGGTATTGAAAGTTTAGTGGTGCAGTGAAATCTTTTATGGCGAGGGAGTCCTGATGGGTTAATTGATTCAAATCGTAAACTAGTGTCGCAACAGCAAAGAAATATAATATTAATTACACATTTAAAACGGATTGGGTTCCACTCATGAAAACACGCTCATACGGAACACACGCATATAAAGACACCAAGGTTATGGACTAGATTTTTTTGCAGTGGAAATCTGTCACAAACAGAATTTCTTCCTGTAATTTATCAGTGAGTGACACCGAATCATAGTGTAACCTAAGAACCATCAGGTTTCTAAAGTCGTTTTTTCCATCCTACCCAACATCAATTCTGTTTTGTTTTCGTATAATCACGATAGTAATTATACTCGATTTTTTTTCTGTATGGTTTGCAGCAAAAAAATAACTCCACGCTGTTAAAAAGAAGAATTGGAAATAACCAGTAGCTTAAACCATGTATACTGAACTTTAGCGCTGAAATGAAGCACGATTTTGTAAAAAGAGTAAAAAAAAGTTAGGGAATAAAAAATCAGACTGTATGAAATCTTTTGAAATATCTTGAAAAGCGCTGATCCACAAAAGAAAAACCTCTGTTTAAAATTATAGCCAAGAATGGAGAAACGAGACAAAGACTTCTCACTGTATCCACATTGCTGAAAGTTATTCATTCTTCATGCAGACTTCACCTACAGGAAATAGTTGTCCAAACTCAGTGATGGCAAAGACTCCACGAGAGACGGAGACAAAAAATGGATTTCATAATTGATGAGCATCACGATCCCATGCTTCTTTCTAATCCGGCAAAAGTGAAAAGGGAGAGAGAGAGAGAGAGTGAGGGACGGGGCGATCAGGAGACCTCGCAAACGCGAGTGACTCGGCCTTACTTGCGAGTATGCCGTTGCTCGTCAAGCCAGGCGACAGATGTGAATTATGGAGTCCGAGAACTTTTGTCGTCCGTCAAGCCGTGGCGAGGACGACTCGGGGATTTAACTGATAGCTGTCTGGGCGGGGGAGAGACAGAGACCTGAGCGTTTCAATCCTGCCACTTCGTCCCCGAAAACTTCCTCTTCGGGGAGGGTGATCGGATATCAGTCAAAAGACGGGGATACGTGGCCGTTTCTTTCTTTCTGGCTTCGTCTCGCGCTGCTCTTTGTTTACCGCTATTGATTTTGAGCAGACGGTGAATTTCTCTCTCGATAATGCGAGGAATGCGGATGAAAGGCAAGCAGAAGGAAAGTCATTTTGATTTTTTATTGGTTTCTCCTACTCCTCATCTCCGTTAGTTATACTTTCGGCCAGGTAAATATGAAGCGTCGATAGATACTATTATAGTATTTCATGCTTATTTCAGCTTACTCTCTTCGTCATCTTAAAGTGTCCAGCCAGGTGAAGTTAGTGTTCCATCGCATCCCACTGATGGCATCTGTCATCTGTGAAGTTCTTTCATATGCTCTTCTTTTCGTCTTGTCACGAAGGATTCTTGTATAGTGAATGGCGTTATCGGCTTCTTCCATCTAATTTTACGTTCTCGGTGAATAATAATGATAGTAAGAATAGTCATCATCATCCGAAAAACTGCAAGAAAAGTTTATCTTTGAAAAGTTCAGTCACGTATTTACATAATGACCCACTTTTATAAACATGCGCGGTATCGTTATTGCCGCCTGTAATGAAAAATGGCCACCTCGGAATAAGAGCCCTTGCTGGCATAAGGGTGGCGTGAGTTAAATCAGCAAACCCGGTCATTCAATACATTCAGTTTTTGAATTCTCAGTCTGATTACCAGACACCGCCTTCATTCTTCCAAATGTTACCTTTCATGGAAGTAGCTGGCCATTCAATTATTAATGCCCTGTGGCATTAAAGGCGAAACGAAAAATCAGTGAGCCCTTATTCTCCCTACAACGATAATCACTACAATTAGGTTCATCTAATTCATAATACTGAAATTCGAATCAACCACCAACGGTGTCCCTTTGACTTTCAATTATGTAAATAGGGGAATATGATACAACCCATTAACGTTTTTATTATTTCCAAGTAAACAGGAGATATCTAACCTCAGTCTCATCACCATCATCAGCGCGGTTTTTTCTCTCGAACACTAAATGTAAACCAAAAATGACACAAATTTGATTTTAAAGTCCTCAAGCTCTTTCTCCTATTTTGGTGAAAGAAGACTTGCCCTCTGCTCTTCGTCGTCTTCCTTCTGTTCCTGAAAGGTGAAGGAGGAGGAAAGACGCAGTGAATAGTGGTTTCCCTCAAATTCATCATCAAACGCACTTTGGTGAAATAGTGAAAGCAGGATGATGGGAGACGTATTTGCATTCAAACTCGTTATCATCAAATTCTTTGTCGCAAGATGATAACGAGTTTGAATGCAAATACGTCTCCCATCATCCTGATTTCATTGTTCCGCCAAAGTGCGTTTGACGGTAAATTTGAGGGAAAATACGATTTTTCTAAACGTATTTGCCATCAAATTTAAAATCGTCATCCTAAAAATTCTCAAACTTACTAGCATCAAACTTTTTGTATGGATTGTTTTAAGAACGCCACGCTAAACCTACACTTCAAACTTAATATCGTCAAACTCAGTCCTTTTATTGCTGAAAAAAGAATGATGCCAGGCTTATTTAGTTATTTATTTATTTATTTTGTCATGAGAATTACCATCATCAAACTATACTTAAACACATCGCCGTCAAACCTTAAAATGCTGAAAAAAGACAATGACAAACTTCTTCTCCCTCAGTCCCTCTTTGTTCTACAACAGAAAAGAAAAGTTTTCGATACTTGGCCAGTGAAAGACTCTGTCAGTTCACGCGATTTGCCTTAAACTCTAAACCAGTGGCTCTCACTCAGTCTTTTTTTAGTGATGGCACCCCAAATAATGTAATCATTACCGTGGCACCCCCTTCTTCACCATCCCGCCACATCGTGAGTGTATATATATATATATATATATATATATATATATATATATATATATATATATTATATATATATATATATATATATATATATTTATTTATTTTTTTTTTTTTTTTTTTATTTTTTTTTTTTTTTTTTAAGTGTGTGTGTTAATATATTGGAGGAGGCACAGTAGACACACTGATAAAAATGGTATGTAAACTTCTACAAACTTTTTTCATACATATGTTCATCGAAATGATCTAGCCAAGACAAAATTCATGAGAATCTTGTGGCACCCCTAGGCGCTGTCTGTGTCACCCTGTTTGAGAATCACTGCAGTCTAAACCATCGTTGTCATCATTGCAGTCCGCAGTGACCTAGGGGGAAGACATTTGTATACTCATTTCATAGGGTCAGTATACCCGGTGACGGAAGGTGAAAGGAATTTGAGGCAAAGGAAGCGGAAACGGTCAAATGGGAGAGAAAGTTGGGAGAGAGAAAGGAACAAAGAAAATAAAAATAAGTACGGAGAAACCAAAGCAGGAACGAACGGGAAATAAACAAAACCAGTAAAATTAAAGAAAGCAAAGATACAGCAGAGGGTAAAGGAATAAATGTAATGTGAAAGAAATTAGGATAAACGAAGACGACCGAAGGAAAGTAAGGGCCGAGTGATGAGAAGGAAAGTTTTGAGAAAAGTGGGCGTACCTTTATTCCGTTAAATTCTTGATCATGTCCTATGGCACAGAACAACGGAAGAAACTAGCAGTTAAGATATTGAAGCTCATTTCACTTCCTGCAGCTCATCGTAACAGTATTTTTTCTAAATTTAATGATGAAGAAAAAACGGTAGTTTTTTTAATGTGTTCAAACTGCCGTTTATTCTTATGTTACATTTATTGTTTATGAATTGTTTGTCATCTGCATTTTGATGTATTTCTCATAATTTTACTCATGTGCGCATTCTATACTATAAGAGCTTTCTTGGTAGCTTCATGGGCTTTCTTCTTCCATAACAATAAGGTGGAAGCGTCTATAATTTAGAGTATTCTAATGTTATGTGCAGTTATCGCACTGTCGATCAAGAATGGTTCTTAGGAACACACGAATAATTGTGCCTCTTGGCACAATCTGGCACGAGAGTAATTTTTTCATTTGTACGACAGAGATTCTCTGTATCTAACAGCTATTTGATATGTAGACCCAAAAATTATTTAACTTAGTTGTTTATTGCAAATATATTAGCTATTTGGAAAGCTAAAGCATTGGATGAGTAATGGCTGATGTTTGCAGTTGGTCCAGTAGCACAAGAAGTTAAGAGGAAAGAAACCATATAAACTAGTGAAATAGGAAACTGAGGTCTTTTTTTTTTATCCTTTCTAACCTTTTGAAAGTAATCCTTTTTTGTTTGGATAAACGCGGGTAGTGACTGTTTTTATTTACTTAAATGGCTTTTCCCATGAGAGGTGGTGGTTCTGGGTGGTACTTAATTCTCACCAAGTCTTGGGATGAGGTTACTAGGTTCACTTCCTTATCCAACATGGTTGCGACCTACCACAGTCGACTGATTCACTAGTTAGGTCAGTAGCAGCGTGATGGCTTCCTCAGGAAACGAGACTGGATTGCTTCACTTGCCAAGGACTGATTTTGGGCCTCACTAGTGAAGTTCATCCTGGTATTTTACTGAGTACATACATATGCACTGGTCCCGTTGGAGATTAGATAAGTAAATTGAGAGAGCAAGATTAGATCATGTTATTTGTATAGGTTGGTGACAATAGTTGACTATCACTTTCTGTCACTCTCTCATGAAATTGCTTAAAAAAAAAAAAAAAGACAGGACTGGGCCCATCTAACCCAGTTTTGGTAAGCATCCATATATTGAGCGAATATTTAATAAAAAAAAAAAACTATCTATTACGATATTCCTCTCTTTGTTTACTCTTAGATATCTGTTGTCGATTATCGTAGACGCTACAACGATAGATTATATAAAAGAACCTGTCACTCATTACCCGACTCTAGTGCAATGAAAATCTGCCATTATTTGCAAGGTATTATTTTTCCTATGTATGAGCAGGAAGAGGACAAGGGCATTGGGTTAGGAACTTAATGCACATTCAAATCTAAGTGTTTAGAATCTGTTTTTAACACGCAATGGAACCCCTGTGGATCCCTTGTAAAAATGATGCCTTGTGGAACTTACAAGGATAATAGCACCTCTTGAAAAAAGGCTTTTTTTTATCAGAGGAGTGCCTTCTTTCTTTCGGTGAAATCTAAAATCACTCCCTAAGAGTTCGTTGCAACTCGCTCTCTCTTTCTAAGAATAACTCTTTAGAGCTTTTACTTCCATTAGCAATAATATATGGATCCCGTCCCTGTAACAGTAACACCCTGAACCTTCACCTTAAGAGTAACACTTTATGGAACCCTTTCCTTCCAGGCTCACACTTATGGAACTCTTCCATATGAGTGCAACAAATTAAAAAGATTCTAAACACTTAGATTTTTATGTGCATTAAGTTCCTAACCCGATGCCCACTTTCTGGAACCATTCTCTCTAAAGTAACAACTCAAGGCACCACTCCCTCCAAGGCTTCCGATCTATGAAACCCCCTTCTCCCTCATTCTAACATCCTCTGAAAAAACATCCCTAGGAGTAACAACCAATGAATCCCTCACTTTTAGATTAACACCTCTGCACGTCTGCTAAAAGCGGTGAAACCTTCTGGAATCCATCGCTCGACAGATTGCCCCTTGAACTCTTACCTTTAAGAGGAACACCTACTAAAACCCCTCTCTTCAATCACACCACCTTCTGTAACCCGTCCGGTAAGGATGGCCCCCTGAAATCTGTTCCTCTAAGATTAACACTATGAGGACCCTTCAAGCATACCTTTGAAATCACTCTGAAGGTTAAAGATTTAAAGACCCCTTCTTTTAAGGATAACACCTTATTGAATCAATCCTTCTGAGGGCAACATCTTTTGGAAACAATCCCTCTAATCGAAAAACTGTTTTTAACCTTTCCCGCTAAGGTAAACAGATTATGGATCCCCTACACATAAAGGTAAAACTTTCTGGAAACCATCTCTAAAGGTTTAACGTTTTCTGGAGCCCTTCACATTAGGGGAGACCCCTCCAATGAGAGCATTTCATGGTTAACACTTGCTTCAGCTACTAAGACGAATATTTTTTTTAACTCCACCTTCTAGGTAGCATCTTATGGAGCCCCTCCATCCAAGAGTAACTCCTTAAGGAGCCCCTCCTCGAAGGTGGCCACTTATGGAGCCCCCTTCATCCAAGAGTAACTCCATAAGGAGCCCCTCCTCAAAGGTAGCCACTTACGGAGCCCCTTCCTGCAAGGATTGCCTTTGAAATCTTTTCCTTGTGAGGTTAATCAGTGCTGTAACCTTTTCCTTTTTTAAAAGCAAAGTTTGGCTATGCAGTATCCAGTGTTTCTTTCCCTAGTATGTAAAGGAAACTAGTAACAAATTTTGAATTATTAAGTAGACCGACCGAACAGACAATAAAGATCTCCACGTAACCCTGGCATTTCTTGGTATATATCAGGTGTACATTATTCACACTGACTACTTTAGACAATTAACAGACGTCCACTAAACCGATTAAGAATGAATCACTCAATTATGAATGAATCGATTGCTTATGAATGATTCATGAATGGCAATGCGAGGCTTGATATACATCCAACTTTTAGATTTCATTCAACCTCGCTCCTCTGACATTCTTTCTGTCTTGCTACGAAGCAACTTTGTGCGAATAAAAAAGAAATTAAAAGTTTTTACATTTTGTATAACAGTGGAACATCTCTTGGGTCATTGATGGATGGAAAGCCACACTCGCATACAGCCATGCTTGCATTTTTAATATCAGACGAAACATCACCTATTCCTTTGTCTGCAATAATGAAAGGTTTCCAGACATTAAATTTCAGTGCATTCTCGATATTATTATTATTATTATTATTATTATTATTATTATTATTATTATTATTATTATTATTATTATTATTGGTGTAGTAAATATTGTTGCTTCCTATGCTGCTCGTACTTTTAAAGACAGAGAGAAATACAATCCTCCGAAAGGGTCATTAAGAATGTTATGAGGAAAAAGATGACCTTTGTGAATATGAGATTCAAATCTAGGTGATGAATTCAAGTTGCTGTTTCCATTACTAGTCCTTTATTGAGTTTACTATGGTTTCAGCAACTGCCATTCATGATGTTGTACAGCATACCATTTTGCATTATATTATTGCTCTCTCTCTCTCTCTCTCTCTCTCTCTCTCTCTCTCTCCTCTCTCTCTCTCTCTCTCTATATATATATATATATATATATATAATATATATATATATGCTGTTTTTATTATTACTATTATTTTTATTATTATGATGATAAATCACACGTGGCCGCATGTGAAAAGTGAAAATAAACCACAGCGAGAGAAAGATAAAATTAGTTAAATACAGATAAAATTCACAATAAAAAATAAATTATTAAATGAATCTTGATTACAGTAGATAAAGACTCAGGATCTGTATTTGCCCAAATTTCCAACATTGGAAAACCAGAGTGAGCTATCAGGTGAAGGAAACTAATCTCTTAGCTAGTGCAGCGGCTATGACAGTCTAAGAGTTAAGAATAATGTGGAATGGCCATTAAATGACATACGGTAGAAAATTGTTTGCATGTTTATGTTAGCCCACAAGATATCACAAAATGTTACATTAGGATTTGACTGAAATGTTGTGACCATCTTCGGTTTTTAACTTGAAATTTTAGACTCTGTTGCCCTACCTGTTCTTATTGATACGATTATGCACATATCCACCTTGAATATTTGCGTGCCCATTCAACCAGTTGTGGAGCTTTTACCGGTAACAATGGTCACTTTAAAAAGAATAAAATAGATATAAAGGAAAATAGGGAAAGAGTGATAAGAAATAAAATGTTTATTTACATTTTTATGCATCTGTGAACGTATATATGAGTGCGATATTCCTCAAGTTATTATTATTTTCCTAAGTTTTCCTGAATGCAACCTTTAGATAGTATTAATCATTAAAGAACGAGCTGACCGTTGTGTTTCTGTTTATGATCTCCTTCGATCAATAGTAGATTAGGAGAAGACAAAGTTGGATAATTGGAAAGGTTAGGAAAAGGCCTTTGTTCTGCACTGGACATGCCTTAGCTTTTGTTAGCCATGGGACTGTATATGTTTGTGTATACTGTAATATTAAATATATAGTTCACTGGTAATGTAGGATATTTCCCTATTCCAAAGAATGCACTTTTTAAAATTTTTTTCTTACGTCATATACCATTGTTAGGGCAGTGGTTTCCAACCTTTTCTAATTCTCGGCCCCCTTCATTGAATGGCAGATTCTCTGCGCCCCCTCCCCCCTTCTTTAAACACGTAATTTACTGGCATGGTCGGCACATGTCAATACTTCACAATATTATATATATATATATATATAATATATATATATATATATATATATATAATATATATATATATATATATATATATATATAGATATATATATATATATATATATATATATATATATATATATATATATATATATATATATATATATATATATATATATATATATATATATATATATCATATATATATAGTATATATATTGCACCATCACTGTAGTGTAATCAGTACAATTTTCATATTTGCAAACGTCACTTTCGTTATCTTTTATAATTGTTTAATAATTAATTCCTTTGTATGGAATTTGGAATCTAGACAACTAGATTTCATATTATATCTGAAATGAAATTTTTTCTCAGTATTTTGAAATTCTGGATTCCAACATAAGCAATAGTTTTCAGATATAATTATCCCCTTCATCAAGCATTTGCGGCGACACCCCCGGCTGGCAGCCCTTCGAGCCCCCCTAGGGGGGAGCGCCCCACAGGTTGGAAACCACTGTGTTAGGGGACCTGTATACCGAAGCCCGTATACCTGAACTGATTGTTTTGCTTAACGGGTTCCAGGAGTAATAATATTAGTACATAAAAAGATATTTCTCGTATTTTGTGCGTTGTGGGCGGTTTTGACCTGGTGAGGTGGGGGTGGATGATTTGGGGGTGGTTTTGACCTGCTGGGTGGGGGTGGATGATGGAGGGTAGGGACAGGGTCAAAGAAGAATAGGGAAAGAGGTGGTTAATTGTTATTTAACATTTTAAACAGTTGTAGGAATGCGTAATGTTTTATGAAATTATGGAAACGCATGACACCGCTTTGCAAAGAAGTGTTCGGATGCAGCAATATAGGAAACCGTTGCTCTGAAATTGTATCTCTGCTTGGTATAAGTAGTTGTCATATAATTAACAGTCGTCTGGCAGTTGGTACTTTAATAGGGAAGGTTGGATCTTGCAGAATAACTTCTTGTTCATCAAAGATACAAAATATATTAACAGTTAACAGAATGTAGTGGTATAATAGTGAAATGATTCTTTTTCTCCTTTTACACCGCTTTGTTGGCCTGACTGATAAAAGGTTATTATTGAACATAAGGGCATTGTTGATTTGTGTATCGTTCATTTCATTATTGTTTCCATCCAGTTATTGTGCAGTATCTTTACCTTCGCTTTTGGTCATGATGAGTTCATTCTTTAGCATTATCAGTTTGTAATGTGGTAATGATTGCCCCTATGCATATTTTTAATTATGTTGTGGTAAAACATCAGTATATCTTTTGGTTTTATCTTCGCAGCGTTACCCTGCTAACAGTATTGAGAGATTTTATCTTACTGGATAGCTTTGTGATCTTTATCTCTGTGTTATTGTCAAACAAGGTTTTAGTCGACATTAGTATTTATATGGTGTTCTCTTTCTTTTAATATGCGTGATTGACCTTTCTTATGTATGACTTTTCATTCATTTGTTGTGGACTGACCTTTCCAGACGGTATGAACTTTCGTTATTTTTCTTTGAACATGACCTTTCTAGTCTGTATGACCTTTAAACTTTATTCTTGCTAAACTAGTCTTAACGTAGCCTTTTCCTATATTTGTCTTTGCCATGATATTTTTATTTTTTTCTGACTGTTCTTGTGGATTTGTCTGTGACTTTTTCTCACATGTTTGCATAATGCTAACGTGGGTCTTGGGACCTGTACGTTAACTGTTCAGATCTAACTTTTCCTCTTGAAATATTTGTATCTTTACTTCCTAAAGTCGTTTTTTTATACTTCTGTGAGTTTTTTTTTTTTAACTAAAATTAACTTTTTTTTTTTTTTTTTTGCTGTGTCGGTTTTTGCGTAATATATTCAACTTTTAATATTTTTTATCGCAACTTTCATATTTAATAATTACAGACCTTATAATGGTTAGTTCCTAGTTTGACTTTACACAGGACTTTCTCAAGTAAATTGACAAGTAATGATGGTGCGCATCTTAATTTCCTGACCTTGTTGGAAGCCAGTGGTTTATCCCAGATCATACAGCATTCAATCCTGCTAACAGTAGTTTTACATGAGGATTAACCCTTTGCTACGTCCATTTTCAAGTTATTTGCTTGAAATTGTTTTATATGTTTTTCCTTGGTTATAAGTATCTTAAAAAAAGACACTCAATGTGTGAAGTCAGTGTGTTTTATGATCTGATGCTGCAGCATATCTCTTCAGAATTTGAGATATATCAATTCTCAAGTCATCGGATTGAATTCATAGCATATTTTTCCTAGTCTGACGATGGATTATCAATACTCCAAAGTCAATATGTTCAGGACCCATGATGCTGTGTCCGCTGACAAAATTCCAGTCTGGTCAATTCTCAAGATACTGAACTGAATTTAAACTATGTTTTTTCTATAGTTGATAATTCTTCGGAAGTCTTATTTAGCCATAGAACATTAGTTTCTTGGCCCTATGGATGCTGTGTCTCCCATCAAATTTGGTTCTTCAGTCATTCGGCGAAACAGAAGTGGTGTATTTTCTTACACTGCCAGTGTCTCAGAAATGGCTTCAGGTCCTGCAGATTGTGCATCTCTTCAATTAATGTGTAACATCTACCGCATAACAGTTCTCTATTTACCCTTCTAAATCGAAGGGTATTCATCTGACAGCGAGTGTGGTGGTGCTAGATGTATAATATCCGTAAAGATGGGCACGAAGATCGCCATCATTGTACTAACTCATGAAAACTGTGACGAAGGTATTGAAAATGAACGTCAGTAAAATTAATACTACATAATTTTTTTTATTTTCAACATTCTTTTGTCGAAAAAGGAAATATAAACCCAAACAAGCAGGAGGAAGAGAGAGAGAGAGAGAGAGAGAGAGAGAGAGAGAGAGAGAGAGAGAGAGAGAGAGCTAGGGCTAGATGAGCATTGGTGGCCGTGGAGTGTGTATCAGCCGTAATAAACTCGAATATAATTTGCAGCGCGAATCAAATCCCAGGAAATATCAACATTGCTGGATGCGTCGGAAATCGCTTATATGCGTGTTGTTGTTTATGTGAACTGATAGAAGAGACAGATTCCATTAGCAATAAACTCTCCCTCCCCAAAATAGCGAAGAGACACACTGAGCTGGAAAGATAATGAAGAAGTCCCCGATTTTAATTTAGTAGGAAAGTCCGCCGGCCAGCGTTGACGCGGACCTGTCTCCACGAAGGATGACGTGCCAGATGTCTGTCAGGAGAGGGGGCAAGGGAAGGGGCGGGAATGGAAGGGGAAGCATGGGTAGGGAAAGGGTCTGGACTCGGAGAGAAAGGGGGAGACAGAGACAGAGAGAGAGAGAGAGAGAGAGAAGGAACAGTGGCTGTCTGACTAGCTAGGTGATCCGCTTCATGAGAGGTGACAAGGGAAATGACACTCCGAAATGACAATAGCCATGAACGCATACAAGAGGAGAGAAAGGACTGATAGATTAGGGGAAGGACGTAACATCATTGACAGTTATATGAGAGAGAGAGAAAGAGAAAGGGAGAGAGATAATCAAGATGATGCTTGATGAGTGACAACTACAGAGGTGTTAGAGATGGACGAGGGTAGTGATCCTGCCTGTAACAGGACAATTGACGAGAGAGAGAGAGAGAGAGAGACTTGGACCCTAAAGGTGAATTAAATTTCGAAGGCGCGTGAGGGCCAAGACCCATTTGGATATTGTGATTCCGTGCTGATGAGGAGACAGTTATGTTCGAGTATTGGCAACACGAGTAATACTATGCTATCGGTAATTGTAGTAATAGTAGTAGTAGTAGTAGTTGTTGTGGAAGCTAGTGTAATTCAGTGAGTGTTGATGATGAATGAACTTGAAAGGCTTTCACTGTAATGAAAATAGATATCTAGTTTTGTTTTATTGTTTGATATTATTTAAGTTCTACTATTACTTCTACGGATACAAATGCTAGTACCAGCTTAATAATAATAATAATAATAATAATAATAATAATAATAATAATAATAATAATAATGTTTGATATTGCTTTATGTAGAATTTAAGCGGCCAACATTGTAATTGAAATCGATTTTAAAAGGTAGATATTTTTCTTTATAAGTCAGGTACGCTACTACTATTACTACTTCTACTACTACTGTTGCTGTTGATGTATTCAGGTGTCTGTGGACAATGAATAAGCTTAAGCGCCCCAACTGTAATGAAAACCGAAATCCAGTTTTAGTGTGGCGTTTTGTATTATTTTAAATGGTGATCAGGATAATTATTGACACTTTAGGTGGTATGGCGACGGATTTTGTTTTGTAAAACTTGATTTGAATATCAAAAGTATGAAATGAGGTTTCAAATCCTCTCTTCATAATATGCCTGGTAGGGCGAAGCGTTTTGTTTGAGGTAACCTTTGTAAAACATTTCCAATTAAACACACCTAGTTGTATAGGTACATATACATGTGCGTGCAGACATACATACGATATACATACATATATACACACACATATATATATATATATATATATATATATATATATATGTGTGTGTATGTGTACATATATACATATATATTGCTTGTGGTCATTATATTATATATAATATAATAGATATATATATCTATATATATATATATATATTTAATATTTATCACATATATGATATATATATATGATATATACTGTATATGATATATATATATATATATATATATATTATCATATACAGTATATATCATATATATATATCATATATATATATATCATATCATATATGTGATATATATATATATATATATATATATATATATATATATATATTATCTGTATCAACCAAAACGGCATCCGTTCGAGTCCTGACTGGGGTAGATGTAATTATCATATATATATAATTATTATAACATGCGAGGTAAAGTGCTTTCGATATAAAGAGTATGTATAATTTAATATTTGAGCATAAGAGCCACTTAGTGAACAAACTCACAAACTCACAAAACCAATATGTCAATATATATATATATTGACATATTGGTTTTGTGAGTTTGTGAGTTTGTTCACTAAGTGGCTCTTATGCTCAAATATTAAATTATACATACTCTTTATATCGAAAGCACTTTACCTCGCATGTTATAATTATATATATATGATAATTACATCTACCCCAGTCAGGACTCGAACGGATGCCGTTTTGGTTTGATACAGAGATGACAGTTACTCATCTACTAAGTTTTCAAGAGGGATATCAGTTGATTTCGACTGGTTTACATAGACTCATCCCGTTCAGGTTATGTAGTTGTAATCGAAATCAGCCCATCTCCACCATTATAGCTAAGGAGCTAAGTTTGTATCGCGTGGCTGTTTTATATTTTTTTTTTACCGATCAGCAAGTGTTTTTTTACATCCCAAATGCATGTGTTTTACCTGATAAATATGAAGAATAATGGGTAATCAGGTTACATATTACCTGATGAAGATAAAGAACAGGGGATAATTTAGTTGCATATTTTTCAACTTATGAATTCGGAACGACGGGAGAATCGGGTGTATGTGCAATACTGAACAAAAATGGAGACGAATGGGTATTTGAGCAACAAGTCTCTCGCCTGATAAATTTAAAGATCCTGGGGTAATCCAGTTGCGTATGCTTCACCTGACGGAAAGAGAGAACTAGAGGTCATCCAATTGCATATGTTTCACCTAATAATAACGGAGAACAGGGAGTGAATCTTGCTGCATGTGTTTCACATGATAAAAATAATGACCAGTAGGTAACCTAATAGTATGTGCTTCTCCTGATACAAGTGGAGAGGCTAAAGTAATCTATAATGATAAAATCAGAGTGGGTCTCGTTTGTCCTCCCCCGGGTGACGGTAGGGGAGGCATGACACAGCCACTCTCCCCTGCGAACCGGTCTGTCCGCCACGGTTTGGGGCCAGGGTAGGTAGTGTATCAGGAAGATAGTGGAGATAGCAGCGCCGAGTTCCAATGCGCGTAGAGCGTTCCAACAAGCTCGTCACTTAATAATAATAATCGAGAAGGGGCAATCCAGCTGAATATGTTTTACCTAATACAACTGGACATCAGTGGCATCCCCATAAAAATGGAAAACAACGGTACCTCTGTTGTTCATGTTTCCATTGATTCACTCGAAGATCCAAGGATAATCCAGTTGCATATGTTTCTCCTGATGAAAATAGAGAGCAGCAGTAATCCGCTTGCATGCGTTTCATCTGATAAAGATTAATATGATGGATAATGGGGTTGCATAATTCTCATGGTGAAAATGGAGATAAATGGGTAATATAGCTATTAGTGTTTCACCTGATGAACATGGAAAACTAGTTGTGAAACGATTGCTTGAATTTCATTCCGAAATATATGTAAACCAGTGGCATACGATTCTTATGGCAGAAATGGAGGTCAAGGGGTAATTTGGTTGAAATGGGCTAAAGGGTAAACGCAGCACCTAAGTTTCACAATGTAAAAATGGAGATGAAGGAGGTCATCAAGTCCCACTGATTTTCACCCGGTAAGAATGGAGAAAAAGAGTTCTCCACTCTCACTTGTATCGCATGATAAGAATGGAGGTCAAGGGGTAATTCAGTAGCTTTTGTTTCGTCGGATTAAAATGGAGAACAGGGGTGTAGGAGTTAAGAAAGCTAATTTGTGGGGAAATTGGCAATAATTAATCATGCAGCTTTCTTTTTCCTGACCTTCTTTCTGCTACACTCACTGATTCGTTGTTTCTACTTCTCTTGTTCTTTATGATACTTTTAGTTTTAATTTTCCCATTTCTGTCATCTTCGCCTTCTGTGTTCGTAGATTAGTTTTAAAATCTTTTAAAATCTTCTCAGTTCTGAGTCCTTTCTTCAAGCACGCTTTGCCTTTTCTTCTTAATATCTTTACAGCTTGTGTGTTTGTTGTTTAGGTGGTATTTATTCATAAATGATAGAAATTATGTCAGAAGTGCCAAGAACATTTTGTCTAAAAATTTCCTCAGGACAAGGACGAATCAAGTAAACATTTATAACAAGTTAATTTGTTTGCCTGTCTGAAATGTATTATTATTTTTGTCTCCTCTCAAAAATGCTTAAAAATCTCCCAAAGTATTTTTACAGATTGTTTTGTGTGTATGTGTGTAAGTGGTGGTGATGGTGATGCTGGTGGATGGGTGAGGAGAGGAGGGCAAGGGGGTTTGGAACTTACCTTCAGACCTAAGTTCATTACATTGTAAATGTAAGATAGACCCAAGTCTGTTTGGCCTAGAGTAGGTTTTAAACTGGGGTTACTCTAAGGAAGATACAATTTTTATTGAAAATTCGGGGTCTTGGTTATTTAAATAATCCATGTGTATATAGCACTTTCTCTTGTAAAGCTTAAATAATACACACACACACACACACACACACACACACACACACACACACACACATATATATATATATATATATATATATATATATATATATATATAAAGTGTAAGGATGTGCGATATGTTACTTAAAGTATTTGAAGATTATTTGTCACTTCTCTCTCTCTCTCTCTCTCTCTCTCTCCTTTTTTCCTCGGTCATTACTTTACATCCCTCTTCTCTTTGTTTTTCCGTTCTTTATCAACCATCTTTTCCCCCTCACCTATTGGCTTTTTCATTATTCTTTGTGATCTTTTGTTTTCTTTTATGATTTTTAACTTTCTTATGTCATTTTTTGACATTTTTCACATCGTGAATGTTGTTTTATGAAGGGAGAGCTGTTTCGTTTGATATCTTTGTATATCATTATACGATATTAATTTTTTAAGATCTAATTTAAAGGGTAACTTTAGGAAAGTTTTGATTTGACAGAGAGAAAAGTGAGAGGATGTTCCTCATTCCTCGTGTAATAGCGGTGACTTATGAATCATATAATCACGCACCGGTTGCCATGAATTTTGATATATTCTGGTATTGAAACGCACTGCAGATATGCAAGTTATAAAAAGAATGCCAATGAACCTGAGGGCTCTCAGTGAAGCACAAACCTCTGCAAAATTTGCAGTTTCTTGTTGCCGGCCCTGGATCTGAAATTAATGGCCCCCGTCACTGAACCAATGCAAGGTGAGGATCCTTGTTACCAAAATTAGTGCGAATTTAGAGTTGTCTGGTACCCGGACTAGATCTAAGTTAATGATCCTAGTCACTGAATCGCATGAAAGTTGAAAGTGATCTGCTACTGGACTAGATCCAAGTTGAAGATCCTTGTCAGAATGCTACATGCATCTGGAATCTGGAACTTTCTTTAGACGAACTGGATCTGAGTTGCAGACCTCTGTTAACGGTCTAAATGGGAGTTGAAAGTTTTATGTTACTGTACTGTTCCCAGAGTTAAAGATCCCCTGTCACAGGACTGAATGATAGTTGATTCATCTTTTTAATGTGCTGGATTGCAGTTAGACTTTCCTGTCACTGAACAGTTGATATTTCCTGTCTCCTGGCTAGGTGCAAGTAGAAGATCCTCGTCCCTAGCCAGGTTATGAGTTGTTGATCCCTGTTAGTTACAGAACTGAATGCTTTTTGAAATTTTCTATTGAAGAACCAGCACTGAGTTGAAGATCCCTGTCACCAGACTGAATTCACATTATAAGTTTACTGTCACTGGTCTTGAATTCGAAGCTTCATTTCACCAAAACTGTCTTTGAGTTGACGTTTCCGATGACTGAAACTGGATCAGAGCTGAAGTTTCTTGTCAGCAGACCCAGATCCAGTTTGAAATTTTCCATCACCCGGACCTGGATCCAGTTTCACCATCACAGACTCATATTGGGTTTTGTTTCATCGTTGACTTGCCCGAAAATTATTTGAAACTTTATGGATGAACTTTTCAACCATAAACAAGTAAGTTCATATTAGTTCCCACTATAGTAAACGGATAAGAACCTTAACTGATACCTTGACCTTTGAGTTTTCAAGGTCAAACTGGGTCAGCTTAATAAATTACCAGTATGAAAACATACACAAATTTATAGCTAATTATGAGGCATTTCAGTCACTACAAGGCCCTGTCATCTGCGATGGATGAGATGGTTTCCTTAGCAACAAATGATCAATCTGAAATTTTTTTTCTGAGGAAGCTAGTAAATTGTGAAGGTCGCGTAATGGATACTGTTAGGTATTTATGTTTATAACTACCTATTACCAGAGGTTATATTTGTGTTTACAGATACTTACTACTCATTAAGCATAACTACCCTGTTAACTATCTTGTCTTCTTTTAAACTGTATATCATTATAAGTTAGTCTTAAAAATAAAGTCATTCAAGAAGGATCTATCTGAGTTTCGTGTCCATCCAAATATACTTCAATGGCGACGAGGAACTGACTCACAAAAGGGAAAATTAAGGATGGCGCATTTGGGGAACATAGCAGCATATGACAAATCCGAGGACTTTGAAGATTATGTCGAAAGATTTGATCAGTTCTGCTTAGCAAATGACATAACAGAGGAAGATAAGAAACGGGCAGTTTTCTTGAGCGCCGTCGGCGCTCCTACATATGGACTTCTGAAAACATTGCTTGCCCCTAATAAGCCCTCATCAAGGACTTATCGAGAACTTACTGAGCTTTTGAAAAATCACCTCCACCCAAAACCCATCCTGATAGCTGAACGTTTCAAGTTTTACAATAGGAAACAACGTCCAGGAGAATCCATCACTGATTATGCAACGGAGCAGCGGAAATTGGCGGAAACATGTCAGTTTGGTGCTTTTCAAGAGGAAGTTTTAAGAGACTTGTTTGTTATTGGATTGGCCAACCGCTCGGCACAGAGGAAACTATTAAGTGAACAGGAGCTTGACTTAAAGAAAGCATTTTCGATTGCGCTAAGTCAGGAAATGGCTGATGAAAACGTCACGAAGATTCAGGGTCAAACTCAGGAGGTAAAAAAAGTTGTTGGGCCAAAAGCTTCTCTCCTTGAGTGTTACCGTTGCGGGAAGACAAACCATAAGGCTGATGTTTGTTTCCATAAGGATACTGAGTGTAATGGGTGTCATAAAAAAGGACACCTTTCGTAGAATGTGCCGAATGGAAAATCACAACCACCACAGCCAATCGAAATTGGAAATATGGAAGACAAGGAAGGAAACGATCGACGGTCAACATGGCAGAGGGGAAGACCAGCGGCTCGGAAGAAGAAACTACAGAGTGCAAACTACAGGATGAATTGGTGCATACATTGAAATACTGTGTTAAGAAAATGAAAGCAAGACATAATAAGGTTCCAGAGATAATAGTGAAAGTTAAATTAAATGGGATACCAATTGATATGGAATTGGACACGGGAGCTTCTGTGTCACTGATAAGTGAAGAGTTCTACGCTAAACATCTGAAAAATACAGTACTTCAATCCAGCGATATTGTGCTGAAAACCATGACACGAGAAAAAATAGAAGTCGTCGGGATATGCTACGTAACTATGGAAGTTCATGGACACAGAGTGGAGGAAGTGCCATTGTACCTATGTGGTACAGGGGAATGGACCTGCCTTATTCGGTAGAGACTGGCTGCATTTTGCGAAATTTGACTGGAAAAAGTTAGCTGTAAATCATCTGCATTCTGGTATTCTGAAAACCTCAAAGTTAGAAGAACTGTTAAGGAAATATGGTGATGTCTTTGATGGTGAACTGGGTACAGCCAAGAATATAAAGGCTCATATTCGTGTAAGAAAGGATGCAAAACCAATCTTTTATAAAGCGAGGACAGTTCCTTATGCAATCAGGGATGCTGTGAGCAAAACTTAAAAGACTAGAATTGGAAGGAATTATTGAGAAAGTTGACTATAGTGAGTGGGCGGCACCTATAGTGCCCGTTTCAAAAGACAATGGTTCCATTAGGATCTGTGGTGACTTCAAGGTCACCATAAATCGTTATGTGGAAAACCTGAACATCCAATGCCAAATCCAGATGAACTATACCAGCGACTGAACGGTGGAAAAACTTTCTCAAAGTTAGATTTATCGCAAGCTTATCAGCAAGTGGAATTGGATGAGGAATCTAGGAAATATGTCACGATTAACACACCACTTGGTTTGTACAGATATACACGTTTACCATATGGTGTCTCAGCAGCACCACAACTTTTTCAGTCTTTAATGATAAAGTTCTGCAAGGAAGTGCCTTGTGGATGCAACGTAGATGATATTAGTCTTACTGGGAGAACCGAAGCTGAACATTTACACAATCTTGAAAAGGTACTTGAACGGTTGCACATCAATGGGTTGAAATGTAATTTGTCGAAATGTGAATTTATGAAGCCCTCCTTGAAATATTTGAGTTTCATTGTAGATGAAGAGGGCATTCATATGACGGAGGATGCCATTGCAGCAGTCACGGAGGCACCAAGGCCAGAATCAAGGTCTGAAATGCAATCCTTCCTGGGGCTGGTAAACCATTACCGTCGCTATGTGCCAAATCTCTCATCAGTCGCAGCGCCTCTCACGGAATTACTGCATAAAGACAGAAAATGGCATTGGTCAGTAGAGTGTGAAAGAGCTTTTTCCGAGATTAAAAAAATGCTGACCACTGAAACAGGAGTATTAGTGCACTATTTGAGTAAACCTGTGACGTTGGCAGTAGATGCATCACCCAAAGGACTTGGAGCAGTGCTTTCCCATATCACCAGTAACGGAGAAAGACCAATTGCTTATGCATCAAGAATGTTAACACTGAACGTAACTATTCCCAAATTGAGCGTGAGGGTTTGGCAATCATCTTTGGACTACGGAAGTTTCATCAATATTTATATGGTCGTAAATTCACCCTTATTACAGATAACAAACCACTGTCATACATTCTGGGACCCAGGAAGGCCATTCCAGTCCTTGCAGCTGCAAGAATACAACGCTGGGCTATACAGTTAGCAGCTTATGATTATGACATTGAATTACGTCGTTCAAGTGACAATGGAAATGCTGATGCACTCTCACGGTTGCCTTTACCAAGATTTGTGACCTCCGATGCATCAGATAAGCATGTAAACTGGACACAAGAAGCAACTGCATTTAACATGCACCAGGTGAACTCTCTTCCTGTTACTGCGAAATCTGTTGCAAGGGAAACTTTGCATGATGCTGTACTGGCTAGAGCTTTATATTATACAAGAAATGGATGGCCAGACTCTGAGGACATAGCACAGGAACTGAAACCCTTCCATAGCCGTCAGCGTGAGTTTTTAATTGAAGAGGGATGTCTTCTATGGGGTGCCAGGGTGGTAATACCGTCGAGGTATAGGATTCAAATCTTAGAAGAGCTACATGGTGGTCATCCGGGGATTGTTAGGATGAAAGGATTAGCTCGCTTGCATGTGTGGTGGCCGAATATCGATCAAGATATTGAAAACACTGTGCAAGGGTGCTCTGCTTGTCAGGCTACTCAGCCAATGCCGACTCGTGCTGAGGGTAATCCGTGGAAATGGCCTTCTGGTCTGTGGAAAAGAGTACATGTTGATTTCGCAGGACCATTCCTGGGACAAATGTACCTCATTATGATTGATGCATATTCAAAATGGCCAGAAGTACACCCAATGAAATCAGTTACAACTATGAATACCATCGAGATCATGCGGAGGGTATTTTGCTCAGCATGGGGTTTGTGTAGAGCTCGTGTCTGATAATGGAAGACAGTTTGTGGCTGAGGAATTTAAAGAGTTCATGACCCAAAATGGTGTAAAGCATATACTGATACCCGCTTATCACCCAAGCAGTAATGGGCAGGCCGAAAATACAGTAAGAACATTCAAACAAGGAATGAAAAGGGCGATGAGAACATTGCAAATCGTGTAATACATCTTTAAATACCAAGTTGTGTCAATTTCTACTGACTTACCGAACTACACCTCACTGTACAACAAAGCGCACGCCTGCAGAGCTCATGGGTCGGCAGTTACGCACTCGCCTTGATTTACTACACCCAGATGCATCTCAGCGAATTGAAAGAAAAGCCTCAGAGAACGAGAAACCAATGAGGGAACTCGATATAGGGGACGTGGTACTGGTTCGGGATTATCGTCAAAATACCAAGAAGGGCATATGGACTCGAGGAGTTGTGGTTCTTAAATTGGGTCCATGCACATACAATGTACAAGTGGACGGTAACTTAATATGGAAGAGGCATAGTGATCAAATGAGACTGATCTCCAATGATTCTCAAGATAACAAAAATGAACTTTTAGCACGTGATTTTTCAGAGTTGGTCAGCTATCCAGACCCGCCATTACCAAGAGAGTTCATAAATACTCGTGAAGAGTTAGGCGATGCAGTTGCAAGGTGCAGAGAAGAATGAAATCCCAAATGTAGAAGAAAAGGAGGCGGCAGCTGCAGAAAAAATATTGGGAAATGAAAATGGTAATACTTCTGATGACTCACCTGATAGTTCGATATCTGAATTACCAAAACTTCGAAGGTCTACCAGACAAAGTAGACCACCTGACTATTTTAGAATGTAAAATGATTAATAGTATTATGTATGTTTTGTATTATTTATTCAAAGCTATGCCACCATTTAATTATTGATTGCTTTATCCTTTTATTTGCTTTAATCTTTCATTCTTTTTCCCGAGGGGAAAAGGTGTTAGGTATTTATGTTTATAACTACCTATTACCAGAGGTTATATTTGTGTTTACAGATACTTACTACTCATTAAGCATAACTACCCTGTTAACTATCTTGTCTTCTTTTAAACTGTATATCATTATAAGTTAGTCTTAAAAATAAAGTCATTCAAGAAGGATCTATCTGAGTTTCGTGTCCATCCAAATATACTTCAGATACATTTGTTATATTCTTTCCCAAAATCAAATGGCTCACTCTTCAACTCTAAAGTGAACTCCCATTGCTTGTTCAGAAGAAAATACAGATTATTGCCCTCAGGAGTCTTTTAGATTTTTTACGTTTGCGCATTCAGTCAGGTGCCACACTGTTCGATGTATCGACTGATTTGATCCGTCCTGTGCGCAATTCGCTTCCTAGATAAGGAATTCTGTTCCCCCTTCTGCATTGTTTGAATCTTTTAATCGGACTTTTTTTTAAACGTGGGTCTGGGAACACATTTCATCCAAAGACATTTTGATTTGGGTATTGAGGCCGATCCCGGTCTCTTTGGTATAATAATGAAATAAACTGTCTCCTGCTGGCGGGGAGCAAAATAAGCAGCGCAACAACACCCACCGCCGAGGGAAACATCTTGACATCCCTGTGAGCATCTCTTCCTTGGCCGGGAAACAGAATCCGTTAGTGTTTCTCGGATGTGGTCCAGAGAGGGGGGCGGGGCGGGGTGGGGGGTGGGGGCGGGGTGTGCGGAGGAGGAGATGGTCGGTTGTTGGCAAGAGGTAGGTAGCCGCTTGCAGATGGTGAACACGATCTGCAATTCATACACGTCCAACATGCGGTATTGTCGGGTAACCCCCCTTGTGCCACGTACCTCGCGCCAGAGCTGCTGCACCAACCTAGGCCTGCCACATCTCCTAAACCTTCGTGGCATTGAGGGGGAGGAGATGGTCAAGAATGGCACTCTAGAAGAAGTGAGTCGAGTTCCTGAAATCTTCGCTACCATGTTTCTAAGTTCGCTACCTGTTGCCATATTCGCCTCTCATTAGTAGGTGATTGCCTAGAGAGGCAAGCGAAACAAGGCTGATATGTGTGGAGGTAAATGTGTTATCCCAACAAAGAAAATGCATCAATTTTATTCCTTCAAAGGATCTCCAAAGGAAGAATATCCAAGCCGAATTTACTTCACTCTTCACTTAAAACACACACACACACACACAGAGCTCAGATGATCTACCGATTTTTCATGTTTTCTTTTGCGCTAAAATGGACGTTAAATTGTGATTCATTTTGCTCACCGTATGGAATGATTTTCACATAGTTGTATCTACGCTATCATGATTCGTATTATCGCGTGTTTTATAGATATGCATATATGCATGCACAGATCCATGCGCGTGTGTGGTGTGCATAGATATCAGAATAGGCACCTAAATTAAAGTGTCCATACTGAATTTATGACTCGAGCATTTCTTTGAACTGTTCAGATTAATTGCAGAACAATCTATGACTAGAATATCTAGCAACTGGAGACCATCAATATCTTGTCCCTGGTGATTATGTCATATATCTTGTGTAAGTTCAGGAGGAAAATGTTTTACTGTATTTTTTCATGTCGAAGTTTTATTAGCACCTTTATATTATATGTATATATATATATATATATATATATATATATATATATGTGTGTGTGTGTGTGTGTGTGTGTGTATACATATTATATATATACATATTATATATATATATATATATATATATATATATATATATATATATATCCATGGTAAATGAATCTTCATCGCGCGCTGGCTACCTATCAGTCAAAAGCTCGTACGATAATCTTCGCGTTGCCTTCAGTTAACCTGCAGGTGGCCAGAACGCGATAATGAAACTTCAGACTTTTTGTTTGCCTCGGGTATTGAAATCTGTGTTGTTATCATGTGTCATTTGCTACGATGTGATTTTGTTCTCATTGAGATAAGTCAGACATAATGCATTTTAGTTTTCTTGTCGAATTATTTTATCATTTCCATATATAATTTTTTATTATTCTTTGACGGGAGAAGTGATGTTATATGTAATAACTTCTATTCTTGTTTTGGTGTTTGCTTCTGAAGTTCGTTATATATACGTGTGCGATATAATATATATATATAGATAATCTATATCTATATATATATATATTCTATATATATTCGTATAGATATATATCTCTACCTATATAATACCTCGTTATATATTATATGTATATTATACGTGTGTGTGTGTTTGGTACGTTTAAGGCGTCAGAACATATCGGCGTCACTATCTTTAAAATTTCATTAGGATATATTTTACATGCAGGGGAATGCAGAACAGGCCGGAGGTCCAAAAAAGGATGAAGAAGGGTAATAATAACAATGAAAACACCCAACTTCTAATATGACTTTTTTGTCCTACAGTCTTAGAACCAAATACTACGCCATTTTATAAATTGATGAAATAACGGAAATTGAAAACTTGAATTGCAAAAACATTATTATATAAAATTGGTAAAAATATGTTTAATCTTAGAAATTACTCTCTCATTTCGCAATTATGAGCAACACCTCTAAGGAATTTAATAGGATCTAATGGTTCAACTTCCAGTGTGACTTTTATATTATTCGTTCATCAGCATCTCTATATTTCTTTTAGCTTTTGAGGGGCCTGATATCCGGCTGTCAACTGGGCGAGATATGCGGCACGTCCTTTCTGTACGTTCCGTAGGGCGTCAATCAATTTCCAGATTGTGTGATGGTGCATTGCAAGCTCATATTGCAAACGTCGATTGGCCGCTTCGGCGTGATTGATGGTCCGATCTTCATTGTTTAGAGTTCGTCCATAAAGGTTTCACATCTCGGAAGTGAAAATTGGGTTCATCCCCGCGTTTGCACGCCTATTCAGTCGTCCCGTATAAGTATCTTCAAACCAATGAAACAAGGCTATTAGGTCATCAGGAAGAACTGCTACTAATGTAGCCTTGAATTCATGAATTTTCTAATTGAGCGAAAGCGAGTGCTAGGATCATATTAGCCCAAAAAGCAAAGTCAGAAGCAGTTTTATAACGATTTGACAAACCCAGTGAAACAAGATGTCTGTGCATGTTTGGGGCTAGATGGGAGAAGTCACCCTTAATGCGAACGATGGGAAATGCCTCTTGCACACCATGAATGGCCACTTGTTCAATGTCACAAGTAATTGAAGTCGGTCTCAAATTAGGTTCGATGGTTTTAAGTAACTCGAGGAAGCAGAGCATAAACCATAGGAATAACTGCTTCTCGCTTCTTAGCCGATATAACACACACTTGAAAAAGACTAAAGTCTACTTGGACTATTTGGCAATTGAAACTATTATGACTGGAATAGCTAATTTAACTATGACGAATGAGAGAGAAATTGAGAGAGTTAATGACAACAAGCCAAACAAGGGGACTGCCTAGTTTTTTATAAATTTTCTCACACTACAACGATGAGTTACTAAACTAACGCCAAAACGACCCTCCGCCAAAGAAAACTCTCCGTCGAAAGGGCTACGTTGATGGAATCGATCGACCACGCTGAATCAGCTACGCCAAATGGATTACGGCCCTAAACACCCCCCCCCCCCCCCACACACACACACACGCACACACACATATATATGTATATATATATATATATATATATATATATATATATATATATGACTATATTTCAGAGACTTCTGTCTCTCTCTTCAGGTATATGAATGATTACGAATTTGTTCCCCAGATTTCCTGGAAAAAGAATTTGAACTAATTCGTAAGCAACTTTCGTCTTTAAAGTATCCTGACCATATAATTGAGAAAGCATTCACAAAGCAAACGTAATTTTCTACCGACCCCCTCAAAACAAGACCAAAGAGACACCCAACAATAAAATAAAAATTCCTTACTGGGCAGGATTAAGACAGTGACTCAGACCCTCGGAAAATCTAACCCTTTTGCATTTACTTACCCAAACACCCTAGCCAAATCCCTGATTAACTTCCAACAAAAGACATTCCCCAAGGAAACAGGGGTTTATGAAATCCCATGCCAGGACTGTGACCAATCTTACATCGGATTTACAGGGAAATCTCTTCCCCAGAGATTAATACAACACAAACGGTCAGTTAGGTATGATCAACAGAACTCTGCTATTTTCAACCATATAAATGAGCGTAACCATAGAATAAACTGGAATTTGTCATGTATAATTTATAGCAGCAACTGCCGGTACAAAAGTCAAATGATGGAATCGGCCTTAATAAAAGAGAGGCAGGTAATGAACATCTCAAAAGGCGCATGGGATTCAGATGTGATCGACAATGTTTTCATTCAACCAACGCTTAAGAAGATTAAAGGAAAATTATCAGCGGGGGTGACCTAAATTGGCTTACCAGTGGATGGATCTCTTGGTATAAATACCACCTTTTCTGTAAAATTTTCTTATTCATATACCTGAAGAGAGAGACAGCAGTCTCTGAAATATAGTACTTTTCTCTCTATATTTTGGTGTTTTTATGGGCTCCTTTTATTAGATATATATATATATATATATATATAATCTATATAATATATATATATATATATAATATATATATATTATATATATCCACATGACTGACATGGGACCGAACTTCGATGTTTCAAATGAGAGGCCAGGGCATTACCAATACACCCACAGGGGAGAGGTTTGTGTCTTGCAATTTAATTCGAAATGTTTCTAGCTTGTAGGCCTGGTATGAAGGAAATTGCCACCTAACATTTTATAACGTTAATATATTTCCAATGGACATATTTTGTCTTGACTCCCTTTATGTTACGTTATCGGCTTTTTATTTTCTACTTTCAGCATATTTTACATTTTTAATTTATTTTGTCTTCCTTTTTCGTTCTTGGGTCTTTTTTGCCCGTCTCGATCTCCTGCCATAAAATATATATCAGTCTTCAGTGAAGCATTTACTTATGGTGATGGAGTTGCAATTAGGTGATAATGGATCTTTCTCCCTAATGAGAAGGGGGTCTCTCTCTCTCTCTCTCTCTCTCTCTCTCTCTCTCTCTCTCTCTCTCTCTTATTGTGACTTCTTTTATACCTTGATCCTTGTCACCCCAAAATCTTCATTTTTATGAATAGTATATAAAGTGCGTCTCCGTCTCTAAGTTAGATTACTCTCTCTCTCTCTCTCTCTCTCTCTCTCTCTCTCTCTCTCTCTCTCTCTCTTATTACGGCCTCCATCCCATGGATTACCATCTTGAATTGCTACGAGCCCCGTCTTTTCTCACTCTCCATTTTGGTCCCTTTCTCTCTTCTAACACCCCCCCCCCCTTCCCATTTCTTCCTGCAGCGGCATTCTTGCTTCCCCACCTCCCTCCTCCAGCTACTGTGCATCATCCTCTTCCTTCCTGCAAACATCCATCATCTCTCCTTCTTCTCCCTCTCTCCTCACCTCTTCCTCTTCCTCGCTTAACCTAGATGTCCCGAAATCCCTCCTTTTTGACCCGGGACCCTAGCACCCTGCCCTTTTACCCCAAAACGCCCTTTTCTTTTCTGTCCAGGAGACAGATTCCATCCTTTCTGTCCGGTCAGCATTCTGTCAATATCCACAGTTGATGTCAACTTCATTGTTTTTCCTTCTTTAAATACACTTTCCCGGTTTCCAAGTTCGTGGTGGTTCCTCAGCAGGAGATGAAAAGAAAGTAGAACGAATCTATAGGACTTTCTAAAGAAAAGTATGGAAGAGAGGTAGACTGCAAGACATTTTAATGAGAGAAAGTGTCTGTTCAAAGCTCTCTAAAAGACAGAGTGTATGTATAAGTTTTGCCAGAGAGAGGGAGAGAGAAAGAGGGATGTGGAGGAGAGGGGGGTGGGGGGAGGGGCGACAGGTTACTAATAGCAGTGTAATCGGGGTGACGATGAAGATAAAAGCGTCTTTGGGGGGAGGAGGAGAAAAGGGGTCGGATGCGAAAGGATCGTCACTGGATATGGGAGATTGGACCTCCGATTAATGAGGTGCTACGATATTGATGCTTTCATTGTACGCTCTCCCTCTCTCTCTCTCTCTCTCTCTCTCTCTCTCTCTCTCTCTCTCTCTCTCTCTCTCTCTCTCAGGTTTTGTACCAACTCTTACTCTCCGTCGCTCGCTCTCCTTAGTGCGATCTATACAGAATCTCTCTCTCTCTCTCTCTCTCTCTCTCTCTCTCTCTCTCGTCGAAAAAGGGACTTTTAATGTCTTTGTCTTAACACCTTTGACTTTTATCCGTCCCCTTTGTCATTTTTCCTCGCACTCTCATTCATTTGCGATTGCCTCCGACTCCGGTTTCCGTTCCATTAATTTTTGTTTCCCTGAGCAAATTTTCAAACCGCATTTTTAACCGCCAGATTTTAGTGCTAAGATGGAGGTCGGGTTCTTTTATCTTCCCTTCTTTTTTCTTTCATTGTTAGTTCACTCTGTTACTTCTTTATTAGCTTCTTTTATTCTTATTTGTAACTGTTGTTTATTCTACTACGTCTCTTGTGACTTGTTCTGTTTGTATTTTGATTTGTATTTTACACCTCTTTTACCCTTTTTATTAGGCATAATATTTGTTCATATTTTATCGGCTTTTGTAAACGTTATTTTAGCCCAGTTCTATTCCGTTTTATTTTCTTTTATTTTCTTCAACTTAATCTCGATTATGTTACATGAATTTTATTTTATGCTACGTATTGCCATTTTGTTTTCCATATCTCCTACAATCATCATCTTTTATTTTCACATGAATTTCATTCCGCTATTTCATTTTTGAGCCTCATCGTGTAATGCTGGCATGCTTACCCGTAGTTCGAATCATGGACGGTGAAGGCGCAATTTCTAAATCATATTCTGCCTTTGTTAACTCCAGAAGTAAATCATTTACCTGGTAGTCTGGTGTCAGTCTAAGAAGCAAAAGGGTGTGGATCGGAACAACCCCTTTGAGATGGAATTCCCTGAATTAACTAATGTGTCGGTGCTGATTTAATCTGTAAATGGTTTCTTCCGTAATAGTCGATTGTTTGGGTCACAGCTATAGCAGTAAAATTCATGGGGCCAGCAACTTCATCCCGAAAGGCTTTTTGCTGACAACCGGATAATTAGCAATTCTTGGGGCCACCCCTCTAAAGAGTGATTAAGCAAAAAGACGTCCGGTATACACACACACACACTGTTACGAACCGAGAGAGGTCCGCTTCAGGTTCGATATGAAATAAACAAAAAAAAATTCAACACCAACAGTTGAAACTGGGGATACGAATATAGAAAGAAACACTAACACAACAAAGGTTTATTTTCAAGCTTACTAACAAAGATAAATGCAGAATGGTGTCTCCTATTTACATAAAAAAGGTAAAATCTTACACTGCATGAACTGGGGGCACAGTGAGGTAATGAAAGTACTTGCCGACCATTTTTGCAACTCGAAGCGATGGCTTCACAAAAGGAGAACTCTAATGGTAGATGCCTTCTCGCCTCCGTATTGCAGAAAATAATGTCTACTCTTGATACTTGAAGGGCAGGAACTCCCCAAAACCTCTAGCAGAACGTTTCTTCTCTGAAGTCTTGTTCAACGACGAAATAACTCGGTCGCCCACTCCTGAAGACGACTTGACCAGAATTCAACCAGCTCTCGAGCGACTTTTCCTCTGATCCTTCGTCCTATCTCTCTTTGCCGATCTCTGCTGCTGATCTCTCACTGATAATCTGATCTGTGGCTCTTACTGATGATCTCTCACTCTGTGACTAACTGATGATCTGCCTTCTCCTACTTCGTCCGTCATATTTATACGGCATTCTGGGGGCGGGGCTTACGGCGAGCGTCACAGACTCCCAAGATTACCGGAACGATTTAGAAGAATCTCGACAGAATATTGCATCATATTTCGCTGCGTTTCTCACGACACTTCGGCGCCTGTTGTGTTCCACAACACTCCTGCCGATTCTAGAACCATCATGAGAACAGGCGCCTCCGACACACGCGCGAAAGCCTCCTTGCTGCAGAATTTCTAGAAGATGCGTTTTCCTTCCCTTTATCTTTCTTTGCTATAAAGCAATTACCGTTACACACACACACACACACACACACACACACACACACACACACACACACATATATATATATATATATATATATATATATATATATATATATATATATATATATAAATCAAGTATAAAAGGCCCATTGAAGCACTGGTCTAGCTTTAAACCAGAGTGTTTTAATGGGCCTTTTATTCTTGAGACGTATCCTGTTTTTAACAGAAGAATTTATTTACAAACAAACACACACACACACACACACACACACACACACACACACACACACACACACACACACATATATATATATATATATATATATATATATATATATATCTGTGTGTGTGTGTGCGTGTGTGTTTGTGTGTGTGTGTACCGGACGTATTTTTGTCTAATCGCTCCTTAGAGGGGTGGCCCCAAGAACTGTTAATTATCCGGTTGTCAGCAAATAGCCTTTTGGGATGAAGTTGCTGGCCCCATGAATTTTACTGCTATAGCGTAACCCTAACTATCCAATATCAAGGAAGAAACCATTTACAGATTAAACCAGCACCGACACATTAGTAAAATCGGGAACTATATATATATTATATTTATGGTAATATGTGGTTTTCATTATGTATACGAACTCTCTCTCTCTCTCTCTCTCTCTCTCTCAATCATGACTTCATAAGGTGTTATACATCCGGTTCTCATCAAGTATATTGGGATAAGGCTGCTAGTCCATGCCCATGACCTCCAGAGTCGACTCAATACCAGGTATATGCTTCATTGCTTCGGTCTACAGAGGCACAGTGGGTTTTAACGGAACGCGCTCGGTCATCGAGCTCTTGCTTTCGAGATGAGTGTCATAACCACTAGAATATATATTAATAATATAATAATTTAATTTGCGCCGTCAAGAAATGAGCATCCAATCAGTCAATAGTCACTTTGAATGCCCCGCTTGCGTTACATTCTGGAACTAAAGGCCTCATTCACCTTCCCTCTCATTTTCATGGTAATGACTCCGTCATTAAAAGCTTAATCATTATAAAAACGCATTTGCAGTTATCGATTTTCCTCTTAATATAAGCGATGGAGATTGTCATCAAATCATCGGCTCTTCCTAGTCTGCGAGTCTGGTCCCTCCTCATCCTCCTCCTCCATTTTTCTTACTTTAAACGTCTTCCTTTGTTTTTTGTCTCCTCTTCCCTCTTATTTTGATTTTCCTCTTCTACCACCCTCTCCTTTTGTAATTTCTTTACTTTTTCTTCCCGCCTCTCTCTTGCTCCACTTTTTTTCCGTCTCTTCTGTCATCTCCTATTCCATCTTCTCTTCCCCATCTTCTACTTCCAAAATTCTGTTCTTCTCTTTTTCTTCTGTTTTTCGGATTCTGTTTCTTCGCTCCCACTCTCCCAGATCTGTCCCAACCCTCGTCGTTTCTTTTATTCTCTTGACTTCGTTTTTATTCCTCTCCAGTTGACTTCTCCCTCTTATCCTTACTTCCTTCTCTTCCCGTTCTTCCCTTCCCCTTTCATTCTACACCCATTCAGTTTCTTGTCCCCTTGCTCTGTTTCTTCCTCGTCGTCTTCCCCTTCCCTCATTCAACCCCTACTCTTCTTTCCTTCTGTCCCCCTCCTCCTCTTCCCTTACCGCCTTCTCCTCTTATCTTTCTCTCCTCCTCTTACTCCTATCTTTCTCTCCTCCTCCTCCTCCTCCTCCTCCTATCTTTCCCTCCTCATCATCCCCCTCCTCCATTGAAAGGAAAAACCTGAAGTGTGTCGGAGGACAGTCTACCCCATCGCCTCCTAAAAAAAAGCGGCCGCTACTCGGAGGTGCTATAAAGCTTTTTTTAACCAATTTTGTATAATCCTTTTTATTTTTATTTTATTTTCCGGGGGCCGAAGGCTTCATCAAGCAACGCCCTAATCACCGAACTGAGAAATCTCTCTCTTTCTCTCTCTCTCTCTCTCTCTCTCTCCTCTCTCTCTGTAATAAGGAGATACCGTAGTTCACCCGCGCCCTATTTGCATAATTATCTTATTGATAGGCCACAGGCGCACCAGCAGGCCAACTAAAAGACGCCCCCCACAAAGACCAAATTACCGCGATAATGTACCGTCAAATGACCCCTCAAGACTGCAAACTTTGGCGCAACTCCCCGGAGGCATTTGCATGGAAAGCCTAAATTAGCCAGGATGAATAATGAATTGACGAACTCGAGGAGAGGGCGAAAAATTTTCCCCTCCCATCCCCCTTCCCCTCTAACCTCCACCCCCACCCCAAACTCTTCCTCCTTCCGATTCTTTGCTTTCCTGCAAGGTCCCTCCCACTCCTTCTCCTAAACCCCCCCCCCCAACTTTCTCTCTCTCTCTCTCTCTCTCTCTCTCTCTCTCTCTCTAAGCTCCTTCCACAATCGTTTCAAAGACGAAGTTTCTCAGGAGAGGGTCTCTGAGGTAACATGTCTTCCCGGAAGGAAAGGAGCGAAAGGAGTTGGAGGAAGAAGAGGAGGCGGTGGGTGGGGACGAGGTTTTTGGGGGTGGGGGAGGAGGAGGAAAGAGGGACTTCTGTAGAGTATAGTATACAGAAGGACCAGATAATGGCCCCACCCAATCAGCTCCCTACAAAACTGAAAGGAGTAAAACAATGTTGTCAAGAGGCGGAGCTCCCTCCCCGTCCCATCCACGTAATAGAAGCGAGAGGAGGAGAGGGGAGAGAGAGAGAGAGAGAGAGAGAGAGAGAAGTATCTAGTTATCGGTAGGAAGCGGCGGAGAACATTGATGATGAAGATAGCACTGCAGTTAAGGGATGACAACAACAAAAACGCCGAGAAGGAGACTTAATTAAATTAAGAGGTGATCCCCTTCAAGAGAGAAAGAGAGCGAGATGCTGTCAGACGCTGGGAAGATCTCAGAAAAGGGAAGAGATAAGGGGCACCATTGACTTCGAGAAGATCTGATAAAAATAGGAGATAAAAGAGCAATAATCTTCATAGTTATCTCATTAGGCTTCTATACAAACATCTCTTTATTCAACTCCCCCACCCTCCTCTCTCTCTCTCTTCTCTCTCTCTCTCTCTCTCTCTCTCTCTCCATGATTATATATCAGCCTCCTATTTGTAATTTAAACGATAATAGAGTGAGTTGTTCAGATTATTTCTGTACCACTGCTAGTTATTAAATGGCTATTTAAGACGGCATTGTGTATGGTTACCATTTGTCACACTTCTGATGTTTACTAAATTCTTGTACTGTATAGATTTTATAAGGATATAATGAAAGACGCTCAGGGAAACTTGTAAATGTTCGTTTCCTTTATTATTATTATTATTATTATTATTATTATTATTATTATTATTAAAGCTACACTGAATTATTTTAACCAGGTTTGTAAGAACAATAACTTAACAAAACTCTCCTAGTGCAGCATATATGTTCAACCTAACTTTCTTAACCTAACCTTCTTAACTTTGGCTAGCAATTTGGTATATGTAACTTGTCTAGGGACCTAAGACCTATACGACATCTGTCATCGAAAAGTGAAAGCAACCAATAACTTTCTCTTCTGAATGTATAGAAAAATGTCCCCAAATGGGACGGTATTTGTGTTATAAACTGAATGAATGTAAAAAAAAAAAAAAAAAAAAACAAAAAAAAAAAAAAAAAAAAAAAAAAAAAAAAAATCATCATCGAGGTCGTGTTTATTGAGCCAATGACCTCGCATCGATTAAGAGGTGAGAGAATTTAGTCAAATGTCCAATAACAGAATGGCAAACTGTAAAAGGGGAAAAAGAAAGCCTTTCAAAGGAAGGGAAGGGGTGGATTACAGATCGAGAAAAGAATGAAAACTGCAGATAATCCCATTTTTCTTGATAGAATAGATAGGGGAGAGAGAGAAAGAGAGAGAGAGTCTAGTGTCGTTGTATTGTTGAGAGGAAATAAAACTAGCCTTCGGAGAGAGATAGACGAGAATAAAATCAGTGGCCTTGAAGCTGAATAGGTTAAAAAATGAATGCTTTCTGGTAGACAGAGAAAGAATGGTGACCAATAATAGAGAGTAAAAATGCGGATTGCCTTTTACCACGTAATGAAGAAATCAGACAAAAACGCGAGTGGAAGGACAGGGGTTAGAAAAAGGGGAAAGTAAGAGAGGAGGAAAAAAAGAGAGAAAACAGATGAGAGTAAATTAACAAGAACAAAGGTTTTGGACGAGGATAAAAAAAGAAGGAAAAAGTGGAGAGTAAAGGTATTTTCTCTTGGCTCCTCATGCCATTAGTGTTGTTTGGGTAGGTCAGATGATTACACAGTCGCGTGGTTGTTGTTTAATGGTGTTTAGCGATTGTATTAATATTATTGTAAGACTGGTACGGAATTGAGCGAGGGTGATAATAGTTATGAATTTATATTATAAAAGTGATACTAATGACAACTAGATATAATTCCGTTATGAGATGCAGAAAAGTAGATACGTCACAATTGTGACGATAGTAATAATCATCACTTTTGACGCTGCTTTGTGAAAACAATATAGCTTTTTCAAAGAGCTTGATTGTAAGTACATTAACATATACAATCGCTCTCTCTCTCTCTCTCTCTCTCTCTCTCTCTCTCTCTCTCTCTATATTATATATCTATATATATATATATATATATATATATATATATATCTATATATATATATATATATTGCAGTTCCACAATGGTCTCGTGGGTGAAGTATATAAGAGATCCTCACGTGAAAATGAAAGAAGGAGGTACCAAGACTTTCAACTTTTATTCCAAAGTCATCTTCAGGGTACTGAAGATGACTTTGGAATAAAAGTGAAAGTCTTGGTACCTCCTTCTTTCATTTTCACGTGAGGATCTCTTATATATATAATATATATATCATATATATATATATATATACATATATTAGATATATATATACATATATATATATATATATATGTATATATATATATGTGTGTGTGTGTGTATGTATATATGATATCCATTAATATCCAATTCGCTCTACCTCGAAATAATATATTTTCATATATGTTAACCAAAGGGGAACTTTTTAGCTGATATTAAGTTTGTCGTCTCGTGGGATCGAACCAAAGAATAGACATGAACTCAGGACTGCAGTGACGCCTTAGCCGTGTGGTTTAAGGCGTCACTACCGTCCTGAGCTCTTGACTATTCGTTAGTTCGAACCCCGGAGACGACTAGCTTATTATCAGCTAAAAAGAATCCCCTTCAGTTAACATAAATGAAAATGTATTTTAATATTAAGAGGTAGAGCGAATTGGATATTAAAGGACATTTATAGCTTAATGTTTGTATATGAATCAAGGTGATGTGATAAAAATTCATTTATATGTATATACATATATATATATATATATATATATATATATATATATATATATATATATCGCTTTTCCAGTATAGTATCTTTTATTTTCAAGTTCTAATTCGCTTTGTTGTACCCATAACTCTTGTAACATCACGGTTTCCAGCACTTCTCCTATATTCAAAGATGAAATTTTGAAGGGAGAGAGAAACTAAAATTACTATTCTGGTTCTTCGTTTTAATCTTACATTCATGGCAAAGCATTCTGCTTATTGAAACTTGTCGACCTTCACTTTTATGAGCTGTGAAATTCATGTTGTATTGATATTTTAAAACTTGTCTTGAATTAGTTGTCTGGGATGTACTTGCCTATATATGGCAATGTATTTCATTGTGGATCTAGCGAAGCCCTTGAGATGCCTATTGGTTAACGTCTGAAACAGGTTGTGTCTTATGAATGAATTAATGGCACACCAGAATTGCAGTTATTGCTTATCCTTTCAAAATTACAGCCTTTAAAATAAGCGGAAATACTGGGAATATCGGGCTGTTGCCAGAGAGCTATGAGTACTCAATAGCACTAGCACTTGGTGAAAATCAAAGAAAGTATGTGACATAAAAGCCACATGTGATGTTAATTGCTGTTTGGAGTCTAGAAATAATATCAAATGTGTGTGAAATATGTGTTCGGCAAAAAATACCCGAATATTTACTGAGGCATTTTCCTAAACCTTCATTTGGATTACTTGAAGTCAAAACAGTGTAGATCTCCCGGTTAACTTTCATTGTGGATTTGGTGGAAGTCGTAGAAAAAACCGGAAGATTGTAACCCAGAAGATGCGTCACTGATTTAAACTTTTATTGTTGTAATACGTTATTTTCGTAACAATTTTACAGTCGTAGTCGTTAAATTAGAGTTGCAAATCATAAATATTTGGACTTTATTGTAGTTTTTCGTAAACGTTGGTGTTAATTAACCTATAGGTTTTGAAAAGGTAATCAGTCGTTTTCATAGTGCTGTTGCCCATTCCTTGCCTGCTTTCGTAATTTTAGTGACGTTATATTTGTGTAACTCATTAAGCCGCTGATAATTATATCTAAAAGGTAAAAGTGCTTATTTATGTCATCAGTCTGATATGACAAAGCAGATTCTTTCTGCGTATTTAGACCATTGTTGGGAACCTGTGCATTTGGCTATTTAAAGCGGCCATCAAGTATATAAGAAAACTTTCCCTAATGTGATCTATTTGAGCTTCCATATGATAGCTTTGAAGAAAGCTCTCACATAAAACGTGGACATTTCCAGTGTTGTTGCATAATTGCTAGAAATAGTATTAGGTTGCGTTTGGGTGCGCTCGCTCCCGGAGTAAAAGACAAACTGATAGATAGATTAAGCATACAGATCGATGTGTAGATAGATAGGCAGACACTATATTACTTCCACGTAGAAAATAATGCACCACTATGCCCACCTGTAATGTTATGCAGTGGCAGGACACCTTAAAATAAATCGGCCCCCGTGAGTGGATAGTTAGGGCTGGCCCCACCCCCCCTCTGGCTGAGCGCTGCCGAATAGAATATTTCTCCCGGCGTGATGCCGATGAACTTTGTTATTCGCGATTCAAACTACATCATTAAGCCTTAATTTTTCTTCTCTCTCTCTCTCTCTCTCTCTCTCTCTCTCTCTCACTTACTCCGAGCGTTAAATCTATTCTCCGATACACGAACCGGATGCAGTTGTGCATAATTAGGCTCAGGTTAAGCGTTTCCTTTTGAAGTGTTAGGCGAGGTCGCTGCATAAATAACCCATTATTGACAAAATAGGAATCTTTTGTTACCAGTGGCAGGCGCATCCTTGCGCTTCAGTGCTGATGAAGTGAGCCATAATGGCGGTGACAACACCGCCGGCGGTAATGCACGCTACGGCAACGATGCCACGGCGACATCAGCAGCAGCAATGCAACCAAGAAGCGCAGATCGTTAACGAGAAGAGCAACAGTCACAAAAGAAACTACAATCACACCAAGAGCGCAGCGTCACTAACGATAGGAGCAACGGTAATAACAATAACAAGAGGAACCAATTTGATCAGAACCGACAAGAGCAGCAGAAAAACTTAATTAAGCCAGAGGAGATAACATCATTAACGAGACGAGGAACAGTAACAACAAGAAGAGAAGCAGTGGCAACTAGAATAAGAACAGCAACAGAAACGTCAACAATGAAAGAAAATTAAAAAGTATTATTAGCAAAGGGAAAAAGAACATCTGACAATACTTTCATAATTACGTCACGGAAAGCTTCGTCATTAAGAAAGGAAATTTCCGTCACATGACATCCATGAAAATAGTAAGTAGACAAATAGAGCAAAATCAACAGTGCGTGAGTATAGTCAGTAAAATAAAATAGAAAATATCCTTTAAAGGCTGTCAGCAGACAATGAGTAACCGTGCATCATCACTAAGTTATCAATGAAAGTCATCGGTGATTCTTGAATACTATCTTTAAAAGGGTTCTGGTACTGTATCAGATTTTTTAAATAATCTTTTCAGCATCGAATGAACCTATGAGTCCCAGTGCTAGTCATCGTTCCTGAATCTTATATTCCGTTCCATTCCATTCAACAAACTTTGTGAAGTTACTTGAAATAAATCAGATTAAAGCAGCGGGCAAGACAGATTAAAAGGCAGAAAAAACAGAGATTGGTCGATCGAAGTGCAGTGTGCGGTTAGGTAAGGAAGAGAACGTACATCAAGCTTTAGTTCTGAGACAGTTCTGCGACGCGTTTGAGATTAAATAAAGGAAAATTCTCTATGTGATTCTACGTGATGAGGCTCATGATGGAACAGCTAGAGATGCGATGCGGGTGGTGGGGATGGAGAGCTGAGAAGGACGAATAGTTATAAACTGTTTTATTAAGAACGTGAGGCAAATGATTTAATATGTTGACGTGAGAGTAATTGCTTTGGTTAACTATTTTCAACCACGCTTTATATTTATGTAGGTGGAGTGATAGATAAAGTGAAAGACAGAGCAGACAAGGGTACCAAAAATTATGGAACAAGGTAAAGGGTATTGAATCGACGGGGTTGTTTGGTATATTTTTAAAGGTCGACACCAGGCCTCACATTCTCCCTAACGCCTTACCACACATGCGAGTAGTATTAGATGCCTTTGAACAAGGGTCCGTCCTGGCACAAGGGAAGCTTAGGCTGATTCAGTTACTTGTATACCCTGGTCATGAAAGAGGTGTTAAATATTTGATGCTTGAAGATAATAGTATAAGCTAGTGATTATGAATTTAGTACGTGCCGAGTTCACCTGGTAAAACGGCTACCTCAGAGTTTTATTCACTGCTGGAGTTGCTGTTGGGCATATAGTGCAGCTGAACCAGAGCCAGACAGGAGCGGGTGCCTCCTTAGTTATCTTCTGTAATAATATATCTGAGTGGATATATTATTACACAGCCACCCACCCTCTGCAAACCGCTTTGTCCGCGCCAGGTGGGCGGGTTAGTTAGGGCAGTCATCCACCCTCCTGCAAACCTGTTTGCTCGCCCCGGGTTGGGCGGCGTAGGGTAGGAGAGACTGCAGCCCCAGGTTCCGCATACCTAGGTACCAGCAAGACCGTAAATAAATAATTATCTTAAATTACTTACCGCTGATTAGTGTAAATAAAATTAGGAAAAAGGTTATATTCAGTAAGATATATAGGAAGCCTGGCAGGGAACTGAATTTGTAATATATGATCCCTCTCATCCCTTAGTGGTCCTCACATGGTGCATTGTAAGCATTAATAACAGGTGTTTTCAGAGTCCTTTCGGGCCCCGGCCGCTCCCACTTATTAAACTTTTACTTTACCTCCATTCTCACTTCCTTTCTTCAGTCTTGCTATCCAACCTCTCTAACTATAACCTCTAGTGTAGCTGTGAGGTTTTCTCTTTTCTCCCAGTTTCATCTTTAGTCCATGGCACCTCATGTCATTTGATTTTCTGTCTCTGTATCTTGCTATCCAAACGCTTTCTTTACCGCCGAATGGCTGAAGTTGCTCCAGTGTTTGGCTATGAGGCCTAAATTTCATGAATTTGATCCAAATCAATACATTCATGACGTATTGAACCTTAATGTCTTGCCATAATCCGACCCTGGTAACTGATGAGTTTTGAGAAAAATTGCGGTGTTTGGGTGTTAGTGATCAGTGAAAGTAAGAAAAGGATGTTAGCAAGAACATGGAAACGTGTTTTCCTTTGGAGTGCCTGTTCCAATTCATATACTTGAATAATACACACAATTTTATATATATATATATATATATATATATATATATATATATATATATATATATATATATATATATATATATATGCGTGTGTGTGTGCGTGTGATTATGCATGCATACTCCTAGAGTTACTAATTTATAATAAATACAGTTCTTTTAACTGTATTAGATCATTTCCAGCATTGAGTAATCTGTGATCAGTGTCTGTTTTTCGTAATTTCACTCCTTCATATGTAAATGGATGACTGAAATGTTGTAAATTTAAAGATTAGTAATTCCATGTAATATCGTAAGCTTCTTGCAACTGCTTCAGTAGTTGACACCTTCAGCTTTCTGTGATAATTCGTGCAAGATTCGCAGAATGTAAAATTTTATTGTAATTTACAGTATGCTGATAGGAAAGTACGACACTGGTTACATTTAAAGATTGAATTTTGACTTGCTAAAAGTACAGACCAGTGAACCGAGTGTTTAGTCATATGTTTTTATTCTCTCTCTCTCTCTCTCTCTCTCTCTCTCTCTCTCTCTCTCTCTCTCTCTCTCTCTCTCTCTCTAAGGCAGTAGACACAAGTCATTTGGGGAGAGGCCTGCAGTAACGAACCTATTTCGAGATCTCTTCAGTAAAGTCGTCTCTTCTTCCATCATAATTGCAAACAATTTTTGCCTGTTCCTCGTGCATCAGTGGAACGATAGCCTTGTCCTCAGTCATTTGTTGCCGTCGCTATTTTTGGTTGACTTCCGTCCATTCGTCCGTTCATATATATGTATATATATATATATATATATATATATATATATATATATATATATATATATATATATAGTATGTATGTATGTATGTATGTATGTAGATGTATATATATACACAAAGGCGATATTGATTTGAAGATACATGTACATTCATTTATGGTTTTCTCTGCTATCATAGTTGCTGTACTTGAAGTCTTCAGTCGTGTTTGTGTGTGTGTGTGTGTGTGTGTGTATGTATGTGTGTGTAACTAATTATATAAAGAGGTAAACTGTTATGTCTTACCTTCAGCATACCCCAGTATTATGTTAGTTATGGTATAAGTTTCCTTAGTTTATTAGTACCTATGCCACATTCTAAAAGGAGAAGGGACAATGGAAATACCTCCGATTCTTATATTTGGGTCTTTTGACTGCAAACAAAACTTTTAGTAAACGGAAACTCCCTTTTCTAAAAGCTTTCTGTCTCACAGACAGAGCCGTTGGGAACAATCTCTCTCTCTCTCTCTCTCCTTATGTACGTATGTACTTATCTATCTGTCTGTATATGTTATAGATGGAGGCTGCTCTCTCTCTCTCTCTCTCTCTCTCTCTCTCTCTCTTTATATATACATACATATATATATAATATATATATATATATATATATATTATATTATATTTGGCTCTTAGTGGGCTAGTGGCCTCAGTGTACCTCATGCGGTGCACTGCAGGCATTAAGGTTCTTTACAGCGTGCCTTCGGCCCCTAGCTGTAAAACCTTTCGTTCCTTTTACTGTACCTCCTTTCACATTCTCTCTATTCCCTCTTACTTTCCACCATCTTCTAACAATTTTCATAGTGCAAGTGAGAGGTTTCCCTTCTGCTACACCTCTCAAACCTTTTGCTGTCAGTTTCAGTGCTGAATGACCTCATAGGTCCCAGTGTATGGCCTTTGGCCTAAATTCTATTTTCAGTTTAATTCTCTCTCTCTCTCTCTCTCTCTCTCTCTCTCTCTCTTCTCTCTCTCCAATCGCGGCCAATGCAGCAACCAACGCAGAGGAGTAGACAGAGCACCAGCTAAAACAAGCGAGCGATGAAGCTCCATCCATCGGCAGAGGATCACCGGCGGCGGCCGAGAGACCAAGACTTCGGATCACCCTCCAACCGCCGATCCTTTGGGGAGATTTCACCGTCGCCATTATCATCATTATCAATCAGATAACATTATCAACATTATGATTAAGGCAATTATGATAATACAACAGTCTCTCGCGGGATGGGCCACCCACGGGATAATGATAGAGTGAGCCTCGCTGATTGATGCCTAAATTAATGACTTGAAGTAAGTAAGCTTTGGGAACCTCTCTCTCTCTCTCTCTCTCTCTCTCTCTCTCTCTCTCTCTCTCTCTCTCTCTCTCGATCCGTTGCTCTGCCCAAATGGAATAACGAGAGGTGGTCGTCCTCGAGACAGGTATGAAGGATTATATTATATGACTGGTGCAGGAGGAGGTGGAGTAGGAAGAGAAGGCGAAGGGAGGTAGGAGGAGGAACAGGAGGAACAGGAGGAGGAGGAGGAGCATCCAAGGGCCTAATAAAAGGTTCTGAAGTTTAAGGTTCACGTTTTTGGTCGTTGAAAAGATTAGACTTATTTGGGTGGAATGTTAAACAAATGTTTTCATAATCTGAGTTAGGGAGGGAAAGTTTGTCTTTGTTTCAAATCTGTGGTTTCCTTTTAAACGTTATCGCGAGTCTTCCTCATTTCGTGATAACTAATTACCCAGAATGTTTTGACCAAAATCCCCGAAATTTAAAATCCATCGGAGCCGATGTACTTCACCTCTCAAATAAAGGCAGACCCTGTGATTACCTTTGCCCTGTAATTAAATGGAAAAGTTGACGTGCCCCACAGACATTCACTTAATGATCTGTTTTATGCAAATAATCGTCTTTTGCATAACACGAATAACTTGGTGTAAGAAAATTAATAATTTTGGCAATAGGGTGCATAGTGTAGGTTTCATATTGTAAAACAAAGATACTATCCTCATACATTTCATTCTTTTCAGTTTGAATTCTCATGAACCCTTGATTTTCTTACTGATACTGAATATTACCTTTCCTTTCATCGTCTTGGGTTTTGGTTCCATCTTATTTTTTCAATGAAAAAGCTGACGTCGTCTGGAAACCCGGAGCTTTTATCCAGTCCAAGGCATGGCGGGGATAAAAGAATGAGAGAAGCTATCTGCTTGAGAGCTGGAGTATCACAAGCAAGGAAACGGAGGATGCGAGCGAATTCAGAAGTCTAGATAAAGAAGACGCCTGTGAACGGAACAATAAGAGGGTGGCTGATCTCATTCAAGCACATATTAGATGTAATGTGCTGATCTCTCTCTCTCTCTCTCTCTCTCTCTCTCTCTCTCTCTCTCAAATCTGTTTTTATTACAATAATGTAACTTAAGTTTTCGGACACCCTACCTTTCTTTTAAAATACTCTTTGCGTTGCCGTAACGATAATGTAATTTCTCTCTCTCTCTCTCTCTCTCTCTCTCTCTCTCTCTCTCTCACACACACACACACACACACACACACACACACACACACATATGTGTGTGTGTGTGTGTGCACGTGTGCTGGGCATGGAATGTATTGATTTTCATGTTTATTTTGCCGTTTGCATGTCCAGCTGAACTGGTTCCGATGGAAATGTAAAACAGTGTTGGCCAGAGTGTGCAGGAGTGCCTGCTAGATGCGGGCTGAAGTGCGCTGAAGTTTATTTTTATTTTCAGTTTATTCTATTTTTTATTACGGTTTTGCAGTATATTTAGGGTCCTATGTTGTTTCGATTGTGAACTGAAAAGACTTTTTGAGTTTCATCGGGTGTTTTTTGTTCAAGTGTTGGGCAGGGAAGGTGTCGGTGCTTACCCACGCACAAACGGACGCGCGATCGCACACGTACGTCACAAAAAAAAACGCACAAAACGCACAAATATATATATATATATATATATATATATATATATATATATATATATATATATATATATATATATCTATGTGTGTGTGTATAAAAATGTGTGTTAATACTTGCAGATGATATAGGGCTGACTTGGGATAGTGAAGAGAAAATGCAGATACTTTAAGAGAGTTAAATTGTTTGCAAGAGTGAATGAGGATAAAAGTGAGGTTATGAGGTTAAACAGAAACTGGGATGATTGGATAATGCATCTTGATAGGCGATTGATTCGTACAAATGGTTTGGAATGAATATAGCGAACGGTTGTAGGATTGGAGGAGAGACGAGTCACAAAAGAAGCAAGGAAGATGGTTGCGTTTGGGAGGAGACCTAAATTACTATCCTATGGAAGCCAAGATGGCAGTGTATGAAGGGACTGTCGAACCAATCTTGGTGTTTAATGCACCCGGATGTGAAAAGATTGAAGCTATTGAGGTGAACGGGTTGTGTTAAACGCGTTTGAAGAAGAGTTCATAACGTGGAAGGATAATGTTAGCGTAGTTGAAATGCTGTGTCAGAATATTTTGAGACAGTTCGTCACGCGGAAAAAGTGGGAGAAAGTAGGCTGTGAAAAATGTTTGAATTCTGGAATATAAGGGGTAAAGAGGAGCGGATGTCTTTGAAAGGGTTAGATTAATGGACAGAAAGAGGCAAGTGAAAAAAGGCTGCCCTTGTTGATATAAAAAATGGTTAATGTTGTGTAAATGTTACTGGACATGTTCATCCACGATAAGTAAGAATGTGGTGTGACTCTTGAGTTTTGGGTTCCAGAGCCACCCTCTTTAACAGGAAAGCGTTTTATGTAGAAGAAATAGATTATATATATATATATATATATATATATATATATATATATATATATGTGTGTGTATATATATATATATATATATATATATATATATATATATGTATATATATATATATATATATATATATATATATATATATATATATATATTGCGAGTGTTTTTCGTAACAATTGACTGTTTATTACTATAAGGCAAACATTTAAGTTTAGGAAAGTGATGACATTTATATCCTGGTAAGGTTTCGGGTACTATTCCTTGCCAAGTAGCCTTTCATTTTTATACATATGATGTTTACCCCCATTTTGAAATGTCTATGAAATTATGGAGCTTGGATTCTTCTCCTTCTTTCCTTCAATTGTAGAACACAAATTGGGTTGCAGATGTCCCTGCTTGGATTACAGTCAGTCGTAACATTCGTTTTCAGATATGAATCAGTCATTCATGGTAATTTACGTCAAGAATAAATGTTTACTGGATAAAATTTGTCCTTACGATTGCTAAAATACTCTGAATATATGACTATTTTTATTTACAGCATTATGTATTTGACGTGGTGACTTATTTTATTTTTTGCAAGCAATTGCTTGAAAGTTAACTGGAAAAAAAAAGGTCGTAGTCTACAACAAGATTATTCACTCGACTTGATGTCTCATCAGAGCTTGTACGTATATGTAGAGAAGTGGCTACTGAAGCAGGCGCTCTATTGGGGAACAGTAATTATCCGTCCTTGCATAAAACAGGGAGGCGCCAATCTTCCACGGAATGAAGAAGAGTTTTATTCACTCATTTCTGGTGAAGCGTCGCCGGTTTGTGTCCCCAGATCCGTCCCTTTTGTCCTCTTAAGATTTAGTTTGAGTCCTCCCCCAACTCCCGGAGGCCTTACGACCCTTTCAACCTCCTCACTCATCGTCTCCCCAACCCTTACCGACCCGTCTTATATGCATACGACCTCCGGCCCTTCAATCACACTCCCTTCTTATTCCCCCGCACCCTCCATCCCATGCTTCTCACTCCTCCCTTCCATCCAATATCCTTGCGACCTCCTGCCTCGTCACCGGCCATCACTCGGGTCATCCGAAGACCTCCATCACCGTCAGGGCGCCCCCTTAGCGGTCTGGAACAAGGACCCATCTCTCGCTGGGGTCTTCCAGCACCTGACACGCCGGTCACATCCCTCTGCTCGTGCTTTTGTTTTCTCTCAACGCTCTCGGGTAATGGATTACCGCCCCCCCCTCCCCCTAACCCCTGGATCGTTTAGGATATAAGATGAGGAAGCTGTTGGAGACAGATAGACAGAAGCAGAGGTGACGGGTGTTGGGCGTTGCTTTGGATGTTGTGTCTGGTGTTGGTGAAGATGTTGCTCATATATATATATATATATATATATATATATATATATATAAAGGTTTTTTCCACGAAGGAAAAAATTAAAAAGCGAGATAGCCGAGTACTTTCGGCCCTGTTCGAACTGGACCGAAAGTACTCGGCTATCTCGCTTTTTCATTTTTTCCTTCGTGGCAAAAAAACCTTTATTTATACATAGCATCACGTTTTATATACTTCGTGATCAAGTTATTCATATATATATATATATATATATATATAATTATATACATAATATACATACTTATATATATCATATATATATACCTATACGCTATACATACATATATACTATATTATATAGCTATATATATTATATATATACATATATATATACTATATACATATATACATTATATATATATATAGATATATATATATATATACATATTATATATATTTATATACATATATATGTATATATATATATGTGTGTGTGTATATATATATATATATATATATATATATATATATATATATATATATATATATGTGTATTGTATGTGTGTGTGTGTTGTGTGTGTGTGTGTGTGTGTGAAGAACAGGTGACAGATAGACTAGTTAGGAATTATTCATTTATTGCCTACGCGTTTCGTAACTTTAAAAATTCACACTTTAAAAATCCTAAAATAGTTAAGTGCAACCAAACAACAAAGAAAAAAATTACAAAAAAATAAAAATAGAAGAAAATAAGAAACTTAAGAAAGTATTAAAAGAGCACCTGTTCTGTCAGAAGATGACAGCTGAGTGACTATGGAAAGAAGACAGAGCCACGAAGAAAACATGCTCACGCCAAATACAAGTTTGCAGAAGTGGTGTGAGTTCAATCCCGGCGCCAACGGTGATTTACGTGGGATCAACTAAAAGATTGCTGAGGGTCAGGGCTGACTCACATAGAGGGTGAAATCATTAAAAAAATCTACCATACTAATATCAAATACTCTGACTTTTCTATCATAGGTCAAAAAAGCCACTTACACGAACTGCCCATTAACCCTCTTACGCCGATTGGACGTATTAAACATCGAGTCAAAATGTCTCCCGTATGCCGATTGGACGTATCATACGTCGGCTCAAAAAAGTTTTTTTAAAAATTCGCGGAAAAATACTTATAGGCCTACCAGCCGAAAAACTTTTGTATCACGCGCCTTGGGGATGCTGGGAGTTCACGGATCAAGGCGTTGTTTTGTTTACAATCGCTACGCAGGCGCGCAAGCGCGAATTTCTTTCTTATCGCACTAAAAAGTATCAGTGACACATCTCGGAAATTATTTCGTCACTTTGACATAATTTTTGCACCATTTTAAATTATCCTTTACATGAAGTATTATATATGAAAATGTGCGCAAATTCATGTAAAATACAACAAAAAAATACTCATGATTGTAGCTTTTATCAGTTTTGAAATATTTTCATATAAATAACGATAAGTGCAAAATTTTCAACCTTCGGTCAACTTTGACTCTACAGAAATGGTCGAGAAACGCAATTGTAAGCTAAAATTCTTATATTATAGTAATATTCAATCATTTGCCTTCATTTTGCAACAAATTGGACGTCTCTAGCACAATATTTCGATTATGGTGAATTTATGAAAAAAACTTTTTCCTTACGTTCGTGCGATAACTCTTCCGATAAATTTTTTCGTGCGATTGTCCTAATGTTTGCACCCTTTTAAATTTGCCGTTACATAAAGTGTTTATATATGGAAATGTGCGCAATTTCATGCACAATACAACAAAAAACAACCCATGGTTGTAGCTTTTATCAGTTTTGAAATATTTCATATAAATAACGTTAGTGCAAAATTTCAACTTTCGGTCAACTTTGACTCTACGAAATGGTCAAAAAACGCAATTGTAAGCTAAAACTCTTATATTCTAGTAATATTCAATCATTTACCTTCATTTTGCAATGACTTGGAAGTCTCTAGCACAATGTTTCGATTTATGGTGAATTTATGAAAAAAAAAACATTACGTTCGCGCGGTAACTCTTCCGAAAAAATTAGAATTTTTTTGTGCGATTGTCGAAATGTTTGCACCATTTAAAATTAGCTGTTACATAAAGTTTTATATATGAAAATGTGCGCAATTTCATGTAGAATACAACTAAAAATGATTGAAGGTTGTAGCTTTTCTCTTTTTTCGAAATATTTGCATATAAATCACGATAAATAGAAAAAAAACCACGTTCGGTCAAATTTGACTCTACCGAAATAGTTGAAAAACGCAATTATAAGCTAAAACTCTTACGGCCTAGTAATATTCCGTCATTTTTCTTCATTTTGAAACAAATTTGAAGTCTCTAAAACAATATTGTGATTTATGGTGAATTTTTTAAAATATATTTACCTTCACGCGCGCCGATTCGCGGCCGCAAGTCTCCGAAATACGTACATCGCATTATCCTAATATTTGCTCCTTTTCATATTAGCCTTTTTATAGAGTTTCATATATCAAAATGTGCGCAAATTCATGAAGAATACAATAAAAAATAATTGAAGGTTGTAGCTTTTTCCATCTTCGAAATATGTGCATATAAATAAATATATATATTAAAATTTCGACATTCGGTAAAATTTAACTCGTCCGAAATGGTCGAAATCTGCAATTCTAATCTAAAACTCTTACAGTATCGTAATATCCAATCATTTGTCTTAATTTTGAAACAAATTGGAAGTCTCTAGAACATTATTTAGAATTACGGTGAATTTTTGAAAATAAAATTTTTTTACGTCCGCGCGTTACGAATTCGTACATCATTTTGTGATAATATTTTTCCGGTGTTGCTTTTATTGTTTTACTATGTATTATATATCAAAAGGATTGCAATTTAATGTACAATACAACGAAAAAAAAAGTAACTCGTTAGCTTTGACGTTTTTTGCACAGCGTGATTTGAATACAATTATCTATGAATTTTTTTTTTTTCGCTACCATATATCGCATTATTTACATATGATAATGATATTATTTTTCATTTCTGATGATTGCATACTAAACTTCAGGCAATGAAAAAAAAATGAGCCAAAAATGAACTCTTAATCTTCAAAACTAAGCGCGCTGTGATTTTTTGAAAAAATTATTTTTTCCGGTTCCGCGCTCACTCAAAACCGGCGCCGGCATACAGGAGAGGTTTTGATTTTTAGGGCTTCGGCGTAAGAGGGTTAAGCAATTGACACCGGAATTGAACTCACACACCACTTCTGTACCCTTGTATTTGGCGTGAGCATGTTTTCTTCGTGGATCTGCCCTCCTTCCATAGTCACCAGCTGTTATCTTCTGACAGAACAGGTTCTCTTTTAATACTGTCTTGAGTTTCTTTTTTTTCAAGTTTTTAATTTTTTTAATTTTTTGTCTTTATTGTTTGGGTTCAATTTCAACTATTTTATGGATTTTTTAAAGTGCAAATTGTTGATTTTGTATGTTTTACTTATGTGATATGGATCTCGGGTAGTTCCTTTATCCACTTGGACTTGTGTGGGTCCACCCATGCCTCATAAAGGTGTGGAGTGGGCGTACAGTAGTTAAAAAAGGCTATAGCTTATGGTCACACATGGAATAAGATGAAGCACAGACAGCTCATACGGGAAATTCTCCTCCCATTCTCCTCCAATTTCATGCTGGAGTTATGCCAGGATGGCAGATAAGGATTGATGAAAACGCCCTACTATACCATAGTTCTCAAGTTGGTATGGTGTTGAATGTACATGCTGAATGTTATGAGCCATCATATAGTTTGGTCACTTTGAATTGTGATGGGGAAACCAAATCTGCAGATAAACTTAAGCAATTCTTTGATAGCATTTTTGGATGTCTCACTCCTGACAGGGATGCCTCTGCATACAGAGTGAAATGGTCTATGATGGTTAAGCAATGACAGTTCCCAGCCTTAGAGTGGATGTGTCCTTGCGGCATATAGTAATCAATGACCACATCCCGAGAGGGGATGCCCAGAGAGGGAATATTCTTTAGCTTGGTTCTAAGAATCTCTTCATTTGGGTTCCCAACCAACTGGCATGTTGGGCATATCACGATATACAACTTGTCGACCTTCCTGAGTCCTGTCCAATAGAAGTTTTCAGCAAGTGCCTTGGTGGTATGGGTAACACCGAAATTTCTGCTGATGCCATCATGCGCTATTCGGATGACTTTTGTTTGAGGAATATTAGGGACCAACAGGAACTTCTGGAGTGGCGTTGGCTGGATCAATCCTTTCCCGGGAAATCAGGAAGAGAACTCCACTCTATAGGAGGTACTGAGTTTTGGAACAATCTCCAGAGTGGTCCAGGTCGGTTGAGGCACCCCGAATGATAGCTTGCAGGCTTGGGTCTTGTGATTGAGCAGCAATCAACTGGTCGCAACTCAGACTGGGGTCAGAAGCGTCAGCCCCAGCAATCATTCAGGTGGTTTGAGCCATGTGACTAGAGATGTCAGGTTCTCTCAGCTACAGGATCTTCCCAAGAGAGATGTCTGGGAGAGGATCGGTAGGCTCAGTGGTGGGTTTCTTGTGATGGGCAGGGGCATTGGAGAGGCACTTGGGACTCTCGCAGCTGCAGGAAGTTCTGCCCGAGCAGTATGGCATGGCCCATATCAAGTTTATCCATTATACCAAAGCGGTCAGTTCGGGGGGCCTGAGAGTTGCCTTAAGGGATAGCGAGGAGGACTGCAGGTAAGTCCAAAGTCTGTCAATGAAACCAACGTGTGGACATGCGCTTATCCTCCTGAAAATCTGCTTTGTGAGCCACTTCTGTGCATAGGATTAAGCTGACTTCCGACCTAGTGTCAACAATATTGGATAATACTCGGGTCAGTCTGGAGTGGCTTATGGGAGTTCTATCCATTGGGTGGAGCTAGTAGCTTGAACGTTAGTCTGGACTGTCTTAAGGGCATCAAATTAGGACAGCATGGGAAACTTGTGGATGCATGGCCTACTGCCTTGCAATTGTGGCAAATGTCCTTGCTAAAATCCCTCTTAGCCCTGTTCGGTGTAGCCAAGGCCATCAATGCATTCTGTTCATATGTCACAATTTTGCTCTTGCCAGTTTCAGAGGTGTTGACTTTCCTCTAAATGAAAGTCACTCTCTTCTGGGCAATAAGGCAAACGTTGTTGCTCACGGGCCTGACAGAAGCTGTACCTGTTGGATGGGGCTGTTGGTAGAGGACCAGTACGGTCCCTGGTTCCTTTTATTCATGCCTTTATTTGGGCAAGTATCTGCTAGGTGCCCTGGCTTCCTACACAGGTGACACAGGAATGGTTTAGGAATGGCCCCATTCTTAGGCTGAGCTGTCGCTTCTGTGAATCTCTGTATGCTCTTCTTATTCAGGGAGCTTGGGTGGGGCTGGAGCATTCTGCTACGGTAGTAGGATTCCGCTCATGGAGGTAGGTTACTTGGCTGCTGGGCGCAAAATAGAGAAATCTTCTATCTTAAATCTCTCCACGATTGTCTCGACATCCTGTATGGAAAGGGACTCCATCCAGCGCCTGAAGTTCTTATCCTTGTTGTAAAGCCAAGAATAGTGAATAGTGACACAACATGCTCCAGATTCCAAACAGGAATCAAATGTCTTAGCTGAAGCAGAAATGGGTTTGTACTGGGATAATGGTAAAACAGGAGTTTGTATTGACACACGGTAAATATAAGAACAAACTATATAAATACAAAGCTGGTTTTCTTGAAGACAGTAAGGCGGTATCTTCATTAATTCAGGATTGAGTCTACTAAACTGTAAACAGAATAAATAGAGCTTCCATGCTAAATGTCAGGGTGCAAGCTACATTAAATGGAAAGCAAATAACCTTATGCTGGATCTTTTGAATCATGAAGGGTCAAAGATTACAAATCTGTCAAAACGTGGGGACAAGGTAAGCAAATGAAATGGCTGAGCTCAAGTTCTCATACACAGAGAGTTTTACTTCATGTTGTTATAAATTCAAGAGGATTTACGTTATTCGAGAGTTACGTCCATTAATTTAGAAAGCATAAAATGTGACTTTGTAAACTAGGTGTAGTTTAACCCTTGAATAGACGGACATGCTCACATGAGAAGCAATAACAGGTTTTGGATGGATGATGGGGCGACTCATGGTGAGTAACAATACTACAGGCCATCAATTTGGGGGATTCAGGCAGGAAAGAGGTGCCATTATTTCTGTAACCCATAAATTCACTAATGGCAACTTAGACTAGCTAAAATCCACTGGGCGGCTCATGAGAGATTTAGTTGGGGGTCTTGACTTCAAGGGAGCATTTACTGCCTCTCTGTCTCACAAGACTTCTTTTGGTAAATTTACTCATAAATGTACCATTGGGTTGCTGTTGGTTTTAGTTCTTATCTTTTATAATAGTATGTCAGTTATAAATGTAATTTTGCGAAGTAAAATGCAAAGAAATATTCGAAAAAACACATAAATCCAAAAAAAGTAATTGCATTTTCGTTCTCAGTAAATTTACATAAATATATTACAACAAATATGCTTAGAATTCTTTACCAATTTCACTTCGTATCCATTTTGATATTGTGTAAGCTATAATTATAAATATAATTTTACAAAATAAAATAAATTTATTTATTATAAAAATCATGTATAACTTCGTAAAATATATGATTGTCTTGTAAAGGAGGCTCCACGAGGGGTTGTAAATAGTCATCTTTAACTTCTTGTGGAAGGTAGGGAAAATTTTTTGGGATTTTTTTTCTTACACCGTGTATTTGCATATCTTCTTTCCAGTAAGGTTTTTTTTTCTCTTAAATTGGCCAACCTTAAAGTTTGGCCCCACTGGGGTGCTGCATATTGATTTATTACCCCGTCCATTAAGGGTTAATTCATCCATTGTTATAATGCAACACATTCAAGTAAAATTGATGATTTCAAAATAAGTGAGTTGGCTACTTTTCACTGGAACGCTACAAGGTGATGGTAGCACAAGGTTTGAGGTGGGAATTGCCAGAAATAACTTTTACAACGAGATTACCATGTTTTAACAAGGAAATATGCACTTTCCCATACAATGAATATTCTCCCTAAAACAAATGATTTATCTAGCACTCATTAACACATGTAAGATTTATGGTCTCATAAAAAACATGATATTAACGCATAACACAGTACACTTTTTAGCTGTAAATGACAAATAGAATTCAAGTGCACAGCAGGTGCGCAAAGCTGGGTGGTGCTTTGTTAAACGCTCACCATCACGCTGGGATGACACTTGACACTTTGAAATTTACCTAAATCAAAATGTAATACAGAATTTAATCTTATTTACCAATGTGCACAGATGCCACAATGTAGACCATAAAATACACTTTATCAGTTTTAGCCAGTCGGGACTGATCTGCTAATTAACTGAGTAATTCAGTGTTGCTCTAGCAATTGGTACTTTACTTATGGTTGCATCAAGGTCGCTACTGTTATAGTGCCAGTGCCGGGGTTAAAGCAAAATTATTAAATTCAAATCTCTGAATTTCCAAAATTATTGCTTGTGTGCAACCTACACATTTCCTGACTAATGGTACGCAGACTATGAATAGAAACATGAGAATGGAACCCTTATAGAACATATATTCTGTTCATAAAATTAATACAATTTCAAAAATAGCTATCAGAAAATATACAATTACGAGATTACAGTCTGGCTCTGTGGCACTTGTGACGTTAATTCTACTATTCACAATAACAAGGAAAGGTGCCACTAAGTTGCAAGCAAATACACTAACCTACAGGATCACGTAGGTGCATGAGAATATGGATCGAGAACTTAAGATTAGCAATACACAATAACACTATCCAGTTGAGCGCTGTAAGTGAGCATAAGCGTCGCTGGCAATCAGGAATACAGCACCCCGATGTTTGCACTGGCAGATGAAGTGAGTAGCACTATTGATCTACAGGGGCAGGCACACAACAGGCAGTTTACATGAATCTGCAAAGTATTCGACAAGAAAACACTGACTTTTATAAAAGCAAATTTATACAGCGATTTGTAAGATTTCATTTTACATCAAAACCTTTGATATTATGTTAAAATGAGTTAAGCATAATTCGATTTAAAGAAGCAAAGTACGATCACTGATATCACTGTTCACACTTAAACACTAACTGGATCTCACAGGGAGATGGGAATTCTAGGAACGGGAATTACAGGAGAAAACACAGCTGAAAATAGGCATGAGTGCTAGGAACATGGGCAAGCCGTCAGAAAAAATTTTTGCTTTCATGGTATGACAGGCATGGAGTTGTACCAGGGCATCAACCAAAGGAAGTGGGCCACTTGCCGGGCTTCACGAAGGGAAATCAAGAACCAAGCAGGCAGCCGGGTGTCAGGAGGACTCGCAGCCTCAAGATGAAGGTGGAGGAGACCGGTGGCTGAGGGGTCAGGAATGGGCCGCTTCTGGGTAGGCGTACTACAGTGGGGCGGTAGGTCTTTTGTTATTGGGAGAGGTTGAAGTGCTGCATACAGCAGGCTAGGGCGAAATGCGAGAGCAAGGTTGGTATTAAGTTAGGGAGACTTCCGTGAGATAGTGTGAATTTTTGCGACTTGGCAGAAAGTTCTTAATTTAATGGCTTTTGCTAAATTAGCTTGGAAACCATACTACAATGTAAAAAATGGAGCAGGTCCCTGAGGTGTGGGTGACCTGTTTAGGGATTTTGACATCGGTCTGTAGCTAACCCTGATGGGTCGTTAGTACGTTTTCCATCTTTGTTTGGCATAGGAATACAAAGGGAGAAAATTTGCTATGTCAAAATGCTCTCAAGAGGCTCTTAATCCATTCACATTGCTGAAAGGAATTTCTTGACTGGGTCCTAACTTAAAATGGTCGTTACTATGGAACTATAAACATGGAATGGACATGCACATATAAATGTATTAATGGTGGTTGTCACTGTGCGGCGCCATTGGAAAGGGTGGAGATGACGCTGAATTAAGCTATTAAAGCATAGTCTTGCAGATGTTTTTTTCACTTTGCCGTCCTTAATTTTCCACCGATTTTTATAAATATAGGCTCATTGAAAAGCTCTTGAAAATCCCTTTTAAATACATATAATTAAGCATGTAGAAAATACGGCACTGCAGCATTTCAAGTAAAGATATCCAGATATGCATTTTACCTGGGTTTGCTTTTTTACTTTACTGTTCCAGAATTTTTAATAAGAATTTTAATAAACTTATCATCGGTTGAAAGCTCTTGAAAAGCGCTTTCCAATGAACCCAATGAAGCACGTACATGTCTCATGCAATAGAAATAATCATTCATGCCACGTGCTGAGATTGAGTTATTTCATGTCTTTGCCATGGGGTTGTGCAGTAAATTTTATCACTAAAGCCTGTTAAACCCCTTATATTTAATATCCTTCTAAGTATTAAAGTCTTTCTACTCTACTTTGCATTTTATGCACTGCCTTGGTCTTATCACCTTGCTATCCAGTCTGTGTTACCTTGGGATTAACCCTAACACCATGACACAATGGACTTAAATTCTAATCATGTTGACTTATGCTTATCTTACTTATACCAGTCGTTATTACAAAAAGAAACATACTTCTTGAAATAAATAAATTATTTTTACAGATCACTTATTAGTGTCAGCCCTATTAATACTAACAATTTTAGGTCTCTATTTTAAATGTATTATCATATAAACACAGAATTACTAGATTGAATAACGTGTACTACTAAATTTACTTTAACATAATGTAACAAATGTCATAGATGACAAGAAATTGTCATGGAGAATTAAGAGATTACACTCCAATATGGCGAGGTAGGCATTGTGATATAAAGCTCTCTCCACCCTTTGCAATGGCGGCATGCTGCACACGGCGATTTCGCGCATGTCCATTCCATGCTTATAGTTCCATGGTCGTTACTCTACTTCTCGCTGTTCCTCTTCACAATTTGAATTTTACGTTGTTGGTTCAAACTTATTTCCTCAAAATTTACGTTTGGCTGGAGTAAAGAAAAGAAACGAAAAGAAAAAAGGATCCAAGTGGATACTCAATATATATATATATATATATATATATATATATATATATATATATATATATATATATATGTGTGTGTGTGTGTGTGTGTGTGTGTGTGTGTGTGTGTGTATAAACAATAACCTGTGACTCTTGTAGAACGGCACTCAGCGCTAGATTTATCCTCTTAACTGCTGCTGAAACAAAGAAAGCAGCTTTTTTTTTTCTATTAAATGTCGTAATCAATCCAAGCCTTCCAGCTTCTTCCGCAGAGCAGACTTTTAATTAAGGAGTCGTGCGCATTCAAGGCAATATGATGCTATTCTGCGGACGCTTTTAAACCAATTAATGAACTTTTGGGCGTATTCCATATGAATGCGTGTACATTTAAGAATAATATAAGAATATTAACTGTCAAATATTAAGCAAGGTTTTAGTTATACAGGTTTCCCAATGAAGTGTTTTTAGAATAAATTAGGGTATCGGTACTTCCCGTATGAGGCCAAAAAAGGGAAGAAGTGCTGTAAAATAAGCGCTTATTCAAAATACGTCACGGGGTATTACAGGACGAGCAAGGTGAAACAACCGCTTTTGAAATAACATAACGTCAGAGCAAGGAGATGCATAACACGGCGTAGGAATAACACGAAGGATGTTAACAAGACAAAGAAAGACGTGACTAAAACATTGTAATCATTTAATTAATCCTGGGATTTGGAGGACACTTTCTCTAGTTTTTTTTTTCTTGCTAATAATGACGATGCTCTGGCAGCTTTACTCTTCGTGATCTTTAGCGGCTAGCACCAGACCCTAAGAAATCCACCACGTTGCCGATAAATACGTAATATATATATATATATATATATATATATATATATATATATATATATATATATATATATATATATATATATATAATATATATATATATATATATATATATATATATATATATATATATATATATATAATATATATATATATATATGCATACATACATATGTTTGTGTGCGTGGTGGTTTAGTAACAATGATTATTGCATCAACATGTGGAATCCCAAGATCAAAACTGGGAGGGGAAAACTGGCTTAGACCTCTTCCTGAAATATCTGCTGTGCCCCTTTTTGCCCTAAATTATGTGCCCGGCATTTAGCGCACTTTATTTTGTCGGATTCGGGTGGAAAATTACATGGGGCTAGCAGCTTCATTCTGAACAATTTCTGGTAGCTCACAGGCCTCATTGTGTTCCATTATTGAAGTCCACCACGCTACCAAACCAGCCTGTGAAGGCCTTATGTTTTAAAACTGTTTCTCGTGTTTCATAATGGAGTGATTACTAAAGGTGAGAAAATATTTTAGAATACACTGTAGATACAAGTTCAAGGAATAGAAGATGGAATCTGTGAAATGGGATGAGAATCTTGCAGTTGAGGTTTTTTTTATTTGGAAAAGTAAGCTTAAATGAGATGCTGGTGAAAGTGTTTAAAAGTTTTGCTAATAAGAAGAATTTGGATTCTCTAAGAAAAGGTTATAAGACTTAAGTTATGCATGTAATTAATTAACAGTGACACAGTGCTGTTTGCAGGTTTTATACTCCTAAGAAATAACAAACTAGAGGACAGAATTGATTTCAGTAGTAGTAAGAAATAAACGTCTTACTAATATTGCTTTCATTTGGAGTTCACAATTATATTTCTCCATAAAGAAACTTGATATTATGGATGTATGGGAGATGAATTTAACCCTTAAGAGCTGGGTTAAAAATTCAGTATGCAGCACCCCAGGCCGGGTAAAATTTGAAGTCGGCCAGTCTAAGGTAAAAAAACCATCAATGGAAAGAGGAAGATTTGCAAATACATGCACAACGTGTAAATTCTAAAACATTTTCCCTACCTTCTACTAAAAGTTGAAAATTACTATTTACAACACATTGTGGGGCCTCTTTTACAAGACAATCGTAAATTTTCCAAGGTATACATGTTTTTTCTAATAAATAGATTTATTTTATTTTTTTAAATTATAATTACAGCTCATACAATATCAAAACAGATAAGAACTAAAATGAGTAACAAATTCTTAGTATATATAATGTAAAATATTCACGTAAATTTACTGAGATTGAAGATATAGTAGCTTTTTTGGATTATATATGTCATTTCTAATAACCCATTGGCATATTTGACCAAATTTATGAAAAAACGTCATATAACAGAGAGAGAGGCAGTCCATGTTCCCTAGAAGTCTAGAGCACATCTAGCTCATGAGCCACCTGCTTCTTGATTTTCGCCAGTGTAAAAGTTGCCATTAATGAATTTATGGCCTATAGAAGAAATGGAAAGTCTTTCCTCCCCGATTCCTTCCTATTGATGATGCGTAATATTGATGCTTGAGTGGATCCGTCCACCACCCAAAACTTGATATTGCTACTCATATTAGGGGATTTGTCCTTAAAAAGATTAGAATGAATCTGAAGAGGAAATAGAAAATGTAATGTTGTGGCCAGGCCTGTATAATATTGATACTATATAGATGATATTTAAACTGGAATGATACTTGCTCAAGTACTTGAGACAGAGTTTTGTGGTTTAGTAGATTGAAGGAAGTCTTGCAAAGTTTTATCGCAGGAGGATGGGCATGAGGGGCAGTTTGGGTTGTGTACCAGTTTTGTAGTAGAAGAATGTCAGAGATAGGACAAGTTCTATATTGTGAAAGGATTGGATAAACTGAATTTTCTTTATGAATGCAAAAATGGTAGGGCCAACGCACTGGAAAGAGCAAGAAGGAATTTTGCTAATTAATACTATAATATATATATATATATATATATATATATTATATTATATATATATATATATATATTTAAAAGTTAGAAAGGGTGAAGCAGAACTGAGTCATAGGTATGGCATCGTAGTGTTTGCAAGGAGAAACTAGAGTTCCCGGAAGACATACAAATGGCAACACGTATGAAGCAGATGTCAGAGAAAAGGCTCTACTGTGGTATAGTTATTAGAAGGTTAAGACCTTTTTATCCAGGGAGCTTCATACCACTTACGATACCAAGGTGTCTAGAGCAGTAAATATACATCAATAAAGACCAGTGCAAGTGTTCCAAATAAGTGAATGATTTTCATAATGTCAGTAGATTAAGTTAGGGTTGTGCCAGCACGGGCCTTTGCATCTTTTACATCTTATATTTATGGAATCAGAGAAAGTTGAGATTTATGAACACACTGGGGAGCTGCGCTGAGCCAAGTTTCATATATGGAAGTGAATTGGGAATGCTGAATACGAATGAGACAATATTAAAGCAGATCCTCTTGTGCTAAACTTTTCATGTGTTTATGTAAGGCTGGAAGGGTAATAATGCATAATGTGACGTGTTGAAAAGTTAGTATATATGAAAATAAAAACAGAAAATGCGTATAATGCGTATAACTCGGAATTTATGGGTGGAAGGAAGCGAGGGTTGCCGAGAAAATGTTAACTGCATGGGACTTCAGATTCGCTGAAATGAAGACCTCAGTAGGCAGGAAGAGCGGGAGTGCGCTCAGCAGTGCACTGTGATGAATGGTGCAGGATGCTAAGAGTGGCCGACGAGCTGCTAGTGAGTATTCTGTGGAGGTATATAAAATGGTTAAAGTCGTGGAAGTTTTTTGTTGAAGATTGGCGCTCTCTCTCATTCTCTTAGAGTGACGACTATTGAAGGAATTCCATTGAACCGCTTCCATTCGAATCGAAACTTAAATCTTTCTCTTCAGACATTGTCTGTTCTTATTAATATTCATTTTTCTTCTTCGTAAGGCCATCGTCCATCTCAGTATTTCAGTCCAAACCTCTCTTTAATTAAGTGTTCGTTATCACCTCCAACATTATTCAACCTTAGTAATATGATCCATCTCTCCATATTACACCTCTAGTCGTTTGAAGCTTTTCTTGTTTAAAAACACTTAACCCATCACCAAAAGTATTTTTTTTTCGGTAATCAGTCATGATTAATCATAATCAAATACCAAGCTTT
>NC_061092.1:45888077-45893077 GCF_015104395.2 Macrobrachium nipponense | reverse complement strand
ACCTAAAAATTTAGAATGAAAGATTAAACTATAAGATCGAATGAGTATGTAAACTATGAAGTAAGACTCTTGTCATCATGAGCATTAAAAAAAAAAAGCATTTACACCAAGTTTGATCTCAACAATTTCAACGATTCAACTACAGGGTTAGTAAGATCATTCCACAATTTAGTCACAGCAGCAATAAAATTTCTAGAGAACTATCTGGTACTGAACCTGACAGAAGCAGAGACAAGACTTAAAATGAACTGCTTATCTGTACTACGTGGTGGATTTTGTGGTCTGATACAGCATGCGCAATGAGTTACTGAACGACGCTTAATTCCAAGATCAGGGATAAGAAATTTAATAGAACTCAAGTTTTTGTCCAACAATCTAAGATGTGAGCCAACTGCTGAAGACCTGACAGGGGATCAGTATTCAAAACATGACCAGATGAAGGAATAGCACATTTCCTGAGATGAGAACAGGTCTCCAGGCATCTTGAAAGACATTCTCAGTCTACTGATCTTTGTGCAGTGGAAGAAGAAATGAGCTAAAACGAAGCACTGTACAGATTTTAATTTTATCCAGGAAAATATTTTTTTCAAATACAATGTCTTTGATAGAGAATTTTGAAATACTATATAACAGCTTACCATGATTTAATTCGCTTGTTATATTTATAGGTGTAACCAACTTTGCCATAAAATATGAAGAGGTTCTCGAAAGGCAAAGCAAAATAACTACCGAGGAGTGAAAATTATTTAGATACATCAGACAAAACAAGGAATTTTTAGGATTCCTTTTAATTTTAAAAAAGAAAGAGATCTTGAAAAAATGAATAAAAAAATAATTTAATTTCAAGAAAAGATGATGTACGATGTTAGAATTTTACATAATCGCTGTTTCATTGGATGCCTACAAAAAGCACCATAATATCTCTCATTCCGTTACATTTCGTGATGCACTTAGCCATAGACGAAGAAAAAGAGAGAGAGAGAGAAAGTGAGTCATTTAGAGAAAAGGGAGAAGGGGAACCAATTAAATCATGATAATAAATGCATCTTGAAATTAATCTCGGTTTACCATGAAACGCATTAAAGTGCAATTATCCCATTAAGTGTGATCCCTGTGACAATGACGGAGGGAGGAAGGGGAAAAACCACCCCTGGGAACGAGCTCCACAAGGATGGGAATCTCAGCACTAAGCAGTCCTTTAATTATGCATATCAATCAGTAGCTGCTGCTGGCGGGAAACAGCATTAAAGAGATGGGATTACCTTCCTGCTGTCTCTAATGTACTTAACACCCGCATTCATCCGACTCTATACATCATCTGAGATTTCTCTCTCTCTCTCTCTCTCTCTCTCTCTCTCTCTCTCTCTCTCTCTCTCTCTGTAATTCTAATTCAATTTTTATATAAAGCTACTCATGTTGTTTCAAAAATAAAAGTCTTAAGATGCCTATTGCCTACCAGTTATGAACTTGGCTCTCATATTGGCCTCTTAGCACCCGTCAGACCACCTCTTCACACTTTACTCGATGAAAAACAGTAATCCTTGGCTTAAATGCTCTCTGAAGTTTTCTGTCCCTTTTTTATTTAATTTTAATATTTTTCAGAATTCTATTGTGACTGAATGATGCAATAATAATGATAAATATGCATTTCAGCTTTTGGCCATAAACAAAATTCATATACAGGAAAAAACACAGTGCAAACAACATTGAAAACAACCCACACAACAACAAGAAGGGAACAAGCAGACCAAACAGCATCAAACACCACTTCCTCAGCACTCACTCACAAACACTCAACACAAAAAACACACACACAAAAACAAGCCACACTCAAATAGCAACAAAACGCACGCACACAAGAACACGCACCAGAGGCTACAACTACTAACTAGATGCAGGTCATCCCAAGGAAAAGTAAACATTGAATTGCAATAAAGAACAGAAGAATATAGGTTTAGTCGAAATAAAAAAAAACAGTCTTAATGACTATAATACCAGCAAAAACTATGAATGTATGAAGAAGATGAATATTAATGTTTGCCTTTCGTTTTCTAGGGCCATTGATCACTCCTGGCCAACCGCCCACTAGTTCACCCAGCTTTAAATAGGTACTTGTGTCGGTGCCTTTATGATACCACGCCCTCCAAGGGGAAGAAGGTTCATTACAATATATATATATATATATATATATATATATATATGTGTGTGTGTGTGTGTGTGTGTGTGTGTATACATATATACGCCTTGTCCATGGAACTAGTTTTCACAAAATTATACGCCAGTTTATCTGGATTCAAAAGAAAAGTGTGCGGTGTAAAGCAGTTTCGATTATTTCAAAATCTCTGTTGATGGAGTTCTGATGCAAACTTTCCTTTCTTCGTCGATGGGAATTTACAAGATTAGATCCGGTGTGAGTTGGATTATTAATGTAATAACATAATATATATCGCCTTCACAAAGGACCAAGGAGGGAGTGGACATGAGGGATGGGGTTTGGCAGGGCGTGATGTAATAGAGAGAGGAGGGGGAGGATCAAGGACATTCCTGAACATGGCTGAATATGCAGTTACATCATATTCCATTTGTATTTTAAAATTCGGAATACTTAGTTTGTAGCAGAATTATGCATAAGATGATATGCTCGGAAAGCTTGTAACAGTGACTTGTCAGTTATGAAATGATTATCTTGTCATTGATGTCCATCAGAAAATGGATGAACTATACAACGTTGTGTTGATGTAAGATCCTTTTTAATGATGTAAGGTCAATGTCTCTTCGTGGCTTAGATGCTTTCGTGGCATTTTTACTGTCGGGGAGACATCCACCATTCAGCTGCTACTGTATGAATATTGCAGTGGCCTATATATATATATATATATATATATATATATATATATATATATATATATATGTATATATATATATATATATATATATATATATATATACAAACACACACACATATATATATGTTTATGTATATATATAATATATATGTATATATATACGAGAGAGAGAGAGAGAGAGAGAGAGAGAGAGAGAGAGAGAGAGAGAGAGAGAGAGAGAGAGAGAGAGAAATTGTTCCCACCGGCTCTGTCTGTGAGACTGAAAGCTTTTAGAAAAGGGAGTTTCCGTTGACTAAAAGTTTTGTTGCAGTCAAAAGAATCGGATGTATTTCCATTGTCCCTTCTCCTTTCAGAATGTGGCATAGGTACTAACAGACTAAAGAAACTTAATTACCATAACACTGGGGTATGCTGAATGTAAGGCATAACAGTTTATCTATACATATGTAGTTATTATTACACACGCACACATACTAACACACGACTGAAGAATTCAAATACAGCAACTCTAATAGCAGAGGAAACCATTAATTAATTAATGTATCTTTTCAAATCAATATTGCCTTTGTATACACACACACACACACACACACACCACACACACAACACACCACACACACACACACATATTTATATATATATATATATATATATATATATATATATACACTATACACACATATATATATATGTGAGTGTGTTTGTATATATATACTATATATATATAAACATATCTATAAATATGTATGTATGTATGTATATACTAAACCACAAACAAACTTTTGTAGGCAAGACGCCTTAACGTAATTATATGCTTAATATTACATTAAGGCATCTCGCCTAAAAGTTGGTGGCTTCAGCGAAAAAGCATTATGGCCACTGCAATATTCATACGTAATATTATATATATATATATACACACACACACACACACACACACAATATATATATATATATGTGTGTGTGTGTGTGTGTGTGTGTGTAATTTCCAGTCGTAACTATTGCTTCTAGCAACAGTTCAGCATCACAGTCAGAATCTTTCCCCATCATGAGCCGCTTCATATCCCTGCTGAGATTGCTCACCAGTGCTGCGTCCAACCTCGTACACATAACGCGCCATTCACGTCTATTTTACCTGGCCTCTCGTGCTTCCTGCGTATGAAGGTCCTTCCATTTCAATATCTCTGTCATTTCTTTCCTCTGAGACATCATTATTACACTTCCATCACTTCTACGCGTCTTGATTTCACACCTTTTATAGTATGCTAAAACTGTTAATTTCAGCCTTATTTCCATCATTCGCATTTATCACCCCCTCTTTTCTTCCCATATATATATATATATATATATATATATATATATATATATTATATATATATAAGTATATATATGCGTATATATATATATATATAGATATATATATATATATATAAAATGCTTTCATTAACATGTTTAGCATAATTTATATATATATATATATATATATATATATATATATATATATATTATATAAGGCTTTCATTAACATGTTTAGCATAATATATATATATACACACACATATGCACACACACCTGAGACTGTAAAGTTCATTTATATATATGAACCCCCTGAGGTCTAAGAAGAGTGCTTTAAGCCTTTGTTGTTAATCGAGATATCTAGTACTTCTTACTCATATGTGCATTTCCAAAGATTACTTCCAACGGCTTTAGCTCCTGGTCATAAGGTTTTGGCGTTCCTCTTCGTTCTTATTGATGTCTCGTTATCTTTGATGTGACTTTCATTGCTATTAAATTTTATATACCATTTATGTCATTTCATATCTGTGGCCCCTTATGCATTTTTTTCTTTTGTTCTCTTTATTTTATTCGCGAGTATTTTTGATGACCTCTTCTTATCCGCTATGCCATAGGTGGTTCAATAGCCATACCTCCACTTCAATATGGATTTTCTTGACTTTTAACTATTTATATCTAATATAATGCAATGAATTCACGTTAACACATCCGAGTCCTTTATGATTTTATCAGTGATCCTGGTAAAACATAGTACCTTGGTCGAGTTCTAATCCCTCCTAGGCAGCAACGGGTGGAGAAACAAGGGAATTTTTATTTCGAAAATTGGTCAGGGTAATTATTTATTTATAAACAAAGTTC
>NC_061092.1:45883830-45887577 GCF_015104395.2 Macrobrachium nipponense | reverse complement strand
CAACTTCACGTCTGGTCTACTGGCTTTTATCACCTTATCTGTTCTGATACTATAGTCCCAGAGGATCTTTGCCTGATTGTTTTCTATCACTCGCTCAGGTAGGTGTTCATACCACTTATTAATACAAGCTAGCTGGTAGAGGTCTTATGCTACTGAATCACGTCTCTTTTGAGATGTTATTTCCATCTATTGTTCTTTGGACATATATGGTTCTTATGGCCTGATCATATGCCCCTATTAGCATTCCTTATGTTTCCTTCTTGAGTTCTCCCATCTGTAGCCATTGCCATGTTTCATCGCTGGCCAGTTCCTTAGTCTGTCTCATGTACTATCCGTGCCTTGCTTTGTTGTCGATTCATTTGTTCAGTTTGTCGTTCTCCTGTTTCTGTATTTTCCTGGGTCTTCGTCTACTTTTATCAGTCTTTAGCCACTCTCTTCACTGGTTTTCAGATATTACCCCAGTGCTCTGCTCTCGATGTTGACGGAGTCCTCTATATTTAGTAGCCCTCTCCCTTCTTCCTTTCGTATTAAATATAGTTTGTCTGTATTTGCTCTTGGGTGTAGCGCTTTCTGTGCTGCCATGTGTTTCCAAGATTTCTGGTCTATGTTGCGGAGTTTAGCCTTCGCCCACTCCACTACTGCGCTGAATCCGATTACTGGTACTGCCCATGTGTTTATGGATTTCATCATATATCCGGCGTTGAGTTTTGACTTCAGTATCGCTTTAAGTCTCTGCATATATTCTTTCCTGACCGTGTTCTTAATATTTTGGTGTTTTATATCCTCTCTCTTTATTATTCTCAGTTATTTGTATCCTTTTTTTTATCTATGTGTTTTATGCTGTTCCCATCTAGTAGCTTTATCCCTTCAGTCCTTGTCTCTTTGCCTTTTTGTATGTTGACAAAGGAAAATTTTTCTATTCTAGACTCCATCATGATGTCCCCAGATACAATCATTACAGTCTGGATTAGGGTATCTATTTCCTTGATGCTCTTACCATACAGCTAGATGTCGTCCATGAACTTCAAATGGCTTGTCTTGTTGCCTCCTTTCTTGAGCTGATACCCAGCTTCCATCTTCTGCAGTACTGTTGTCATGGGAATCATGGCTTCATAAAAAGAGTAGTGGGAACAGTGAGTCACCTTGAAAGATCTCTCTCCGGATGTTATCCCAGAACTTGCAAGTACTGTATTCCAGTTGTAAATTGTATTTTTCAGGAAGCTGATGGTTTTTTCCTCTGCCCCATATATTTTCAGGCATTGTATTAGCCAGTGTGTGGTATTGTTATGATTATTTAATCGACTATATCCTTAGGTGTAACAAGCAATATTAATTAGTGGCTTGGAAAATATTGATCGGATACATTAATTTTTCCTACGATAAGAGAACTTCTATATAAATGCCTCCTAATTGTTTAAGAAGCCTTTTCATTTGATGCCAGTGACAATTTACTTTTCACTGTAAGGTATCGAAAATTGATGCTAGGATTTTTCTGTCTTTTGTTTTGTGAGTCACGAAATGACCATGTGTATTAGTTTGCAGTCCCGTTTTTTTTACGGTGTTATAAATCCAAAGAAAGGTAAGAGAAAGGTGAAAAAAAAAAAAAACAGAATGGCGAGAATGGCTATTTAATGAATGAATACAAAATGAGTTTCAGGAGTCTCCAACAGGGCTCGGTTATGTCTATGGCTGCTGAATAGCCATTTGAATGGCTTATGACAGGCATTAGTGGCTGGATTGTTGTTACTGGAAATTTTTGTGATGGAAATGGGGGTTGTAAATGAAATGTGGTGTGTGGTGTTTCTGTTGTTTTCAGACAATAAAACACTGGCTGGTAATAGCCTACAAAAGTTGCAGAAACTGGTGCGAGAGAGTGAGTGTATTTGCTAAAAGAGAAAATTATAGGTGAAGGTCAGAAATTTAGTTGCTTATGTAGAAGCTGATGGTTAGTGGGAGTGGCTCAAAATAATAATGCGGAGTGAATGATCCGGATTAGGGAAAAGGGAAATAATGGCGTAGGTGTGACACAGTAGATAATGAGAGCCCTCAAGAAAAGATATCAAGAAGAGGCACCATTTTTTTTAATCTACAAAGGTTAAAATTGCAATGCGGGAGATAATGAACCGACTCTTATCTTCTGGAAATGAAGTGAGGTTGTCAAAAGCAATGGCGTTATTCGCTTACGTTGTTTTGTATATAAGAGAGAGAAAAACAGGGGGTGTGAATGAAATATGCTGCACGCGCAATACATGTAAGGAGTGTTGAAAGGAAGAAAAAAATATATAGAGAGATGAGACCCTTTGGCAAAACGTAAACCCTGAGTGAAAATGTTATCTGTATTTGTTCTTTGAGAAGTTTATTTTTTAAGAAGGGTGAATGGGTGAGAAGAGGAATCCGGAAGAGGTTGATAACTGAGAATTGCTGGAGGGCAAATGAGAGAAAATGTGTAAAATGCAGTCGACGTCGTGACGAAGGGCGTTTTATTGTACAGTATTCAGAAATGACAGATTTTATGCTTTTCTATACCGAGGAATCAATCCCTTGTATTATCACCTGAAGAAGAAAGGCAGCAGTGACCGGTCCTTTTCATTTCTTCTCTCTCTGTATACACCTCCTCGGAGGGGAATCGACTTACTGGCGATAGATTATTATTATTATTATTATTATTATTATTATTATTATTATTATTATTATTATTATTATAGGGAATGTTGCTTTTGTAGTAGCGATAGCAGCAGTACAGAAATAAAGAATAATCAACCAGACGGTTTGTGTGTCAAATCAAGAGTAACATGGTTCTTCCGAGATCAAGTAGGAAACGATCAAGATTACTTACGCTGTTGGCTCTTGTGAGAGAGAGAGAGAGAGATAGAGAGAGAGAGAGCGAGAGAGAGAAGAGAGAGAGAAGAGAGAGAGAGAGCTCAATTTTCTCACCAGTGAAGATTGGAATCTTAATGAAAACATGTCTCTTGTACATCCCAAAGCCAGGTTTTAAACACTTACACGTTAGGAGCAACGATTAAGCTAAAAGCAGGAGGCGAGGAGAGGGAAATTTGTTTTCAAGTTAGCTGGTTCAGATATTATTGTTCTGGAGACTTGTGGTTAAGTGAAGGGGTTTTACGATAATAGCTCTAGCCGAGGTCAGCGCGGCCAGTTCACCCTTAGTCTTTTATCATTTGGTTTTTTGCTTTTATTCCAGTTACTAGATTGTTTCAAATTATGGTATGCAGTTCTTCAGTGTTTATGAGCGTGCGTGTGCATTTCCTATACCTACGTATTTCCTCTGCGGCGTATGTCGATTCATATGTTTATTTACAAAGATAATTCTATCATTTTTCCTATATATACATCTTCCGTTGTATATGCACTGTTATCATTGTATTTGTAATATTTGGCATTTATTAGTGGAATTGGCTCATTAATTATTATGTACTGCTTTCATGGGTCTCGAATAAGAATTTTTATTGCCCCAGTAATAAAGAAAGGAATTAGATTTAATGTTTACGAAGATAATCTCTCTCTCTCTTCTCTCTCCCTCTCTCTCTTCATCTCTCTCTCTCGCTCTTCCTCCTCTCTCTCTCATTGCTAATCCCACTTCATACCCCTCCCGGGCCCTTACTACCATAAGAAGAGATACAATAACACTTCCATTGGCAATCGTCATCATCATCATCATGGTTATCTGGCTGTCGGACTGTCTCTCAGCCAAAGCCATCTCGTTTACCTCCATTTGCATATAGATTGTGA
>NC_061092.1:45866330-45881330 GCF_015104395.2 Macrobrachium nipponense | reverse complement strand
TCTCTCTCTCTGCAAAATTGCAGATTCAGACACAAAATGAATAAGTAAGTAGCCATCTTGCTTGGTGAGTCGTACCCGCGTGAAGTCAGATTAATCAACAGATATCACAAGTTTAACATACGACTAGAATTTGAGAAATATCTAGAAGTGTTCGTGAACTATCGGTGATAAGATTAGTGTGAAAATAGTAGGATAAATTCGTCTTCTAAGGTTAGTTTATCAAGTGTAATACTATAAATCAGAACAAGATGGCAGTAAGTTCCAACTGCGGGAAGAGGTGGCGTAATTTGGCGTGTCTAGCAGATTCGCAATACGATGAGGTAGCAGGAAGGGAACTGGCATTTCTCATCTATGAAATCAGCAACAGTCCTAACCAAAAAGATACAAAAGCATTCATAGATATATTAGAAGGATATAATCCTTCAAACTGGAACAAATCTAATGAAAACATCTTGAAAATAATTGAAGAAGTTCCAAATAAAATCCAAGTGGTCAAGAGACTCATAAAGAAAATATACATAAACCAACATATTCCGACAAAGAAAATGAATAAGGTGAATCTTGTGAATATCCTAATTGATGCATTAGGAAAAAGAATGCCAAAAGCATGCAAACTGTGTAAGGTTTGGTATAGCATAGTCAATCCACAAAACCTAATCAGAAATGTGCTGCATGCAACATTCCGACCCATCCACAGTGTGCTGAGGTAATACAAGATTTGAGAAAAGATACAAGAATTTTTGTTCAACATGTCTATCATGGATAGACAATGTTATTAAATCAAGATTGAATGTTACAAATAGTTGAGGATGAAGAAGAAGAGAAGGAGGAAGAAGAAGAAGAAAAAGAAGAAGAGGAAAAACGGAACAAGAGAAGTAAACAAAAATGAAATGACAGAAAAAAATAAGGAAAACAAAGAACAAGATAAAAGTATGGATGCAGAGATACTCATTGATACTACATATGAGGCATAAAGCAGCATACCTACGAAGAAATAAATTACGATATGACAACAGAAAAGCAAATCCCGAAGAGGCTCTACCCAGATCTATACAATGACGGGAAAGAGGAAAAAATAGACAAGAAAGACAAAATCTGCAACCTTTTGAAAAGAGGGAATTGCAGATTTGGAGAAAGATGTTACTACAAACATCCTAAGATATGTCAAAACTATGAAATATATGGAAATGTGCCATACTTAGATGATATGGGGGATTGCAGAGATCTGCATCCAAAAATAGGAAAAGGATGTAAGTTCGACAAAAATGCAAATATATGCACCCTGTAGCCATGAATCATAATCAAATAAATAACCAACCAAGTAATAAAATCCAAAATAAGAAAGAAACAAATAAAGAGAGAAATCAAGAATATCAGGTAAGAGAGAAAAGAAAACAAACCACCAATGAGATATGCAGAGGTGTCAGCAAAAAATTTCAAAGCATCAGCTCCGAAATTCTACTCAAGAGATAATAACTGTATTTATTATGCAAGAGGATATTGCAGAAACGGAGAAAATTGCAGATTCAGACACAAAATGAATAATTATGATGAAGGAAGATCAAATATTATGGAAAAGTTGGATTTTTTTAATGTCAGAATTTCTGGAAATGAAAAAAAGAACAACATACCAGAACAGGAGAGACATGGGAAAATCCTTATTACTACCAGTATTAAATGAAGGAGAAAACACGCAAACCATCATAGTGATGAATGCGCAGGGTTTAGTTACGAGTAACTCAAAAAGAAAAATAGAGTACTTAGAAGAAACTAACCCAAAATGAAAAGAAAATAGATATAATGAATATAAGTGAAACCTGGTATTCCCAAGAGACTGGGAATGATGATCAAATAAAAGGGTTCCAAACTTATAGATCAGATAGAAAAAATAGGAATCAAGGGGAACCGCAATATGGGAAAGACAAAAAACAAGGAAAAATATATGAGAAATATAGTAACTCAGAATGTGAACTAATAGCGGTAGAATTTGAATCTGAAAAATTGATGAACATAGTAATATATAGACCTCCTAATACTAAAGAGTTTGACTTAATAATTGAAAAAATTGGATGATATATGTAGAAATCACAAGGACTGGACTATTCTCCTATCTGGTGACTTCAACTTTCCTTTCGTAGAATGGAAAGAACGAATAGGAGATTGTGGTTGTACTTATACATATAAAAAAGAGAGTAATAGTAGTGCAGAAGATAAGAGGCAATTTGAAAAGCTATTAGATATGCTACTAGAATACAACATTCAACAAATAAATCACCTGCCAACAAGAAAGGAAAATACTTTAGACCTAGTATTTGTGAACGAGATGAATTATGTTAAAGAAATAATAGTTTATAATGCGAATATTTCAGACCATAATGTCATAGAATTAACAGTTCATTCCAAAGCAAGTGAAAATAGAGATAAGCAAGAAATGAAAAAGTGGGAAGGATATGGAAAATACAACTTCTACAGTAAAAATATAAATGGTCAGAAATTAATGAAGAATTAAACAAAGATTGGGATAACATTTTCGTAAGTGATGACATAAGGGTAAATACGGAGATATTATATAAAATATTGGAAAAATAGTGAAAAATATATACCGAAGAAGAAAAGTAAACATCATTCATGCATACCAAGAGACAGAAGGATCTTGTTCCAGAAAATCAGAAAGTGGAAAAAAGGTCTTGCAAAAGAAAAAAATGCATGGAAAGTTATAGAAACTAAAAAGTAAGATAGAAAATGCAGAACAAAAGATTATACAATCAAAAGAAAATGAAAAACGGGACTTGGAAGAAAAAACCTATTAAATATCAAGCAAAACCCCAAGCTATTATACTCATATGCGAAGAAGATGAATAAAAGAAGAATAGAAATAGGCCCTCTGAGAATTGAAGGGAGATTAACGAATGAAAAAAAGGAAATTTGCAACATACTGGCAGAAACGATATAAGAGAGAATTCACCCCTAGAATAGATAATGAAGATAATGATATAGAAGTAAGGGATGAAAATAGTGAATATTTAGCTGACATAGATATTAATGAAGCTGATATTGTGCAGGCTATTAATGAAATTAAAAATGGAGCTGCTGCAGGGCCGGATGGAATTCCTGCTATTTTGTTAAAGAAAGTAGTTCATTCTATCGCAAAGCCACTTGCAATATTATTAAGACAAAGTGTAGATACAGGCAAGATTTATGATGAGCACAAATTAGCATATATTACCCCTACTTTCAAAAGTGGATCAAGACTAGAGGCAAGTAATTATAGGCCTGTGAGTCTAACATCACATATTATGAAAGTGTATGAAAGGGTAATGAAGAAAAATATTATGAAACATTTAATAAAAAATAATTTGTTTAATAAAGGACAACATGGTTTCGTACCCGGAAAAAGTACACAAACCCAACTGTTAGTCCACCGTGAGAACATATTCAAAATATGAAAAGCGGAAAATGAAACAGATGTGGTTTATTTAGACTTTGCAAAAGCTTTTGATAAAGTAGACCATAATATATTAGCGAAGAAAATTAGAAAACACAATATCGTGGATAAAGTAGGAAGATGGTTAAAAGAATTTTTACACAACAGAAAACAGATAGTTATTGCAAACGACGAGAAAATCGGATGAAGTCAAGGTAATATCCGGTGTGCCGCAAGGTACGGTGTTAGCTGCAATACTGTTTGTTATTATGATTGAAGACATAGACAATAATGTGAAGGATTCGGTAGTGAGTAGTTTCGCAGATGACACAAGAATAAGTAGAGAAATTACTTGTGATGAAGATAGGAACGCTCTACAAAGAGACCTTAACAAAGTATATGATTGGGCAGAGGTAAATAGGATGGTATTTAACTCTGATAAATTTGAATCAATAAATTATGGAGACAGAGAAAGAAAGCTATATGCATATAAGGGACCTAATAATGAGACCATCACAAATAAGGAAGCAGTTAAAGACCTTGGTGTGATGATGAATAGGAACATGTTTATGCAATGTTCAAATAGCAACTCTGTTGGCAAATGTAAAGCAAAAATGGGAATGTTGTTACGGCACAGCAAAACAAAAAGGAAAAAAGCTGAAAACACATTTTTTTTGATTATGCCCTTTATAAAACATATGTTCGTAGTCCACTTGAATATTGCAATATGATATGGTACCCACACTATCAAAAGGATATTGCACAAATAGAGAGTGTACAAAGGTCCTTTACAGCTAGAATAGAAGAAGTTAAGGACCTAGACTACTGGGAAAGACTACAATTCTTAAAATTATATAGTCTAGAAAGGAGAAGAGAACGCTACATGATAATTCAGGCATGGAAACAGATAGAAGGAATAGCAGAAAATATCATGGAACTAAAAATATCAGAAAGAGCAAGCAGAGGTAGATTAATAGTGCCCAAAACTATACCAGGAAAAATAAGGAAAGCACACAGGACATTAATCCACTACGCACCAGCATCGATAATGCAGCGTCTATTCAATGCGTTGCCAGCTCATCTGAGGAATATATCAGGAGTGAGCGTAGATGTGTTTAAGAATAAGCTCGACAAATATCTAAACTGCATCCCAGACCATCCAAGATTGGAAGATGCAAAATATACCGGAAGATGTACTAGCAACTCTCTGGTAGACATTAGAGGTGCCTCACACTGAGGGACCTGGGGCAACCCGAACAAGATGTAAGGTCTGTAAGGTAAGGTCTCTCTCTCTCTCTCACACACATACACGTACGAGTTAATAATATATATATATATATATATATATATATATATATATATATATATATATATATATGTACGTATATACATACAATGACATATGTATGTATTAATGTGTGATTTGTTTGTGTCTGTCAACATTGGGCTTTCTTTCCTGAAAGGGATGGCTCTAGAGAAAAGATAAGGCCACTGCCACGGTTATATTTTAGCTGATAAATTTCATATGAAACTCGTGTGCTGAAAACTTCCACTATATTAGTTCCTTCATACTCACAGACAAATGGTTCATGACACCTACCATCGATTCAGTCTCTTCTAGGCCTTGTATCCTCCTCCTTCTAAGTAGTTCCGAATTGTATGCTCTTTTCACCTACCTATCACACTCCATTCTTTCCACATGGCCGAACCTTCTCAAAAAGATGATCCCCTGGTTCATCTACGCTAAAAGGATGAATCAGATCGTTTTGAGATGGAACGGTCATTTTTACCATATGCATTATGGCTATATAATTTCATACTTAAAGGAAAGTGCTTGTTACCAACGACGTGGCAAGTCTCCGATAGTTGTGAAGGAAAAGCAGCTAAGTTTAAGACTGTAAGAGTGAAAATTCAGCATGGACTGGAGAGAGCCGCTGAGTTAAAAGGGGGGAATGTAATATTGATTTTATTGAATGTAAAATTGCAGAAAAGGTTGAAAATTGATTTGCATAAAAAAAAAGTGTACACTAGACAACAGATGGCAGAGCGCTTTGGCGTAGCGTAGTCGCCAAGGATAATGTACCAAAACAATGATATTTTGGTCCATGGATGTCTAGCGTAGTCTGGTATATAAAGCCCAAAAACGAACGTTTTTCATTGGAGCTGAAACAAACAAGTGATTATAATAGTGTATCAAGTTTTGAGGAATATATGGTAATGATTGTTTATCCATGGACGATTTTCTTGTGTATGTAACGTTGGTCCACTAACTTTTTGATGTTACAGTAATTATATGTTGTGTTGATAATAGCTTTGTGACTGGGGATATACTGAAAATGCAGTAATTAGTGATGAGTATCTTGATGAAGTGCTATGGCGATCTTTGCTTTTTGTGCATGCTTCCCGTAATTTTGTAATGTTCTGTTTGTGACTAATTTCCTTACTAATTGTTATTAAAGTACATTTTAAGTTATAGTAGGGTTGTCACTGTTTCCTGATATATTCTCCTCGTAAATCCTTACCAGAGAGAGATTTTTTTTTTTTTTTTTTTTATGTTAAACAATAATATATATATATATACATACATATGTATATAGTATATATATTTGAGTCTTTATATATGAATATATTCGTGTGCATATATATATATAAATATATATATAATATATATATATATATATATATATATATATTATATTTATATATATATATTCACCAAAATAAAATATTCTAATATACCCCACCTCAAAGAGAAGGAGTAAAAACAGAGGAAGAAAAGAAATACTCTTCTTAATTTGTCCCAACAGTTTCCACTCATCAGTTTAAAAACAACGTTCAGTGGACAAATATTTACATTTGACTAGATGAGTTGTATAAAATCTGAGTAAGTATTGTAAATGGTGCTTACATCAATTACATAATGTATGTTATGCTGCAATAGCTGTGAGAATCATGTACTATGCTTGTTTTTATTTTATGTAAATCGTCTAGTTAAACGCAAACATACATCCGACATACATTGTTCATAAACTTCAAAGTCGGTAAAGTTCCCTGGAAGAGGCCCAATGGAAGGAGAAACTTTTATCCTTTCTTTTTTTCTCTCATTCGTTTTTATCACACACATACACACACACACACACACACACATATATATATATATGTGTGTGTGTGTGTGTGTGTGTGTGTATTACATATGTATATGTTACCCCGAGGTAACAGACTGTTAACACTTACCTGGAAGTGTTGATAGACATGGCCGAAGAGCAGCATTCCCTCTATCACCAGCGCTATTTCTCTCTCTCTCTCTCTCTCTCTCTCTCTCTCTCTCTCTCTCTCTCTCTCTCTCTCTCACTTACTGAAATATCCTAACTTAGTTTGTGGAAATCAAACGGTGTATACAAAAATCATTTTTTCTGTAACTCTAACATAACAGGTAAAAACTAAAGGTAATTAGACAAAATACAAAAAGCTTACATAACCCCCACCAAAGGAAATGTCTCAATGTCACCAGTCCAATTAAGTAGACACATTCTCTGAAAGGTGTCGAACCAGACGCCCAAGACTACACGTGGTTATCTATGAAACATCTGTTGAGAGATTAACGTCTCTCAGTGGCGGAACTAGGTCATTATGGGCCCTGGTGCAAATTATTTGAGTGAGCCTCTATCATGAAAAGCAATATTAATTGCCATTACTTGATTTACCAATAACTAATGCTCATAAATAAACCAAAACACACACATTTACATGTATATGATTTATGGGTGTGTATATATACCTATATATATAAGCATCTACATTGTATAAACACACATATAGTATATACATATATATTGTGTATGTGTGAAAATACTAAGAAACTTACCAAAATATTAGAAGTCAACCTTTCTTACTTTCATCTCGGAGGAAGGTTTGTATTACTTCTTCTAAGTTATGTTTTTTGCCGCTATTTTCAATCGATATAACCGACAGCCCACTCAATCGTTCAGCACTTGAGACTGTAACAGGGATCGTTAGAAATAGAATTATTACATTTAGGACTTCACGAAAGCTTGAACACATGACGCTGTTTTCACATATCAATAAAGCATAAAGTTTAGAAACTGTAGAAATATTTTCAAGATGTGATCTGAAATTTTGGCGGAAGGACAACAATTGAGCTGGAAATTCTGTAGAAATATCTTCCTTGTATATTTGATTTAGAGTTATGGCTCCATTATATAGGTCATCATCAGATGCGGTAATATAAGTAAATTCTTGGGAAAGAAATTTCCGTTGACTTTTTCTGAGTTTGTCGTCGACTTTCCTAAGAAGACGACGTCATTCCGTACTCTGATTGTCACACAAGTTCTTAATAATCATACCGTGGTTGTCGTCGTCAAAACGTAAACAAACCATCTGAGCTGAACCACTTGGAGCAGACTGATTTTTTTATATTCCCTATTGAAGTAGGCCTTCAGATTATTAAATTTTGTCCGCACTTGATCTAAAAGGAGAAAAATATATATTTAGTTTTATCCAAAAAAGATAAGCTAGGGCTAGCCTAGACAGGCTGTTAGTAACCTTGTTTACACAACCACAGTCTGACTGTATTATAAATTAAGCTAGAGAAGCACTGCCAAAATTTTAGATCTGTTTATATAATTTCATAATGCAAACAAAAAACATAATGAGAGCAGACCTAAGCTATATAACAATCTGATATTCAAGATATAGCATGCTTACCTGTATGAAGATCAGCAAGTTCAGGAAAGTTTTCCCCTAGTCGCATGGTGATTTCTTCATAATTTTTCCTTTTGAGACCCTTTTTCATAAAACTATCATATCTTCGACCAAAAACTGTTCTGACAGTCTTGTCCACTGTACCAACTCCATCTTGCATCTGATGACTTGAAATGCGCACTCTCCGAGATGTAAACAAACAATAAAGTCGACGGTAGCCATGGGTTGAATTCGATTGGTACCATTTTCAAACTTCGTGACGACAACACCAGAAAGTCGTCGTCAAAACATGAAACATCAACGTCAAATTCAAAAGTCGACGGAAATTTCGCTTGTGTGACAGCGCCTGTAGATCTTTACATCTTTGATTTAGTTGAGCGATCAGTATGGCAAAACAACCATAAAAGACATTCATTTTGAAGTGGTATTCTGGATCCGAAAACGTTTTTTGACCTTTTTTATCCGTTTCTGCTGAAACTTTGGCCCTAACATCACATCTATTTGAGATCCTCTCGGCTGCTTCTTGTTCTTGTGCGTCGCTGTCTCTCATTTGCTTTAGAGAGTCATCAGAGTTCTTCAGCAAATGAATCGCTTTAAAGGTCCAGCATCATCTCCTGACCTTGCAATGCCTTAGATCAGAAAGTGCATTTATTGTTTCTAGTAATTTTGTTTGCACGACAACCGGGAATATATACTCAAACCATTCTGTTTTCTTCAGTGGTCCACCTGCAGCATCTCGTTCATTATGGCTATCACTAAGAAGACTTACTTATCTTTGAGAGCCCTTTTTACAACATCTAAAGAGCGATATTTAAAAACAACTGTAATATCATAGTGAGTCATGTCGAGATGACCCTCGAGTTGGAGATAATCATTTAATGTTACTTCCCAATAACTTCTGAGACACGCTAATTCTTTCAGCATAGCCCATCGTTTTATACGGCGGCCAAGGAAATTATGAAGCTCTACTATGATCATCATCACCATTATCATTTATATTTTCATTATTTCTATTACTTAAACATATTTACAGATATATTACCAAATCAATCTATTAAGACATTATGGGCCCCCAGTCACAGTGGGCCCTGGTGCATTGCACCTCCTGCACCCACAGTGGTTCCGCCACTGAACTGTCGTCTCTCAATAATAACAAAAATCAACTAATCGTGAGACTTCCACAACACCACAAAATACATGTTAAGAAACTGATGATAACAATTAAAACATAACAAATCACCCAAATGGCAAGTTACTAAATGTTAATTATTGTCTAAACTCATCCCTGCAGCAAGTGATTATGTAGAGCTTGGAACTTCCAATCCCTTTCCACCACAGTTTCTCCAACAGCAATGAATAGCATTTCACAAAATCTCTCAACACTTGCCTTACAACCCGCTTTCACTACACACAAACATACGAATGCCATATTCTGGATGTTGACCGGACGAAAGACTAGAACCTTCGATGCAAAATGCTGATGGCACTTCCGTTCGCAGGCCGGTAATCCAAGGTGACTTTCGACCAATCAGCCGTTGCTGAATTACGCTGAATGTGCTGAATTGTGCCGAGTAGTGCAGAATCCGAAAGGGACTAAGCACTCACCTACGCACTGAATGCCACAAGAAGCTACATTATCACGTTTACAATACATATACATGCATGCATAAACCCTCTCACACTCACACCCACATATATATAATGTACATATATACATATATATTTATATATATAACCCTTTTTGTTGGAAAGTAGTTTCGCTCTTTAGCCTTTTTCCAGTAGCTGATCATAAAGCATTAAACCTTGTTTGATTGTTTGTGCCTTAGAACAAGTCCTAAATATTATAGCTGCGCACTAAATCCTCATTTAATCTGAGATAAACCTGTGTTTATAAGCCAAAAGTGTGGATGATTAAAATCACATTTCTGGACTTTATTGTCAAGCATTAAAAGGAATACTCTCTGTCTCTTCTCTCTCTCTCTCTCTCTCTCTCTCTCTCTCTCTCTCTCTCTCTCTCATCACATTTCTCGATTAGAATATCAAATTTGAATTTTGATCTCGTTCTGTTGTATGTCTGTCTGCGGGTGCCCTAAGCCCCGTTGTATCAGATAAGGCCAAACTGCGTATTCCTCCCCTATATAAAACATAGTTCTTGACACACCGACCGCAGACAGGACTGGAGGGACGGGCGTCCACCCAGCTGTCTCCTTAAAACCAGGGTCCTGTTTTTATTGCCGTATCACTTCCGGCTAAGATGATAAAACTCCTTTTTGTTGAAATGGTTCCTGAACGAAACTTATCGGGAAATTAGACTTTCGTACAAGTCATTTATGATGTATATTTTCGATCGGACTACTTCATCTGTCCATCTGTCTTTTTGTTAGTAAAATTGCCTGAAAATTAGTAATGGGTTTTGAGAGGAAATTTGGTGAAAACGGTCATTGAATTATTAACCTCTGGTGGGTACGGAGAAAGATTGAAAGATTTGTGACCTTCGACCTCAGCCCATTTTCTTTCATGCGGAGGGAGTCACTCAAAGAAAGTTTCCAGCTGATTTCATTAGGTTTCGTTCATCAGTTCTCGAGATATTTTCTTAAAATTCAGACACGTAGATACAGGGCCGGATAACAGCAAGTTGTTATTATTATTACGACCTCAGGCGTTACTGCCGCATGTAATTGTATCGGAACCATGAATTTCATTTAATATGTGCGCGATGGCTATGTTCCCTGCCCTTTCTAGATTTTTTTTTTTAATTAACTCGTGTGTTCAGATAAATTTTAAACAAAGCTTTGCTTATGGTTCCCATTTTTAAGCACTCATTGTGTTTGCTATCTAATTCATAGATACTTGTTTAACATTTACTGTAATTTTCATCTGTTTAGATTATTTTGGCATTTAAACTTTTCGAGTGATTAACAATTCATCTGGCGTATGTTTATTAATTTTTTTGATCGTCTGTATCAATTTTCATGTACATCTTTGCTTGTGTTCTGGTATTATTTTCTTTCTTTTGTTCATTTGTACCACAAATGAAGCCGTGACGGATGTTTTGTCGTCCTCTTAAACCATCTCATTCACAGGAATTTTTGTTTCCCAGGAAATAATTCCGATGAAAAATCATTATACCGATGCCAACCAAAGTCATGTCGATAATACGTCCGAGCTACAAATTCTAAGCTGACTTCCTTCGTCTTTTATTTCCTTTCTCGCATTCTTAATCCGATAAATGTATATTTATGTGTATGTAGTTGGAGGTAGTTGCAGTACACACACACACACACACACACACACACACACACACACACACACTACATTATATATATATATATGTGTGTGTACATACACATAAATATACATTTATCGGATTAATAATACGAGAAAGGAACTGACAAAGACGAAAGAAGTCAGCTTAGAATTTGTAGTTCGGACATATCGACATGACTTTGGTTGGCACCGTTATAGTGCTTTTTCATTGGAAGTATTTCCCGGGAAACAAATATTCCTATGAATGCGGTGTGTGTGTGTGTGCTTGTTTTTCATATATATGTACCTTTGCGGGTTTTTTTTTTTTCACATGTATTTATCGTTGCAAACTATCGCTTTTCCGTCTACTTTGCATGACTCATCATATACTAAACGCATTTGTCATTATGCTTGTTTATATGGATGTTTGTGTGTAATAACATTACTCAAGAAAGTCGCATCTCTCGCATAGGTGTCTGTATACTTAGTCTGACCTAATTGCGTTGATTTCCGTTGAGGATCTTGACTTGATGTCAAAAGAAAGCACCCTTATATAAGCAGGTGTGTGGAAGCAGCTCCTGACCCTCCTCCGCACGCGCAGGCAAACCAGCTTCTTGTCAGACGGTCTTCCAGACGCATACAATTAAAAATCCTAATTAAGGAAATAAAAATAGCTTGCCTATTTGCTGTGGCTCATAAAAACATGCTGACAAGACACGAAAATATATTTGTTTTACAAAGGAAGAAATCTTCAGCAAGGTGGTCTCTAGTTTACATAAAGTTGCAATGGCTGCGTCATATATCTCTCAGAAGGAGAGAGAGAGAGAGAGAGAGAGAGAGAGAGAGAGAGAGAGAGAGAGAGTCCACAAGTGTTCATCTCGTGTCTACCAAATCACTTGGTACTATAAGGCAGTCGACCACAGCCATTATCTCACAACTTGACGTTTTACTACTCATCTTATATAAACACATCATGCCTTAACACACAGCTTCCAGGAGCTGAGGACCTGTTTGGTCGGAAATCCTACACGTTCTATTGCGGTCAGCGGACCTAAGAAGAAGGCCGGCCAATGGTACCGGCAGCAAGACGCGGCCTTCGAGAGGAGCCGGGCTATCGAGCCAAAGAGAACTTCATAAAAACACGGTGGTGGGTGGGGGGTGGGGGTGGGGATGGGTCGTGCCTTGAGAGGGATATTTTCAGCCTCTCTCTGATCTTTTTTTCGATCTCGAATTAAGAAAAAGGGAAGAAAAACCGATCGTTTAAAGGAAAAGGGGAGAAACAAAAAAATTCCTCTGGCTCTGCTATTACCTTTCTGGGGTGCATTTTATCGGCAGGTTTTACGAAGTAAAAGTTTTTAACTGCCAGAGGCTTCTGGTGAATGAATGACGATAATGGTTTTAGGAGCCAAGTACAAGATCATGCCTTCTGCTTCGTTTCTTATGGTTTTTTTTTCTTTTTTTTCTCTCTCTCTCTCTCCATATTATTGATAGGATGTCTCTTGCTTTATATGTATATATATATATATATATATATATATATATATATATATATATATATTAGATGTGTGTATGTATATTCGCCATACACAGCCTTTACCATGAAGAATTTATCTCTAAAAGATACTTACCTTCGGGTTCTTGGCAAGTCTTTTAGGATGAGGTTGCCTACCCCAAGAATCTCTCCACCATAACTGAAACTTATCATAGTTAACGAGCTAACAACTATTGAATTCGCTGCTTAGTTTAACAAATTCACAAAAAAATTAATGGAACGAGACTGAAGCTTTCCAAGTCACTCGGAAATCCAACCTAGGGCCTCTCGCCCTGTTTCTGACTCGACATCAGAACAGTATGACGATGCAGTGAATGTATAAAGAATTGTGGTTTTTCTTGGTACAATATTTTCCTAAAGGTTAGATAAGTTTTCCTAATGCTATTTTTCCTGGACGAACTTGCTTTAAAAACATTCCGATGTAATATCGGGCCTGATCTCCTGATCAGTATAAAAGATGTTTCTGTTTGGTTTTATCGTGTCAAACATCATGACGTTCATACTGGTGTTGCATTATGCTTCAGTGTTTCTTCAGCGTATTTTAAACAGGTTTCTTCCGAAAAAATTGACAATGTTTTTTTTTTTAATATGTGACAAAAATGGCCTGAAAATAGTTAACGATTCATTTCAATGTCAAAATCTTGTATTTGCGAGATTCAACAATTTTATGCTTGTATAAGTGTTCATAACTTAACACCGTAACGCAAGAAGTTACGGAGGAGACGGATAATGTAGTTGCAAATTTGTGGGTCAAGAAACTCAGTCATGAATAGTGTGAGAGTTGATTTTCGCATATGTTACAGTGCAGTGGTGGTGCTAGAGAGAGGCTACAAAGAATAGTGGAGAGAAAATTTGCCAGTCTGTTTGAGCGAATGATGTTTCATATCAGTTTGAGGGTAAATGATAATCAAGGTGATGAACCAATTCTATAAATTTGGGTGGTGGAAGAATCAGATGGTAAGCTCATATGTGTATTTTGGGGGTAATGTTAAGATTGGTGATATCGTGAGAGAAGCGATGAATCACAAAATATGTAAAGCTGAAAGGTAACAGGATCTATGCAAAAGGCTTGGACCGTCTGTAGAAGCAAACGTTGGCATATAGGAAGTGAGTGTTGTGCCAACTCTCTTTTTTGAAGTAAGTTGTAGAATACAGTGTGAATGAAAGGATAAAGTGGACTCCATTGAGATAATTTGTCAAAGCTTCTGCGGGGGACAGTTTTATTTTTCAGTATTTTGTAGTTCAGTATCAAAACGCTTACATCCAGTTCACAAACAAAGACTGCATTGGAGGGCTCAAGTCCTCCGAATAAATTCGTACAAGTGGAAAGTAGAAAACTTACTTTTTAAGAAATGATATAAATATTCAGGCAAGTAACTCACCAGCAGCAGAACTTCTCAGTCAAAGAGGCATTTTCATAAATAATCATCCTCGAACATTCCTTGCCATAGCTAACGAACCTTTTACTCACGGAGTTGAACGTTACCCTTCCTCCGGCACCAGAATCCCCCTCCCACTTCTCTAGATTAAATGTACAATACGTGTCTTTAAACACTTGTACTATCTATCCAAACACGATGCACATATCCCTGAACATTATAAGCAACATACAGTGGAACACATAAGATATAAATATCCTCAAACGCAAACGATAAGTAAGGACCCAGAGCTTCCTCTGGTGTAGGATTTCCTGCAGCATCTCTAAATGAAACAAGTCAGTTAAGATGGTAAAAGATATACGACCACCGAAATTTGTATTAAAAAACCCATTAAATTTACATTCTACGGATTATAAGAAAGCTATATAAAAGCTGAAATGTGGTGGTATGTACACGTGTACTAATAAGAGGAAATGAACATGCTGATAAAGCATTCGGAGCCTCTAGGTTAATGATTGTTTATTATCCCTGACGAAAGCAGATTATGCCAACTATTGGATTGCGTTATTCTTCATTCGAAAATGAACGGCGTATTGAAGAAATATTATCCCGTCCTCGAATTGGTAACATTCATGACTCATGGTGTTTTATGTGCAACGCACACAAAATAGTCCATG